>NC_054828.1:105664716-105984716 GCF_018345385.1 Vulpes lagopus
AAATATTAAAATGCACATTGAAGTTTAAAAAAAACAACAGTCTGGTATAGAGGAAATGAGGTTGCTAACATGATCTTGATGGATAGAAAAGAATGGGAAGGATTTGAAAAACAACGAGTAGTGATACCAGAGTTCCTCTGGCATAATACTTTTAAAGCCAAAAGCATCTATTTTAAAATAAATATGAAGTAGTGTACATTTCTTATCTAACTTTGCTGAGGTCAAAACTAAGCAGCATATCTAAAGTAGGACACACCACACACACATCTGCAAAAGAAATGTAAAACAATCTTATGGTTTTCTGGGCTCTGCTCATCTCATTAAGTGTATTCATATAAGGATGAGCTTATGAAATCTATAGCATGAAACTAGAGCTAGCTATATTAGGTTATTTTTGCTTTGGTAACCACCAAACCTGAGAATTCCTCTCAGCAAGAGAGTAGTCCCTTAAATGTTCTCAGTTAAGCAACTTAATTAAAAAGACTTGTCAACAATAAGACAAAACTATAAAATCTGCAATGTAAATATTAAATGTTTGATATGTCAAAATTAAACAACACACTACTATGCAAGCAATGGGCCAAATAAAAAATCAAACAGAAAATCAAAATATGTCTCAAAACAAGAGTGAAAGGAAATATAATATTCCAAAATGTAGGTGGGTGCAGCAAAAGCAGATGATAAAGTGAAATACATGCTATGAATGCTTGTATCAAAAAATTCAAATAAACAACTTAATATTACACCACAAGGAAGTAGGAAAAGAAGAAACTTAACTGAATTTAGTAAAGGAAAGAAATAACAAAGAAGAATCAGAAATAAATATAATAAAGACCAGAATAAACAATAACATAACATTGAAAGTAATGGCCAGTTCCCTCACCCCCCCAAAAACAACATAAAATTGGCAATGCTTTAAGTACATTAACTAAGAAAAAAGGAGAGAAGACTTAAAACCAAAATGAGAAATGGAAGAGAAAACAATACAACGGATACCTCAGAAATACATAGTGTGATAACACATTACTATAAACAATTATATGCTAATAAATTAGATAACTTGGGGAAAAACCAGATAACTCCTAAAAACATACCAGTTACCACAATTGAATCCAGGAAATAGGAAATCTTCTTAGACCAATAACAAGAATAAAAGTTGAATTAAGAATTAAAAAAATTCTCTCAACACAGTAAAGTCCAAGACCATGTGGTCTCATTGGTGAATTCTACTAAACATTAAAAAAAATAATGGCAAAGTTTATCAAAATCTTACAAATAAGGTTGGAAAATATACTTGGTATGATTTAAGCCTTCTTCCATTTATAATAATATAATATTTATAATATTTTTTCATTTATAATATTTGTTATGTCTTTTTATGTGATTTAACCAGGGGCTTTGTCTGTGTGTACTTGCAGAAAATGTGTATTCTACTTTTCTTGGATAGAATGTTTTATATATATCTTTTAGAATCATGTATTCTGAAGTATGCTTCAAGTAAAAAATGATATTGTTGAAAGAAAAATAATTTTAACTGAGGGTACTCATTTAAAATAAAGCATATCAGAGTGCTTGGGTGAGTAGGTTGGTTAAGCATCTGACCTGATTTGAGCTCAGGTCATAATCTCATGGTTGTGAAATGGAGCCTAGTGTTGGGCTGTGCTGGGTGTAGAGTCTGCTAAAGATTCTGTCTCTCTCTTTCTTAAAGTATGCAAGCAATCAAGCAAACATATCAAAAGGGAGGTGGGTCGGGGTATGGGTGAGATAGGTGAAGGGAATAGTACACTTATGATGAGCACTGAATAATGATGAACACTTAGAATGGTTGAATCACTATATTGTACACCTGAAACTAATATAACATTGTATGTTAACTATAGTGGAACTAAAATAACAAACAATAAAAAAAGAAGACCTAAAGAGCCATATGCTTATTTTAGTATTTCTTGTCTTGAAATATATGTAGCAATTCAACTTAAAGTAATAATGATATTTAATGTGTAAAGTTGATTGATCATGACTGCTCATAATTATGGAAAACATTAACTGGAACACCTGGAGTCTGTCTTATTCAACTTTATTATGGGGAGAAAAAAACTGATGAAGTAAAATTCACAAAATATATTGTCAGGTTAAAGTTTGAACTACAATTTATAAATCAATTTTGACACTACCTGCACCGAAAAGCAATTTGGAAAGTCCAAAGACAATTTTAAAATATGATCAATACGTAACAATGTGGGATCTATAAAAAAAAGCATCTTATAATTTGGGTAGCTTTGACCTTAAGGTGTAATATGGTATGCCCATACCTGGCAAAAACATCAAAGAAGCACTATCAAAGATCCACTAGGTTCAGAGGTCATCAGGTCTCTTTGACAGTAAGACATGCTATTAAAGAGGGATATTGCCAAACTTTGAGTACAAAAGGATCTACCTAGACAGTTGGTCAGTCTCTTCGTGAGAACTACCAAGTAGAACACCAAAAAAAAAAAAGGGGGGGGGGGAAGAAGTGATAGTTTGTTAGTAGATAGTTGACTTAAATCTTTATTTTGTTGCTATGAATATGCTTATTTGAAAATTTCTGAAGTTCTATAAACCCATTGTTTGTCATGATTATTCTTATAAGGTCAAATAAATTAATAAATCATTTAATGCTATATCTACATTGCTTTATTGATTTTACTCAGCTATTGACATTATTGCATTAAAGTGTGGTGGTCTGAGCAAATTGAAATTGCCCGTCTCAGTAGCCTGTGTGATTCCTAGGCTAGCAGGGCATTCCAAAAGTGAGATAAAACCTTGATAATACTTTATATCAATACTATTTCTAAATATACTGCCCAGAAGATAATTGGTTTTCAATAAAAGCTTGTCTTAATAAATGTTTGAACAAATTAAGCTTCTACTTAATATATCATAGAAAAAATGGATGTGGGTATGATAATATAGATATGAAGCATGGATGGTAATTTAGGAAGACTTTACTATCAGGTATTATTATTTATTATTACTGAGTTTCATTAGTAATAATAACGATCAAAGAAGATTCTGATAAAACTGCTTTTATATGCAATTTCTCTAAGAAATCTTTCTGATCCGATATAACTGAGATGGAATGCTTGCAGAAGCAGATTTCAGTACCCTCTTATCAAATTGCTAAATCAGGATTCCTCATCCTGGGGCTTTGACTAATTCCATTTTCTCCAAGCAAATATTAAATAGAAGTATAAAAGTAGTAATGTCTGGTTGTAGTTGTAGAGACTTTACAGAAAATTTTCTAGAATCAGTAATCATTACATCCAAACAAAAGTCACCAGGTGTTAGTCTTTAAAAATTACCAAGAACATATAGATGGAAAGAATGCAGAAAGAGTTTACAATGAAGTATGGCTCATAAGCATATCTCTATAATCTCATTTTGAGGTCTTCATGTAGTCAGAGACTACAAAATCCTAACTCCTATTTAGATAAGGGGTTACCAAATGACTTTCTGTAATCATTGGGTAAAAAATATGTGTCTTACTGGCATAATATTGAAATATTTCAGGTCAAAACATTTTAAATTGTTTTCCTCAAGTACATGGTACAAAGGACTGAAAAAAAAAAGTAAGCACTGGCCTATGAATTGAGCTATGTATGTATAGGGACTAGGTTTTTGTTCTTTTATTCTTTTCATCATTGCAATTCTTTTCTTAGAGAGCACATGATGTTTCTTCATATATTAAACTTAAAAGTGGATGACTTCTGAGGGATGTCTGCTGAAAATTTTCATCTGTCAGCACACTTAGGGAAAATGTTTTTCTTTCTCCTATAAGGCAACATTTTAATGTACCTGTACAGCATTTTCATACCCTGCCACCTAATTCCTAATTTTCATGATAACAACATCGTAATAGCATAAAAGAGATATTAAGAAAAAATAACTTGAACTGCTTATGATTCCAAAATTAAAGGGATGCTATAAAAACACTATTGACTGGAAAAAACAGTTCTATTATCCCCTTCAGGCAGTGTTGTGATGAAGTCCTAATAGCTATAAATACTAGAGCTTTCTTTATCCAATGAGATTAGGATTCGTTTCATTTCTTCTTACCAAGGTCCCCTCTGACCACGACCTCCCAAAGGCAAAAAGTTTTCAGTTCTTAGAAATGTTGGAGTTCTATTAGCTATGGGGCATTGATTCTAGTAGTAGAAGGAAGTTCCAGAGAGGTCTGTTGCATCAACTTTTGATGCTCCCATGTAGATTTCCTATATACTAACATATAGTTTTGAATCACATTTTGAGTACATGGTTTTCCTTATTTGCACCTAGCAGCTGGGCCATGATATCTTGTTCATGGGACTCCCCCTTTTGCCACTGTAGAATTCTCGGCCAATGCCTTTGGGCCACTTGTTTAGGTCTAATACTTTTTTTCTGATGAGTGGATATTGCCTGTTATGTATCAAGAGGAATTGGAGGAAACTTTTCCCTTCTGATGCTCTTTGACACTTGCAGTTGGTATCTCTTTTTATATGGAGAAGAGAAACAGAATAAAGCTCACATTATCCTTTCCACTTAACACAGTTGAACTGAAAGCTCAAGGAGTATGGATCCCTCAAAGACAATCTTTGACATCCTAGTGTTGACAGAAACAATGAAGATCTGATGAAACTGCTGTTATACAAAATTTTTCTAAGAAGCCTTTCCAATTCCCAGACTGATCTGGAATGCTTGCAAATGCAGATTTCAGTGCCCCGTTCCTGAATTGCTAAATCAGGACTCTTATTGCTAGGGCATGCTAGGTAATCTTGTTAAGAACACTGACATTTGAGAACTTACCAGAGACACGTATCAGTTTATAGTTACTGTCAATATCTGCTGGGATAGTTATGAGGAACTAGGTTTTTGCATGGAGCAACAGAGCAACTAGGTATGTTTCAGTCCCCATTTCTCTTTCAGCAGCTGATCCAAATATGTTAGATTGCCCTGCCTGAAGCAATCTTAATTGTCAATCATAGGAATTATGATTATTTATTACCATAAAGACCAAGAAAAATTTCATGGTTTGATGTTTATTAGCGTAATTTTGTTGTTTTCTTTAATGTCATTCCTTACCTGTATAAATGTTCAGGCTTTCATAGTTTGTTCCTCTAACAGCACTGTTACTTGCATAGAAAAAGAACAACAAAACGAGAATAAATTTAAACATTAGAGTCAACTATTCTGCATCCCTTTCAGTTTCAATCTGTGAGGAGCAATCCTGGCAATGAGAGAAGCAAGTTCTCTAATTATATAATGTGAGATAAAATATTTTATTTATTTGTACCACAAAGTAATTGTCATAATATTTGCAGTTAATGGTGGTTTTCTAATGACTGACTAATGCCTCTCTAGGGAGACAGTATTCTTTTACTATATTTTCAAAATATGCTGCTGATGATCAGGGAATACATATTATACTAAATTACATATTAAGTTGTCTTTATCATTTAGTTAAATAGTTCCTTTTGTACTAAGATGACCCTTTGTCATCTTTTATGATGTGTTAAGATTTCCTTGTTTCATTGCAGGTAGCATCAAAATACTGCTTAATAAACACTAAGTATTTAAATGTCTGCTGTTATAACACATAGTATATTTTAGATGGGCTGTTACATAATTTTATGATAGAGCTTTATTCCTTAAAAATTCCTTAAAAATAAATTCCTTGTTCTTTGAAACATTTCTTTAGACTCTGCTCCATCAATTTTACCTTTTCTTCATGAAAAAGTTCATTTCATGAATTTTTAATTTAGGACCTGTATTTTTCCAGGCCAGTGTTGGATGATGTTGCATTATGTAAAATAAAGGTCATTTTCTTTGCTATGCCTACCATTTGAATATATAAAATCAAACCATAGTAATATTAATATAATGTTTCTACATATAATTATGGTAAACTATACCAAGTTTCTTGTTTTTTTTTTCTTTTGTTTTTGTTTTTTTGTTTTTTTTATAATGATGAAGGATCATTCTCTCTTTGTCAGTAGTTTGCTTATATATAAAACGATGATGTTTTAGTAAGGTACTTTCTAAGACTAACAGGTTCATATCTTAGTTACTTGTAAAAAGAACCTCATAGCATGCATGTATCTATTCATTCTTTCATTCAAAGAACACGTCAAGAGAAAATACTTCATGCTAAACATAATGCTGAGTAGTGAAGATTGAAAGAAGAAAAATATTTGTTTTGCCATATGAGTGTCTTTGTTTCTTTATATTCATTTTCTATCATGCACCTGCATGTTTTACATTTGTAAATTGTTAGTTCTAGAACTTTAAAAACTGAAAATTCTCAACCTTAAACAAATTTAAGTTTATATGTTTTGAATTATGAATTTAGTTCTAAGAATCTTTCTTAAGGAAATAGAGATTTTTATCATTTACAGTCCAACCAAGAAGAGGGAACCTGATATATTTGAAACAGAAGGAAGTTAATATAGTATTTTAGTTGGGAAGGTGATGGAAAGGATGAATTACAAAAAAGAGAAAGAGGGAGCTGAAGCAGCAAAGCAGAGAAGGAATGAGATCTAGAGACAAGAAGTTGAGCAAGTTCCTGGCTGGGCTTGGATTAGTAATGTGGATTAGTAATCCACATCTGTTGCCATGCTATTGAAGATACTGTCCCATAACTATTATTTAACAACAAAAAATCATTTATTAGGAGAACTGTATTGACAAAGGAAAATATAATTACAATATCTTATTACAGTAAAAAGCAAGATTCTGATATCTGTGTTCAGAATCTAGTTTCCTATCTTCATAATCTGGAATACACAAAGTTATTCATTATAGCTATTTTTACATAGAAGAAACAGAAATAAACAGTGTTTTGTTATATATATTTTAGTTTTCCAGTATTTTCTCTAATAAGCATATATTACATTCAGAGTTAGAAAAACCATTTCACAAATCATTTTTAGCCAATCCTCTTAAACATCATGTTAAGTGTGTCACAGTGGACTTATTTTCACTTCCCTGTGTGGAATCCAAATGAATTATTCCAATTTTTATATTAATTGTGCTTATCTTTTTTTCTCCTTGAAAACAAATGTTGTGTTGGAATGAACACATAGGAAAATATAAAGAACAGGGAATAAAGCGGAAAGGAGAAAAAAATGAGTGGGCAATATTAGAAAGGGAGACAGAACATGAGAGACTCCTAACTCTGGGAAATGAATTAGGGGGGGGGGTGGAAGGGGAGGTGGGCAGGGGGTGGGGGTGACTGGGTGACGGGCACTGAGGCGGGCACTTGATGGGATGAGCACTGGGTGTTATTCTATATGTTGGCAAATTGAACACCAATAAAAAATAAATTTATATATATATATTTATATATATATTATATATATTTATATATATAATATAAATATATAGGAATATAAATATATATTGTATATATTATGTATATATTATATACATAATATATACAATCATATACAATTTGATGTATATATGTATATATTATATATATATATATATATAAATATATATATCCCCGCCACTGCCTCCACCTCCAGAACCGGGTCCCGGACAGCCTGGCTGGGAGGGCCCCCCCCAGCCATCCCCCCCACCCCCCTGGCCCCTCCACAGCTGCCACAGGCAGGTGAGGGGTCTGAGAAGATCCCGGGACCTACAGTACCCCCCTCAGGACATGGACAGTATGTAGGTGGCAGGAACGGGGGGGCAGGATGGTTACCTCCTCCCCAATAAAGCCATTTCGTCCTTTCTAAAAAAATATATATATATATATATATTTATATATATAAATGATATATTTTTATATTTATATTTATATATATATATTTTATATTTATATATTTATATTCCTCTAAGAAGAGGAAATGATCATGGAAAATTTATCTTACCATTCAGAAAATAATAGTTTTTTTTTTAAGTGAGGAAAGGACATAAAATGTCAAAAACAAGCTTTGGGATAATCTATGCAATTTAAATTCAAAGAATGAGGAAACTTGGCAAGAACTGGAAAGTGAAAGTAACGACTGACCAACCATCTGTCCAGGGCAGGGGGGAAGGAGAAGAAAAAGAATCAAATTTAAGAGTAAAAAAATGCAATATGGAAATGTAGATAAATATCATGTGCTCAAGTGGTGTCATAGTCACTTTCCTAAAATGAATATACACTATTTTAGATTGGAGATATTCAGTTCTTAGGCACAGTAGTTGTTGTCACCTACACAGGTTGTGAGAAGTTCAGCAAGAAAACTCTCCTGAGTCAGATAAATCAGAACCAGTTCTATAGAAGGAGGTGGCAATTACATGACAGGAAGATTTTAGACAGTTTTTACTACTGTAGTAAATAAAGTAGCTTTATTATATTACATATAATGTAGGACATAATAATAATAACTAATTGGTATGTACCTCTTTTGCCACCTGCTACTCCAAGCACTTTAGTTATCACCCCAGCCTCACAAGGTAGGTGTTGTGATTGTTTCAGTTACATTGGTGAAGATGCTGAGGCAAAGCAAGAGAAAGTAACTTAACCCAGGTCACATAACTAGTAAATAGTGGATCAAGGATTGGAACTCAAACATGTGTCTACAGAAGTTGTTGTTACTGATTTACTGTTCT
This sequence comes from Vulpes lagopus, assembly GCF_018345385.1. NCBI lineage: Eukaryota > Metazoa > Chordata > Mammalia > Carnivora > Canidae > Vulpes > Vulpes lagopus. The sequence continues at coordinate 105,673,333 of NC_054828.1, forward strand.
TGTAGCTTGATTAGCAGGTGTGCAGGAGATCAGGAGATAAATAATACAGGAGTTCTGTCTTAACTGAGTTACATTTTACCAACCAAATTATTTTGTCACTTATTACCAATTTTGAAAAAAATAAATTATACTCTAAATGACAAACTCATCAATTTCAATCAAGTAGGCTTTTTCTTTGATGAGCTAAGCATTTCTCAGGACTGAAACACTTTTACTTCTGTTATATGTCAGTCATTTTTTATGGATTCCATTGAAGAGGAAACAAATTCTGTATTCTATTGTATCTAAAACCTGTGATCTTCTATTCAAATACTCTTTCTCTATGACCTCTGCTCATCTCTGAGGGGAAATCAAAGAATTCAGCTTAAAATATATTTCAAGTATAAGAACATGCAGTATTATGACTTTAAGTGTCAAAAGTACACACACATCTTTTTTTTTTTAAATTAAAACTTCTGTTACTTCCCAAATTAGGTAAGTCAATATACTGACATTTTATCGGGTTTTTAAAATTGAAGTATAATTAACGTATAATGCTTCATTAGTTTCAGGTTACAACATATTTGATTTGATGTATTATTCAGTACTTACCACAATAAGTGTGGTCACCATATGTTATTACCATGTTAATAACTACATTCCCGTTACGGTATTTTTCATGTCTGTGACTTATTTATTTTATAACTGCAAGTTTGTACTTCTTAATCCCTTTTATCTATTTTAACCAATCCCTAACCCACCTCCCCTCTAGCAACCACCAGTTGGTTTTCTGTATTTAAGAGTCTGTCTTTTGTTTGTGTTTCTCTGCCTGACTTACTTTACTTAGCACGATGCCCTCTAAGTCCATCCATGTTGTTGCATATGTCAAGATCTCATTTTTTATGGCTGAGTAATACTCAATTGCATACATATACCACATGTTCTTTATCTGTTTATCTATTGATGGGCTTTCAGTTGCTTCCATATCTTGGCTGTTATAAATAATGCTGCAATAAACATAGGGGTGAATATATAATTTCAAATTAGTGTTTTTATCTTCTTTGAGTAAATAGTAGTGGGATTACTGAGTCACATGGTTTTTTTATTTTTTTTTAAATTATATATTTATTTTAGAGGGATAGAGAGCAGGAGCAGGGGGAGGTTCAGAGAGAAATAGGTAGAAAGAAACTCCCACTGAGAGCAGAGCCCAATGGGGCTCAATCCCAGGACCCTGAGACCGTGACCTGAGTTGAAACAAGACTTTGATGCTTAACTGGCTGAGCAACCCAGGCATCCCTCTATTTTTAATTTTTAGTAGAACCTCCATACTGTTTTCCATAGTGGTTGTACCAACTTATATTCCCAAAAGCAATGCAAGAGGGTTCCCTTTTGTCCACGTCCTTAGTAACACTTGTTTCTTGTCTTTTTGATACTAACCATTCTGATTGATGTAAGGTGATATGTCATTGTGATTTTGATTTGTATTTCCCTGATGATTAGGGATGTTGAGCGTCCTCATGTCTCGCTGCTAACATCTGTGTATCTTCTTTGGTAAAATATCTATTCAGGTGCCCTGCTTAATTTTTAGTGGGATTTTTAGTGGAGGGTTGAGTTGTATAAGTTCTTTATGATTCTAGGATATTAATTCCTTATTACATATATATCATTGGCAAATATCTTCTCCTATTTACTAGATTCACTTTTTTTTTTGTTGATAGTTTCCTTTGCTGTGCAAAAGCTTTTTATTTTGGGTAGTCCCAATAGTGTATTTTTGCTTTTGTTTCCCTTGCCAGAAGAGACATATCTATCAATACATTGCTAAAGATGATATCCAAGAGAGTATTGCTTATGCTTTGTTAGGAACATTGTATATGTTTCAATTTGTGTTTATTATGTGCTTAAAATATCCTTCCTTTGGAAACCAAATATTTTTAATTAAGATTTTGAGGATTTTATTATTATTATTATTATTATTTTTACCAAAAGGAAATTCTACCCTTATTTTTAAAACATTTGCTTAGGGTTTGTCTTTTCACAGAAGTCAATCTGACTTATTTCTGTGAGCAAATATTATGAGAACTTGTTTCACTGTTTGCTGAAATACTACTAATGTGAGTTATAGTGTTATGTGCTAAACTGTTGGTCTTCACATTTTAGCTTATTTATTTGACATTGTAAAAATTTTCTCATTTTGCACGGTGATAATTATGCAACCCCAGTTTTGTCAGTAGTGTTACATCATAACTATTGTTGTTATTAAATATTTATTGAGTTTCTTCTTTATGCCATGTTTTAAGAATTCAAGCAGGTATAAATTAGATTCTACATCCATAAGGATCTTAAACACACAGAAAAATTGTAATACAAATATTTTGGTTTAAATTTACAGGTTAGATTCCATTGCAAAAATCTTAAAGAATAATCCAATTTCTTTGGCTTCTTGATATATTGAAGTGAAAAGTAGGTCAAATTTCTAAGATCTCGTTAACTCTTATTATGCACTACAGTTTTTGCCAGGTGATTAATATATATTATCCTAATATATATTATCCTAATATATATTATCCTGTATAAAGCTTTATAAAATTCTTAATATGTGGTTACGTTTAAATCCTGTTTATATGTGAATATGTACCAGGGTCTTACATAGGTGAAGGGACCAGATAAGTTGTACATCAACTGAATGGTAGAGATGATATTTGAATAAAGCCTATTTTTTTTGCACTACTTGCTTAAAAAAAATTAGACACATTGAAGAAAATGAAATTCCTTTTGTTGTGTAAGGAAAAGAGATTCTTGATATATAATGAAAGTGAAAGTCTAAACTGCAGCAAAAGTCAGTTAATCGAAAGCTCTTTTCATTGGCTTGAAAGGGACATAGATCCAAAAGCTGAGTGTTCAAATGAAAGAGAAATATTACAGATAGAGAGGTAATTAAAGGTTTATACCTTGAGGATAAATGAATTAATATTTTAAATTATATTATTAATCATATATATTTATATGATTAATGATAAATGAACACATGTTAATTAACACATGATAATCAACACCTTAGAATGCAAAAAAAAATAGATTGAATACACATTTCTGGAGAGAGGACAGGAGAAAAGGGATTATTCAGAGGAGAAATGATTAGTGACCAGGGAGAGTTAACACATCCCTTGTTTCCATAGGAACAGAGTGAGCAAAAAATAGGAAGCTCCTATCCAGGGATTAGAGGTTAGATGCATTGTTTTTACTTTGATATCAAGGCTTCTCTGACTATATATATATAGGTTTTAACTTTACCATGATTGTTGGTACCTGTTCCTGACCTTAGCTACCTATAGACTCTCTGCCTCCTGCTGCTTCTCTCTTTGGATACTTAATTTAATTCTGATGACCGCTGATTCTCTTACCACAGCACTGATGTACTAATGTGTGAAATTCTCTTTCATTCTTGACCACAGTGTCATAGAATTTTGATTAACAGTGTGTCCTTTAAAATTCATGCTTCTCACCTGTCCATAATTCACTGCAAGCATCTGTGACTCCCTTAAGTATCTCTAAATTCAGAACATTACCCTTCTAACCCATGTCACCCTTGGCCCTGCTTCTGGCTAGCTCTTCATGTCCTGGACATATTTTGCCATCTGGAGGTCTACTCACCCATTAGAATAACACATTTTACTTTACATCCAAAATCTTAACAGGGAGATACTAATTCTCCCTGCAACAAATGAGCACATTTTTAAAATACAACTAATTTATAGGGCACCTATGTATTTCTTGAATCACACCTCAAACTAATAAATAAATATGTGTAATCTCCTAAGATGGCTTATACTTACATATGTATACTTAAATTTTGATATAGTTAAATGACTACATACTTGAAATTTTAGAAACCAATTAAGGAAATTAAATTTTAAGAATAAACATTAAAGTATCAAATACTGTAATTGTTTTGAATTCATCATGAATAGTGGTGCTTGAGGAAAATATATTAAATAAGAGGTATACTAATATTAACAGAGATTTGAAGGGATTTGAACTTTCTTTTTTTGTATACTTTTTATTGGAATTTGATTTGCCAATATATAATATAACACTCAGTGCTCATCCAGTAAAGTACCCCCCTAAGTAGCCATCACCCAGTCACCCCAACCCCTCACCCACCTCCCCTTGCACTGCTCCTTGTTTGTTTCCCAGAATTAGGAGTCTCTCCTGTTCTGACCCTCCCTGATATTTCCCACTCATTTTCTCTCCTTTCCCCTTTAATCCTTTTCACTATTTTTTATATTCCCCAAATGAATGAGACCATATAATGTTTGTCATTCTGCGATTGACTTACTTCCCTCAGCATAATACTCTCCAGTTCTATCCACGTTGAAGCAAATGGTGGGTATTTGTCATTTCTAAGGCTGAGTAATATTCCATTGTATATATAGACCACATCTTCTTTATCCATTCATCTTTCAGTGGACCCTGAGACTCCTTCCACAGTTTGGCTGTTGTGGACATTGCTGCTATAAACATTGAGGTGCAGGTGTCTTGGCTTTTCACTGCATCTGTATCTTTGGGTAAATTATCAGTAGTGCAATTGCAGGGTCATAGGACAGATCTATTTTTAACTCTTTGAGGAACCTCCACACGGTTTTCCAGAGTGGCTGTACCGTTCACATTCCCACCAACAGTGTAGGAGGGTTCCCCTTTCTCCACATCCTCTCCAACATTTGTCATTTCCTGTCTAGTTAATTTTCCCCAATCTCACCGGTGTGAAGTGGTATCTCATTGTGGTTTTGATTTGTATTTACCTGATGGCCAGTGATGCGGAACATTTTCTCATGTGCTTGTTGGTCATGTCTATGTCTTCCTCTGTGAGATTTCTGTTCATGTCTTTTGCCCATTTCATGATTGGATTGTTTGTTTCTTTGCTGTAGAGTTTAATAAGTTCTTTATAGATCTTCGATACTATCTCTTTTTCTGATAGGTCGTTTGCTAATATGATAGGTTGTCTTTTAGTTTTGGTGACTATTTCTTATGCTGTGCAGAAGTTTTTTATTTCGATGAAGTCTCAATAGTTCATTTTTGCTTTTGTTTCCCTTGCCTTCATGGATGTATCTTGCAAAAAGTTGCTGTGGCCAAGTTCAAAGAGGGAGTTGCCTGTGTTCTCCTTTAGGATTTTGATGGATTCTTGTCTCACATTTAGATCTTTCATCCATTTTGAGTTTATCTTAGTGTATGGTGTAAGAGAATGGTCTCATTTTATTCTTCTGCACATGGCTGTCCAATTTTCCCAGTACCATTTATCAAGAGACTGTCTTTTTTCCAGTGGATAGTCTTTCCTGCTTTGTCAAATATTAGTTGACCATAATGTTGAGTGCCCATTTCTGGGATCTCTGTTCTGTTTCATTGATCTATGTGTCTATTTTTGTGCCAGTACCACACTGTCTTGATGACCACAGCTTTGCAGTACAACTTGAAATCAGGCATTGTGATGCCCCTGGCTCTGGTTTTCTTTTTCAATATTCCCCTGGCTATTTGGGGTCTTTTCTGATTCCACACAAATCTTAGGATGATTTTTTCCAACTCTCTGAAGAAAGTCCATTGTATTTTGGTGGGGATTGCATTGAACATGTAAATTGCCCTGGGTAGCATAGACATTTTCACAATATTAATTCTTCCAATCCATGAGCATGGAATATTTTTCCATCTCTTTGTGTCTTACTCAATTTCTTTCAGAAATGTTCTGTAGTCTTTAGGGTATAGATCCTTTACCTCTTTGGTTAGGTTTATTCCTAGATATCTTATGCTTTTGGATGCAATTGTAAATGGAATTGATTCCTTCATTTCTCTTTCCTCAGTCTCATTGCTAGTATATAGAAATGCCATTGATTTCTGGGCATTGATTTTGTATCCTGCCACATTGCTGATTGCTGTATGAGTTCTAGCAATCTTGGGGTGGAGTCTTTTGAGTTTTCTACGTACAGTATCATGTCATCTGCAAAGAAAGAGAGTTTGATTTCTTCTTTGCTAATTTGAATGCCTTTTATTTCTTTGTGTTGTCTGATTGCTGAGGCTAGGACTTCTAGTACTATGTTGAATAGCAATGGTGAGAGTGGACATCCCCTGTGGTGTTCCTGATCTTATGGGAAAGGATCCCAGTGTTTCCCAATTGAGAATGATATTTGCTGTGGGCTTTTCATAGATGGCTTTTAAGATGCTAAGGAATGTTCCCCCTATCCTTACACTCTGAAGAGTTTTGATCAGGAATGGATGCTATTTTTTGTCAAATGCTTTCTCTGCATCTATTGAGAGGATCATGTGGTTCTTGTTTGTTCTCTTATTGATGTTATCTATCACATTGTTTTACGAGTGTGGACCCAGCCTTGCATCCCAGGGATAAATTCTCATTTGGTCATGGTGAATAATCTTTTTAATGTACTGTTGGATCCTATTGGCTAATATCTTGTTAAGAATTTTTGCATTTGTGTTCATCAGGGATATTTATGTATAATTCTCCTTTTTGGTGGGGCCTTTGTCTGGTTTTGGAATTAAGGTGATGCTGGCCTCATAGAATGAGTTTGGAAGTATTCCATCCCTTTCTATTTTATGGAGCAGCTTTAGTAAAATAAGCATTGTTTCTTCTTAAAACGTTTGATAAAATTCCCCCGGGAAGCCATTTGACCCTGGACTTTTGTGTCCTGGGAGGTTTTTGATAGCAGCTTAAATTTCCTCCCTGGTTATTGGCCTGTTCAGGTTTTCTATTTCTTCCTGTTCCAGTTTTGGTAGTTTGTGGTTTTCCAGAAATGTGTCCATTTCTTCCAGATTGCCTAATTTGTTGGCGCATAGCTGCTCATAATGTTTTTAAAATTGTTTGTATTTCCTTGATATTGGTTGTGATCTCTCCTTTTTCATTTGTGATTTTATTAATTAGAGTCTTTTCTCTTTTGTTTCTAATAAGGCTGGCTTAATCTATCTTATTTTTTCAAAGAACCAACTCCTAGTTTTTTTGATCTGTTCTACAATTCTTCTCATCTCTATTTCATTAAATTCTTCTTGAATCTATTATCTCTCTTCTTCTACTTGGTTTAGGTTTTACTTGCTGTTCTTTCTCCAGTTCCTTTAGGTGCGAGGTTAGCTTGTGTATTTTAGTTTTTTCCAATTTTTTGAGAGATGTATTGTGATGTATATTTCCCCCTCAGGACTGCTTTTGCTGTATCCCAAAGATTTTGAATGGTTGTATCTTCATTTTCATTAGTTTCCATGGATCTTTTTAATTCTGTAATTCCCTGATTGACCCATTCATCTTTTAGCAGGATGGTCTTTAATCTCCATGTGCTCGAGTTTCTTTCAAATTTCTTCTTGTGATTGAGTCAAGTTTCAAAGCATTATGGTCTAAAAATATGCAAGGGACAATCCCAATCTTTTGGTATCATTTGAGACCTGATATGTGACCCAGTATGTGGTCTATTCTGGAGAAAGTTCCATGAGCACTTGAGTAGAATGTGTATTCAGTTGTGTTCAGATGCAAAGATCTGTAAATATCTGTGAAATCCATCTGGTCCAGTGTGTCATTTAAAGCCATTGTTTCTTCGGAGATGTGCTTAGAAGATCTGTCATTTTCATAAAGGACCATGCTGAAGTCTCCTACTATTAGTGTATTATTATCTAAGTATATCTTTACTTTGGTTGCTAATTGATTGATATACTTGGCCGTTCCCACATTAGGGTCATAAATAATCATGATTCTTAGGTCTCTTGTTGGATAGACACTTTAAGTATGATATACTATCCCTTTTCATCTCTTACTACAGTCTTTGGGATAAACTTTAATTTAACTGTTATGATGATTGCTACCCCAGATTTCTCTTGAGGACTATTTGAATGGTAAATGGTTCTCCAACCTTTTATTTTCGCTGTAGGTGTCCTTTGGTCTAAAATGAGTCTCTTGTAGACAGCACATAGATGGGTCTTGCTTTTTGATCCAGCTTGAAACCCTGCGTCTTTTGATGGGATCATATATCCCATTCAAATTCAGAGTTACTATTGAAAGGTATGACTTTAGTGTCATAGTAATACCTATTGAGTCCCCGTTTTTGTGAATTATTTTTTGGGCTTCCTCTTTCTTTTACAGGGTCCCCTCTAATATTTCTTGCAGAGCTGGTTTGGAGGTCACATATTCTTTCAGTTTCTGCCTATCCTGGAAGCTCTTTATCTCTCCTTCTATTCTGAATGAGAAATTTTCTGAATAAAGTATTCTTGGCTGCATGCTCTTCTCATTCTCATCTCCTAAGTGAGACACTGATATATCCTTCTAGCCCTTTCTGGCCTGCCAAGTCTCTGTGGAGAGGTTTGCTAATTATTTTCATGTTTCTCCTCATGTAAGTTAGGGATCTCTTGTCACATGCTGCTTTACAGATTTTCTCTTTATCTTTGGAATTTGCAAGTGTTATTATTAAATGTCAAGGTGTTGAATGGTTTTTATTGATTTTGGGGTGGGGAACCTCTCCAACTCCTGGGTATGAATGGCTATTTCCCTCCCCAAATTAGGGAAGTTCTCAGCTATGATTTGTTCAAATATGCTTTCTGGCCCTCTGGTCCTCTTGACACTTTCTGGAACTCCAATTATACGCAGACTTTTCCTTCTGAGGCTATCATTTATTTCCATTAACCTTTGCTCATTGTCTTTTAATTGTTTTTCTCTTTTTTTCTCAGCTTCCTTCCTTGCCATCAACTTGTCTTCCATGTCGCTCAGTCTTTCTTCTACCTCATTAACCCTCATCGTTAGGACCTCCAGTTTGGATTGCATCTCATTTAATTGATTTTTAATTTCAGCCTAATTAGATCTAAATTCTGCAGTCATGAAGTTTCTTGATTCCTTTATACTTTTTTTTCCAGAGCCACCAGTGGCTTTATAATTGTGCTTCTGAATTGGCTTTCTGACACTGAATTGTAACCCAAATTCTGTAACTCTGTGTCAAAGAGTACCGCTTCTGATTCTTTCTTTTGTGGTGAGTTCTTCTTTCTAGTCATTTTGCTCAGTGCAGAGTGGCTGTATGAGTGGGCTTAGTCAAGAATATCAACCACAACCTAGTAAATTTCACCCTAGATGATTCTGCCCAGGTCAGAGACCAGAAATTAAAAACAAAGATCAGAATGAAATAAAACAAAAGGACTGTTAAAGTGAAAAACAAATTTTAAAACAAAGTCGTAAAAAATAAAAGGCTAAGAATCCCAAAGAAGAGGAAAAAAAAAAAAAGGAGAAGGAACAAAAGGGGGGGGGGGGATTGGGAGATGGTGGTGATGAAGTTGTAGTGGAGGGAGAATGTCGTCTACCTGAGGGGTTCTAGAGGGTGATCCTCTTTTTCTGAGTATATTAAGTTCTGTATGTTGTAAGATGCTCAGTCCCAAATTTACGTAAACCAGAAATACTTGTAGAAAGCCCCAACATTGACCACCAAAACATAAATGAGATAAAAGAGGGGGGCAGAATGGGAATGAGGAATCTCACAGAGTGAACCAGCATGATATACCACTTGGTTCTGGGTGAATACTTGTCATGTTTTAGAAGGTATTAACTTCCACCATTGTAGAGCAAAATGTGGCAGAAAAAACAAAACACACAAAACAAAACAAAAAAACATATCTTGTATATCTCCCAAAATTGAGTATGTTGAAGGGAATCTAGAATTGGAAAATATATCTAGGACCTGTAATTGTAGAAATATGAAAGTCAAAAAAGAAGAATCTTAAAAATGAAGGGGTGGTAAAAATATTATAGTTAAGGTGGGAAAGGAGAGAGAAAAAAAAGGAAATTTACAGTGTGATATAAAAAGGAGCTGTACTTGAAAAAGGAAGAAAGAAAAGAGGTGGGGGGTACCCTCTGGTTCTCTGTATTGTAAATACCTTGACTTCCCCTGGAGCTTTCCAGCGCTGCTCAGTCAAGAACTTGCTCTCCCCCTGTCCTTCCAGCTGGTCTTCTGGGGGAGGGGCTGCTGTGCTGACTCTCAGGTGTGTGCACCTGGGGGAGCTACTCAGTCGCCCGCCCAGTGCCAGTGCCGGGCTTAGTGGGAGCTGTTTACCCTGTGAGCCCTCTGTACCCTGGTGGCCCCCTCCCAGGCACAGGGTAACACCAGGAGTAACAACCACACTGGCGGTGGCCAGGTCTCCAGCCCTAGAGTCAGCTCCTCCAGTAACCACCCGCTGTCTCCCAGTCCGCAGTGGCCTGGATGCTCCGGGGACGGGGGCGCTGACCTGCACAGCTCAGGGGCGCCCGGCAGCAGGAACGACCTAGCTGTCCTGTGCCCTCCCCGCCTCCACTTGTCCCGGGGGAGCACAGGATCCCGGGCTGTGTCCCCCAGCGCCCTGGGATCTGGGGTCTGTGCTGTTGGAATCATGCGCCCAGGGCCGCGGCTCTTGAAAGCAGCAGGGCGCAGCCCCCTCTGCCCGGAGCCCCCCGCCTGACCGACCGGCTGCTCCCCGAGGCCCTGCCGGGTGTGCACTCCAGCCCTTTACCCAGATTGCCCCCCTGTGTGTGGTGCACTCTCCCCTGGGTGCACTTCCTCTGTTAGTGACTCCAGGAGACTGGAGGCTCCACTACCTCTCCTGTGACTCTGCCCGATTTACCTGCTAAGAGCTTTCCGTCTGGCAGGAATCCTGTGCGAATTTTTAAAGTTCCTGCCTCTCCAGGGGCTGCACTTTCCTGTCCCGAGGCTCTTGCCACCCGGCCTTCACCCAGCTCCTCACAGGGCCCCTCCCGCACTTGATTCCTTTTTATTTATTTATTTATTTTCACCTTCCTACCTTGTTAGAGGTGAAAACCCTTCTCTCTGTAGCATTCCAGCTATTCTCTCTTTAAATCTCAAGGCGAGGGACGAGGTGGCCGAGTGGTTAACGCGATGGACTGCTAAATCTCAGGTCGAATTTGTAGGTGTTCAGGATGGTTTAAAAGTTATCTAGGTAAGTTGGTGGGCCCAGGTGAGTTGGAGACCCTACTCTTTGGCCATCTTGCCCTCTTTGAACTTTCAATGAATACATAAATAGATGACACAGATAGGCTCTTCATTTTTTAGACTTGTACTTGAAAGTTTATGATTTCTGTTTTCCCACATGTAGAGAACCATGACCACCATCCTAATAATTAGGAGACATTTAAAACATTTAGTACATTTAATATAGAATCAGAGAGGAAAGAAAGGAGAAGGATTGGAAGGGAAATATAGGTAAGTATCAAGGACAGAAAATGTTCTTGAGAAAATTAAGGATTAGAAGATGGATGAAAAGGTAAGGACATTTTCAAGTAAATTTTTGAGAAAGCTTGAAAACCACTGTTTGAGGTAAAATTAACTTCATTAAAGTTAGTACTGGTGAAAGACAAGATGGAACCCATGTTATCCACAACACAATTAGAATAAAGAAAATCAATTAAATGAAGTCTTTGAATTAATTAAACAAGGAGACCATTAGACTGAGGTGGTTCTAATGCTGTAGCAGCCTACACAAGCAAACCAAAATCTAACTAAGCCTGTAAATGCCTCAAGGTTACAAAAAAAAATATTAAGGATACCAATCACAAACACCCAATTAGGCTTTATGCTATAGGTAATCAATAATTTCCTTTCTTTGCTTCTGCACTTTGTGTGAGTCTTTCCCCTGGTTGTGTCAGGGAGACTCTCTTAGTCACTTCTAGTTTGGCACTTCCTGATTTAACTTTTGCACAAATAAACTACTTAATATGCCTCAGTTTATCTTTCAACACCACAAAATACAGTAGCTATGGGCCACAGGTTTTACTAAATTTGAGAGGAATAAGAGAGATGGATTTCTTTGTGGTGAACAGGAAGTTAAAGATCATAAAGTTTACAAGCTGGAAATTTATGACAAGGAAAACTCTATCATAAAACTCTATGAGAATCATCTACAAAATGGGGTCCATTTATGTGACTGCATGTGTCTCCAACTCACAATCCAATCCTCTTTAAAATTACAGCTTTTAAGTATATGATTAAAGAGATGTGATTTGTTTTTGTTTTATTACCAGTAGAATTTTACTGAAAAATTATTTATGCCCTCAAGATTAGAAAATATATGATTGCACTCACTATTAAAGCATTGAAGGGAACAGATTTGCAATTAGTAATATCTGGATTAGGCTTATTGGAGTACATATTTGCATATGTAAATAGTACAGATAACCTCAGTTGAAAAAACTGGATTAGGCAAACCAGTAAGTTTATGTAAAGGGAGAAGGCAATGTTAAGTAATCTATTATTAATATAAAATAAAATTCAGACAATAAAACCAAATTCATAAAGGTATTTAAGTCACTATTAAAATCACTAAAAAGCTGCTAATAATAGCAAGAAAACATGAAAAAATAAATCTCCTTGGAAAGGTAAATTCATAGTAAAGTTGTTGGATTAATCACTTATAGACCTAGAATGAAGATTAAAAGGAATGTAGTAAAAACAATTATTATGGCAATAAATAAAGGATATACAAAATTAAAAGAGTAAAATGTTACACAACAAAGAAAATGGGGGGGGGAAAGGGGAGTAAAGATGTGAGGTTTAGAATAGGATAAAACATAAGTTGTCAACTTAAAATAGACTGTTGGTATAAGTTGTTATATATAAGCCTCAGGGCAACCACAAAGGAAAAACCTATAGCAAATACACAAACAGTGAAGAGAAGGGAATATAAGCATACCATTAAAGAAAATCATCTAACCACAAAAGCAGAAAGCAAGAAAAGAAAGGAACAAAGAGGAACTACAAAATAATCTAGAACAATTAGTAAAATAACAGTAAGTACATACCTGTCCATTACTTTAAATGTAAATGGACTAAATTCTCCAATCAAAGATACAGAGTGGCTGAATGGTTAATAAAAATGCTGTCTACAAGCCTTTTTTTTTTTTTTTTTTTAGTATACATAAGACAGAAGATACAGACTGAAAATGAAGGGATGGAAAAAAGATATTCAGTGCAAATGGAAACAAACAAACAAAAAAGCTGGATCAGCTATACTTATATCAGAAAAAATAGACTATAAAATAAAGGCTGTAATAAGAAACAAAGACGAGTATTATATAATGATAAAGGGATCAATCCAACATTTATATATATTTATACATTTATAGATACATGATATAGATAAATATATAAAGATATTACATTTGTAAATATTATGTATCCAACATAGGAGCACCTACATATACAAAGCAAATATTAACAGACCTAAAGGGAGAAATAGACATTAAAATCCTCTACTAATATTGTATTTCTGTCTATTTACTACCATCAATGGATAAATCATCCAAACAGAATATTAGTAAGGAAATGTTGGCCTTAAACTACTCATTGGACTAGATGGACTTCATAGATATATACAGGATATTTTATCCAAAAGCAACAGAATAAGCATAGTTTTAAAGTGCACATGGAACATTTTTCAGGATAGATTATATGTTAGGTCACAAGTCTTTTTAAAATCAAGAGGATTGAAATCATATCAGGCACCTTCTCTGACCACAATGATACAAAACTAGAAGTTAATTAGAAACTTCTAATTTGAAGAAGAAATTAGAAGAAAACTGAAGAAAAAAAAAACACAAAAGGGTGGAGATGAAATAACATGCTACTACACAAGTGGGTCAAAAAAAGAAATGAAAAGAGAAATAAAAAAGTATCTCGAGACAAACAAAAATGAAAATGTCATATATCAAAATCTGTGGGATGCAGCAAAAGCAGTTCTGAGAGAAAAGTTTATAGTGATAAATGCTTACATCAAGGAAGATGAAAAATCTCAAACAAACGAACTTTATACTTAAAGGAACTAGAAAAAGAACAAATCAATGAAAGAATGAAGTAGCTCTTGGAAAAGATAAACAAAATGGACAAATGTTTAGCTACACTCAGTAAGCAAAAGTGAGTAGGCTCAGATAAGTAAAATAAAAAATGAAAGGAGATCTTACAGCTAAAACCACAGAAATACAAAGGATTGTAAGAGACTACCACAAGCAATTACAGGCCAACAAATGCAACAACCTAGAAGAAATACATAAATTTCTGGAAACATACAACCTATGAAGATTGAATTATGATTAAATATAAAACCTGAATAGACTGATCCCTAGTAAAGAGATTGACACAACAATCAAAAACCTCCCAACAAACAGAAGTCCAGGATGAGGTAGTTTCACTGGTGGAGCCTTCCAAACATTCAAAGATTTAATACCTATTTTTCTCATACTTTTACAAATAGAAGAGATAGGAACTCTTCCAAGCTCATCTAATGAGTTATTACCCTGATATCAAAACCAGTCAAGGACACCACACACACACACACACACACACACACACACACACACAAATTATAGGCCAATATCCTTGATAAACATAGATGCAAAAATTATCCACAAAAGCCTAGCAAAATGAATTCAACAATACATTAAAAAGTATCATACACCATGATCAAGTGGGATTTAATTAAGATGTGCAAGGATGGTTCAATGTTTGTAAGACTGTCGTGATACACCATATGAAAAAAACGAAGGGTAAAAATCATATGATCATCTCAATAGAGGCTGAAAAAGTATTTGACAAAATTCAACATCCATTTATGATAGAAACTTTCAACAATGTAGATATAGAGGGAATGTACCTAAACCTAACATAGGCTTTATATGATAAGCCTACATCTAACATTATACTCAACTTTGAAAATCTGAAAGCCTTCTAATAGAAGGCATACAAAATGGAAACAAAGAAGTAAATCTGTCACTGTTTATAGATGACATGATATATTATACATAGAAAGCTATAAAGGCTCCATCGGACACTGTTGAAGTAATAGATGAATTCAGTTAAGTTACATGATAATAAATCAATATACAAATATTTGTTGCATTTATATTTGTTCATAACAAACTATGAGATGGAGAAATCAAGGAAACAGTCCCATTTGCAGTTGCAGCAAAATAAAATACCTAGGAATAAATTTAACCAAGGAGGTAAAAGACATATATGTTTTAAACTATATGACATTCATGAAAGAAATTGGGAAGACAGAAACAAATGGAAAGGCATTCTGTGCTCATGGATTAGAAGAATCAATATTGTTAAAATGTCCATATAACCCAAAACAACATATAGATTCAATGCAATCCCTATTAAAATTCCAATAGCAGTTTTTCAAAGAAATAGAACAAATGATCCTAAAGATTGGAACAACACACACATAAAATTATTGCCAAAGCAATCTTGAAAAGAACAAAACTGGAGGCATAATGCTCCCTAATTTCAAACTATGCTACAAAGCTATTACTATAGCTTTATTAGATATTAATATTACATTACCTATTACATATTAGCACAGTATGGTGTTCCCATAAAAATGGACACATAGATCAATGGAATATAATAGAGGGCCCAGAAATAAATCCACGCATATATGTGTAAATTAATTTACAATAAAGGAGCCAAGAATATATAATGACGAAAGTTCTGTCTCTTCAATAAATGATGTTAGGAAAATGACAGCCACATACAAAAGAGCTATACACGAAAATTAGCTCATAATGGCAAAGACTTGAATGTAAAACCTGAAGCCATATAACTCCTAGAACAAAAATGGTGGTAAAGCCTTTGACACAGTCTTGTCAATGATTTTTTTTAATCTGACACCAAAAGCAAAATAAACAAGGCAAAAACAAATAAATGGAACTATATCATACTTCAAAAGCTTCTGCACAATGAAAGAAATCATCAAGAAAATGAAGAGGCAACCTACTGAATAAGAGAAAATATTTTCAAATCACATCTGATAACAACTAATATCGAAAATATATAAACAAGTCATAAAACTCAATAACAAAAATAAACAATTGTGAGATACACACACACAGAGAAGAATATTATTCAGCCATAAAAAGAATGAAATCTCACTATTTACAATAACATGGATGGACCTTGAGGACATTAAGCTAGTGAAGCAAGTCAAACAGAGAAAATCAAATACTGTATGATCTTTCTTATGTGTATAACATTTGGGAAAAAAAGAATATCATAGATATAGGGAGCAGATTGATGCCAGAGATGGATGTAGAAGGGTGGTAGAAATGGGTGAAGGGGGTCAAAAGATTAAAAAAAACAAATAAGAATACACTGTAGATACCTGCTGAATATTTAGTTTCATTAAGTCCATATAAGTTTTATAATAAATGCTAAAGAAGAAAGACCATTTCATCTACATTGAGTGCAGCAGATATATCCAGATGTTTTATAAACTTCTGATTATGATGATTCCTTGAGAAAAGAAAAAGCTTTAAAACATCTTTAGCTCTGAAAAAAAATCCATTAACAACCAAAGTTATAAAGAACAGCTTTCACTCAACTTTGCAAATATACCCTGTTTCCTTCTCTTCATTGGCAAACATCTGCATAGAATATCCTAAATTGTCATTGCTTTTCAAACAGCAGGTCATGAGCGTGCTTACATTAATAGCTCATAAAATCAAATTTAGTGCTTCACAATCAATACTTCAAAATGTGAGATACATTAGAATGTTGCATTTAACTATGAATAAGGTATTATTTCATGTTTTTATTTTATATATAGTAAGAATGCATTATTTTGTGAATCTTTTCTTTCAGTTTTCCACTGTGTTTTATAATTCTAAGATGTAGTACATATTTTACATCTCTGAAATCTAGATACATCATAACATTAATGGTATCTTAAAATCACAATTGGTCAGTCAGTGAATGTGACTTAATTGTCACTGTAAATTTTTGAAGTTAGGGGATCCTTGGGTGGCTCAGAGGTTTAGTGCCTGCCTTCAGCCCAGGACATGATCCTGGAGTCCTAGGATCAAGTCCCACATCGGGCTCCCTGCATGGAGCCTGCTTCTCCCTCTGCTTGTGTCTCTGTCTCTCTCTCTGCCTCTCTCTCTCTCTGTCTCTCATGAATAAATAAATAAAATCTAAAAAAAAAAAAAAAAGCATTTGTGAACTTGTCATAGCTCTTCATATTGTCACTGGTTTAAAAAAAAAGTTACTGGGGCACCTGGGCAGCTCAGTCAGTTGAGGGTCTGCCTGCAGCTTGGTCATAAATCCTGAATTCTTGAGATCTAGTCCTACAACAGGCTCCCTATTCAGTGGGAAGCCTACTTCTTCCTCTCCCTCTGCCTGCCACTCCCCTTGCTTGTGGTCTCTCTGTCAAATAAATAAGTAAAATCTTAATTTTTTTAATTTGCTGCTAAAAATTGTAATATATTTACAAATGAAAAATACATACTAAAAAATCTTTGTTACAATATCAATTTTGCATTGTAATTAATATAGTGTTACCTAAAGATATATGATAAACAGCAAGATAATTGAGATGATGTATGACTCTATCATTATTTACTTTTAATATAATTCTCACTCTTCTATTCGTATTGCTTTTTCCTCACCAATATTTTTTGAATTTATGTTTTCCAATAATTTTTATAATGTATCCTTATGAGCATCACCAAATCCTTTTAAGAACAACTTAAATGTCTGTACATCTTTACTAAGTTTTTAATGCAAATAATTATCAAGGAAAGAATAAAGTAGATTTAATGCATTCATATGGAATGATTTTTCAATATGTAATATGAAATGGTAAAATTTTACAAAATAGCCACCAAATAGCATGTTCGACAAAATCCTATTTAACGGTTGGGAGTGGAATACCAAAGAAAGAAAGATGGCACATAGCCAACGCTGAGCTCTCTTTTGTATTGCTTCCCATCCTCTGAAGCTGAAGAAAAAAACAAAAAGAAGGATAGAAAATGAAATATTCAAAACACAAACTATCAATGGAAGAGAGAAGACCAGTAGCTGTGAAAGGGGTTGAGAAGAATCCACTCACTATGTACAGAGCACATAGATGATCCTGACAGATTATTCCACTTGAAACATTAGATAAAAGTAAATAAAAACATGGAAACTGTAAACATATCACCATGGGAGCGAAAAGAGAAATCTAATATGCAAACCAGACAAGTGAAGAATCTAATCTGGAAAAAAGTCCAAGAAACAGAAGAAAATTCCCTAAGAGAGCTCCTTATTAGAGGATAATTTAGTAAGTATATTAAATCAAAACACAAGAGCTCAAAAAAAATAGTAGACACAAGACTGAAGTGAATGAAATTCAGTTTTAATATGAAAGAAAATAAAACAAAGACCAAAAAAATCATATTAGAAATTAATAATAAATTTAAAAGGTTGAAGAACAGACCAGACAATAGTTAATAGAAGCATTAATTAATGATGTAGAAGAAAAGCTTGTTTATATAAACAAAGGAAAAGGACACAAACACTACAGATAATATAATAGGTGAAATGTAATAAACTGTCATAAATATGCTGGAAGTTGAAAATCAAATGAAACAGAGAAGAACACTGAGACATTACAGAAAAAAACTTCCCAAATGAATCTGCTGGAAAAGTAAAATTGTGTTCTGTTTATGACAGATACAGAATAAACACAGAGACATATACTATGTAAGTCACCACACTCCAAGAGAAGAAAATGAACTCTGGGAAGAAAATCATTTTTTGATAAAGAGAAAAACAAAATTAAGCCAATCTCAGACTTCTCCATGGCAGTCACTGCCAAAAGGCAATTAAGCAATTTCCACACTGTTCTGAAAAAAAGTAATATAATGCTAGAAGATAACTCACACAACATGCCAGACCAGCATAAAAGCTATAGGCAGGTACTCTCAAATACAAAATTATTTCAGGATAAAATATCCTGGATTTCTTACTGAAAAACCAAAACAAAAAAATAAAACTACTCAACAACTACATGCAAGAAATGAAGAACTGAAATCAGAGTAGAATACTCCAGAATGAGAAGACCAGTGGTATGTATGAAATCATTTAAATATAAGCAAAAGACTGAATACCCAAGGTCACATATCATGATTAGAAAAAGAAAATGAGTGGCTTCAAGTCAGTTCTCATAGTACTTGGTTGTCACGAGCTCTGGCCGCACATGACTACACTATCCTTTTCCTATTAGAGTCAAGCAGACAGGGCTGGGTTCTGATGTCATGGTGCTAACTGTGCTTCTGTTCCAACCCCAGTGGTTTTCTAGCATTAAAAAAAAGTAAATTGGTAATACAAACATGGATTGAGGAATAATATTTAATAAGTCTGCAATAGTAGAATGTAATTAGTATTTAATTTAAGCCATTTGACATTAAATAATGCCTTTTTTAGCTATTTAAATCAGTTTTGTGGCTTTATCTATTGGCAGGAATATGATTAGTGAACTTCTTTTTGAATTACTCATTGTCTTCCATTCTAAAGGAGATAAGCATTTAATGTTCTCTGAAAAGTCATAGCCAAAAATACATTCAATTCAAGCATTGAACTGATTGAGAAGAAAAAGTTATAATTTTATATTTCAGACAACCAATAGAAGAAAAATATCAAGAGTAAGACCAATGTTAATGAGATGAAATTGGTAGATATTAAAAATTAAATCATCAAATAAAATCTAAGGAATAAGAAATTCACTGCATTTTAAATATGCAAACTTATAGTGGGAAATTGGTGATATTTTGGCTTTTATTTTTTTGTGAAATGATTTTCTTAAACAGGAGCAGACTAATTAAAAATTCACTTTCTTATATGATTTGAAAACTAAATAGGGAAAAGTAGATAAACAATTCCTAAGATGGAGATTTTGGAATTTTCATCCAAGAAGATACAAATTTTAAGGATTATATGCCTGTTGCATGCTATCCCAGTCACGAGCTAACCTCTGACCCTGAAGGTCAAGGTGATGTTTAATGACAGCAGTGATAGTAAAATGTCCCTTTATAACATTTTCTCTCTGAGAAGATAAGAATTTGTATTGGAATGTTTTGATTTCAATAGTTTTGATAAATATTATCCTCTTCCTGTTATTGAATAGGTTTACATGAGGAATAATATGATTTGCTCTGTTCTTTGAGATTTAGCTCTTTGCAAGTAGTATCCAGGGATGTTCAGACAGTATTAGGATTTGGGGGGTAATGAGATACATCTCTGACTCTTGGGTGTTTATCATTCCTCTCCTATTTCAGTTCAACCAGCTAACTGCCAAATCCTCTCCTGCTATGGTTTCTCAGTCTTGCATTCAGTCAACACACATGTACTAAGTATGTACTGTGTGTTGAGCATTGTTCTACATACTAGTCATAACACAATGTACACAGCAGACAAATTTCCTGCCTCCAGGAAGTTTTCCTTCTGGTAGACTAAATAAACAGACAAAATAGCATTCTTCTTCCATTGTAATGACATTGCCTTTGGGCTAGAATGGGTTACTCTGCACTGATCATGGTTTGGGCTACATAATTCTTTGTTGTGAGAGGCTGTCTTGTGCTCTGTAGGATGTTTAGCAGCATCTCTGGCCTCTACTCAGTACATCCTAGAGTTGGGACAACCAAAAGTATTTCTAGACATTGTTAGATGTCCTTGGAGGGGCAAAATGACCCTGAACGCAGAATCACTGGTTCACATAACTCACTGGGGCTTCCCTTCAAAATTTTCACATTGTTTTGCTACCTCAATGCTGTGTCAACATCCCCTCTTAGCTGATGGTATTTTTTATATTTGTTCTAGACAAATGCAGCCTTTTTCAAGTCTATAGTTTTGCAGGCCAAAGTACTTCACACCTGGGAGCAGATGCTGATCTAGTAGTAATAATGTAAGCATTTTCTGCCAAAGTAGCTGTTTTGTTTCAATGTTCCATATTTCTCACTTGCATTCTGAGAATGGATGCTGCATATTGATAGACTATTGCTTTACCTAATTGATTTAGGGCATGATGGCTGATATTTTTTTGTGCATTCTCCACAGTGTTTTTGCTAAATGTGTGACTTTGCACAGGCCAACTTCTTGGTATATATCTAACCATACTGGAAACTCAACCCCACCCTAAACTACAAATTGTTTTCTACATGTAGACTTATTGGTCTTTGCTTTGATAGAACACTTCCTTCTTCCTATTGACTTAAAAAGTATGAAATCAAGGAGAAAATTAACTATACCATTCTTCAGAAACTGAAATCTACATCCCTCTTTTGGTAATTGTAATGTTGGGCAGGGGGATATTGAGCTGCCCTCTGATAGAAAATATTCATAATTAGATTTTTCTCTAATTCTGTGGCTAATTTTGGAAACCTGACTCTGTACACATATTTAAACTAAATAATCCTATTTTTTGCAGCCTTTATATCCTCCTTTTGTTGTCCTCAAGAGAATAGTTATTGGCAATGCTTAAATTTCCATTACCAATAGGAAAAAAGAAGTGCAAGTGTATTCTATTATAAGCAATATCCAAGGATATAGTTATGGTATGTCAAAAACAATTTGAACTCCTCTGCAATGCTGCACAATTTAAACCCAGCACTATATAATATTTGCACATGCATCACCCTTGGTTATCTCTTCCCTGGCTTCATGCAATCAATTGTGCACGCTTTTCATTTGTGGGCATGTTGTGGCACAGGTTCCATTGGCGACATGCTTGTGTTGAGTACGTTCCAGGTTTCCTTGTACTCATTTTCTTATTTTTTTTTCCCTTTTCTTATTGAAGACAATTGCTGAATGAGAGATCTACACTTGGTGAGCCAGAGCAGATGAAACCATCTTTTTTTCTTTTAAAAAGAAAGTCATTTATTTTGACAATTACCAATAAGGAAATATTTGTTTCTATACTTATACAGTAGCAATATGATTTAAATATATACACGGACAGGAGAGGGGATTTTAGAGTTTTCTATATGTATAGTATCATATCATCTGCAAGTATTAACAGTTCGCTTCTTCCTTTTTTAATTGAATAGCTTTTATTTCATTTTTGTTAATAATTGTCATGGCTAAAAAAAAATAATAATTGTCATGGCTAGGACTTCCAATAGTGTGTTGAATAAAAGTGGTGAGGGTGAACATTCTTGTGTTGTTCCTGGTCTTTTAGAGGAAAAGCTTTTCATATTCTAACAGATATAAGGTATAAGGTGATATCTCCTTGTGGTATCCTATTAAGCATGATGTGAGTTTGTCATACTATTTTGAGATATGTTCACTCTATAGCCACTTTGTTGAGAGATTTATTTTTATCATAAGTGGATGTTGAATTTTATTGTGCGTTTTTTCTTGCATATATTGAGATGATCATATGTCTCTTACTCGTTTTGTTTATGTAGTGTATCACATTGGTTGCCCTGTAGATGTTGAACCATGTTCAACCATGTAGATGTTGAATCCCTGCATCACTGGATTAAATTCCACTTTATTATGCTATATGATCTTTTTTACTATATTATTGAATTCAGTTTGCTAATATTTTGTTGATGGTTTTTATATCTGTATTCATTAAGGATATTGGCTGGTAATTTTCTTTTTCTTTTCCTTTCTCCTTTTTCTTTCACTTTCTCTTTTACTTTTCTTCCTTTTCTTCTCTTTTCTTTTCATACTGTCCTTGTTTAGTTTAGTATGAAGGTAATGTTAGATTCATAAAATGTGGTTAGAATCATTCCTCCTCTTTAATTTTTTGGAAGAATATTTTTTAGAAGGGTAGGTATTAAATCTTCTTTGAATGTTTGGAAGATTTCACCAGTGAAGCCATCTGGTCCTGCACTTTTGTTGGGAGATTTTTGATTTCTGATTTAATTTCCATCCTAATAATCAGTCTATTTAGCTTTTCTTTTTCTTCCTGATTCAGTCTTAGAAGATTGTATGTCTCTAGGGATTTATTCATTTCTTGTAGGTTGTCCAATTTGTTGACAAATTGTTTATAGTATTATCTTATGATCCTTTATATTTCTGTGGTATCAGTTGTAAATTCTTTTTCATTTCTGATTTTATTTATTGGAAACCTCTCTTTTTTTCTGGTGAACCTAGCTCAAGATTTGTCGATTTTGTTTATCTTTTCAAAGATACATGTCTCTTTTTTTATTTTTTAAAGATTTTATTTATTTATTCGTGAAAGACACAGAGAGAGAGAGGCAGAGACACAGGCAGAGGGAGAAGCAGGCTCCATGCAGGAAGCCTGACCTGGGACTCGATCCCAGGTCTCCAGGATCATGCCCTGGGCTGAAGGTGGTGCTAAACTGCTGGGCCACTGGGGCTGCCCAGCTCTCTTTTCTTTTTTAAATCAATGTTTTCTAATATCTTTTTAGTCTCATTTATTTTTGTTCTTATCTTTATTATTTCCTTTCTTTTACTTTGGTATTATTTTGTTCTGTTTCTTTTTCTAGCTTCTTTAGCTATAAAGTTATATAGTTTATTCAATATTTTTATTATTTCTTGATGTAGCCCTTTATTGCTATGAATTTTTCCCTTAGAAATGCTTTTGCTTTTGCTGTGTCCCACAGATATTGGTATATTGTAGTCTTCTTTTCATTTGTCTCAAGGTATTTTTTAATTTCTTATTTGATTTCTTCTTTTTTTAAAAGATTTTACTTATTTATTCATGAGAGACATAGAGAGGGAGCTAGAGACACAGGCAGAGGGAGAAGCAGGCTCCCCACAGGGAACCTGATGTGAGACTAGATGGCAGGACCCGTTGGATCACAATCTGAGCCAAAGGCAGGTGCTCAACCACCGAGCCACCCAGGTGTCCCTGATTTCCTCTGACTTATTGCTTATTCAGTAACATGTTGTTTGTCCTTCATATGTTGGTGGTTTTTCATTTTCTTATTGTAATAGATTTCTAGTTTCATACCATAATGGTCAGAAAAGATGCTTGATATGATTTCAGTCTTCTTGAATTTATTGAGACTTGTTTGTGGCCCAACATTTGGTATATCTTGAAGAATGTTCCATGTATACTGGAGAAGATGTGTATTAGGATTTTGGATAGAATGTTCTGTATATGCATATTAAGTCTGTTTGGTCTAATGTGTCATTTAATATTTTCTAGTTGATTGCTTGCATTATCTATATCCATTGCTGTAAGTGGGGTATTAAAGTCTCTTACTATTATTGTATTGTTTTCAATTTTTCTCTTTAGTTCTGTTAATATTTGCTATATATACTTAGGTGCTCCTATGTTGGGTACATAAATATTTACAAATTTTATATCTTCTTGTTCGTTTCACTCCTTTATCATTATATAGCATTCGTCTTTGTCTCTTATTGCAGTCTGTTTTTAATAAACCTATTTTTTTCCTGAAATGAGTATAGTTACACCAGTTTTCTTATCTTTTCCATTTTTTTAGGTGCTACCACAATAGCGATAAAAGCAAGGTAACCCCACAGTGTCCCAGACTTCTACATGCACACACAGACTTCTATTCGTAACATAGTTGACTCAAGTGCTATAGGACTCTGCTTATTCAGTAAACCCCCTATTGAGTCAGGTACTTGGTTCATATGTTCCCTTGACATATGATTAGAGTCCCATATTAGAAATAACTTCCTTTTGAGAATTGTGCCACTATTTTATAAAATTTATTAAATACATGGTAATTTGTTTTTTCTTTTTTTAAAATGGAGGAATTTTCAATGAAAATCTTAAGAGACCATATAGCCCAGTAGGGTCTGAGTGAGATATACTTTGAACTAAACTGAATGTTCTCTTCTAAAGGCTCCAGAGCATGTTAGTTCTTACAAAATTTCAAATCAAAGATTTGAAACAAGTGGCACTCCCAATTGCACTCTGATTGTTGGTTCCTGACTAATGATCATGAAATTTTCTTCCCGTTTGTCCTCTCATCTTCAGTATATAATTTTTAATAGCTCTTTCTTTTAGCTGTAGCAAAAACAGGCTTTTGGCCTAAAGGAAAGAGACTACTAGACAACAGATTTTAATGGCTGTCTAGTCCAAAATATGGGTAACTCTAAAACATTAAAATTGCAACCATGAATTCCCTTTGAAATCCTGAGGGTTTTTCTGAACCTTGCCAGCCCTTTATCCTTAAATACATGAAGATAACAAAAGAACGACAAATATAAACTGCAGATTTTTTCTTTCTCTCATTTCATCTATTTTTAATGCAGATGATGGTATCTTTGGGAGCTAGAACCATATTTGACAGCTTTTTCATGTTTATTGGAACTGTGAGTTATGCCACAATTTGAATTTGAGGCACTATTTCCAAGAATAAATCATTTGTAATCCATGTATTTTTTAATGGCTAAGATATGACTAAGTAGGTTTTATTGCTTTCTTTGATTTATAATCTTCTATATGTATATCTTCTTTTAAGCAAAGACTCAGTTTTCCTCTGATTTTAGTAAAAAATAGTTGACTGTATTTCTGGTTTTAGTGCAGCATTGCTGAAGAGTGTGATGGCAAACAAAGTATCAAATGAAATCCCATTGTTTATATTAAGAAATCAAAATTCTTCAAGTACATAAATAACATATCTTATGTATTTATGATATTAGCTCCTTCATTAGCATTTTTATCAGAACTAGTCCCCAATATTCTGCACAGTCTAGATGCACAATAAATGCCTAGTGTCTCAGTAAAGGAAATAATTTTATGAATTTTTTCTGAAGGGTAAGACAAGGCTGGCTATCAAAGAAAGCTGCTCTGCATTATTATAGACCCTTACAGGCTATATAGAATAAAGAATATATAAATATATTTATATATTCTTCTCTTACAAATGAATTTTATTCATTTTATTACAAATGAATTTTATTACAGACATTTTGTTTGTCAAAAAACCAAAACAACTCTAGATGATACTCAATTTTCTTTGGTATGTCAGAGTTAAAAAGATACATAAATCTTTAGTCTTCATTCCTACATTGCTACTCCCACATTCTTATTGCCCAAATAATTTCTCTTCTTACTGTGTGGTGATATTTGATATGGTAATGGACAGTGGGAGACAAAAATGGTCAGAAATGATTGATATACTCTCCCCTTCTTCCCTTCGTGGCAAAGAACATGGAGTGTGGTATACCTTCCAAAATAGATGCCATCTTGAAATGTTTTTAAATCATCCTGAAACATTTTTTTCAAGTCTATAGAACTCAGAAGGTATTTTTTTTCTCATCCTCTTTGTGATTACTTTTTATGCAATGGGCACAGTGCTAAGTATTAAGGTAATGAAGACATCTTGTTGATATTTGAAATTAATTTCCTTTGTCCTGACATGTTTATTTCTTCCTTAATTTTTAAAATCTGTTTGTTACTTTATTTTTTTTAAATCTGTTTTTTACTTTACAAATCCCGTCCAAATTGTTTAATTATTTGAAGCCTTGCAAGGCTTCACATATATTTTGATTAAACCACTTTTTTGGCACTTGCTACACTAAATAAAGAGCTCGCAGAGAGCAAGGACCAGACTTTACGCTATTATGGTATTTCTGGTATTCACAAAAATATCCAAAAATTCATGAAAAATTCTATTTTCAGATATAGCCACATAACATTAAATTTGCCCTGATGTCACATTCTCCATAAATACATAAACCAATAAATAAATCAAATATGCAAATTCCTGCTTTAATGTAGCAAAAGAGGTCATCAAATTATTTCTACACTGGGTTGTAAGAACTCGTCAGATATCATATATTAATTACATCAAGTAAAGAAAATCCTGTTCTCTAGAAAGGATAGATGAGTAGAATTTGCTCACTTTTAAAGTTTCTCCTCATGGGGTGCCTGGAGGGCTCAGCGATTGAGCATCTGCCTTCAGCTCAGGGTGTGATCCTGGGGTCCCTGGATCTAGTCCTATTGGGCTCCCTGCATGAAGCCTGCATCTCCCTCTCTCTATCTCTGCCTCTGTCTTTGCCTCTCTCTGTGTGTGTGTCTCTCATGAATAAATAAATAAAATCTTTAAAAATAAATAGTTTTTCCTCTTTTTATTTGGACTTTAAAATGAAGATATCTGCTGTCATTTATCCTCTTGTGAGTGCTAGGATATTACCATGTGATGAAAAGATAGCAAATTAATACTAATTAACAAAATTGGAATAGCCAATAATTCATAATTCTACTTCATGAGTGTTTTGATAATCATGAGTGTTTATGAGTTTATTGTACTATTAAGACTTGGTGTCAGATAAAACTGATTTTCTTTACAGTAAATTCTGCCACTTACTATATAAGATATGCAACTCAGAATATCTGAAACTTTTCCATTTTGTATTGCAACTGGCACATAATAATTTATGTGTGCATAGAAATGAACTAGAATGGGATCCCTGGGTGGCGCAGCGGTTTGGCGCCTGCCTTTGGCCCAGGGCGCGATCCTGGAGACCCGGGATCGAATCCCACATCAGGCTCCCGGCGCATGGAGCCTGCTTCTCCCTCTGCCTGTGTCTCTGCCTCTCTCTCTTTCTCTCTGTATGACTATCATAAATAAATAAAATTAAAAAAAAAAATTTAAAAAAAAAAAAAAAAAAAAAAAAAAAGAAATGAACTAGAATAGGGATCCCTGGGTGGCGCAGCGGTTTGGCGCCTGCCTTTGGCCCAGGGCGCGATCCTGGAGACCCGGGATCGAATCCCACGTCGGGCTCCCGGTGCATGGAGCCTGCTTCTCCCTCCGCCTGTGTCTCTGCCTCTCTCTCTCTGTGTGACTATTGTAAATTAAAAAAAAAAAGAAATGCACTAGAATAAACAGAACAGGCTACAGAGTATTTGGATCAACTCATGGGTTAAAGACAATTTAGATAGCTCTGAAAAATAACAAATATTTTCTTAAGAACATAGAAGAAAGCTATGATTAAATAGCCTAGGGCAGACCAAAATTGCCACTAAAAACAATGGGAAAATCTAGGTAAAACATACTTTAAAATCTGTTTGAAGTCATCCAGAGCTATTGAGGTAACAGCATTAAGAGATCAAGATTCTGGAGAAGTGGAAGTTATAGAGAGAAGAGCCCAATTATCTGTCATAGTTTATCCCATAAGGAATTTGCCAAATCTTTATGCTGAGTGAGAAGCTGAAAAACAAGGCTGAGGATAGCAAGCTGCCAAGAACCAGAGAAGCAAGCAGAGCTTTAGCAGTCAGACAGTGTTAAAGTACAAGATTTTCAGGGCAGGCAGGATTTAAGGAGCCAACATCGAGGAGAGAAGGGAGGTGCTGAGAAGTGAGCCAAGTCCTCTTTTTTTTTCTCCCCTTAGAACATTTATTGAATTCTTAAGGTGCTTGGAGAAAAAGACTAAGAAACTAAAATAATACTAGAAAATTTATACAATTATCAAATCTCTTGGTGAAAAGGAGATAAGGGAGTTCTTGACCAGCAAAGAAAGGAGGACCTTTGATAAACACTAACAGGCTCTTGGCTGAGTTTTCTAAGAGCTGAAGTGAGAAGCTATGGGCAAACATAAGTACATAAAGCTTCTCCCAAACTGCACCACTTCCTTGAATCAGTTGACTCCTCAGTTAAATAAAAGATCTGTTCCCTCATAGCCTGCCTAAGAAAGGATAGTCTGAATTCTATCTGAAAAAAAGAGAATATTATTTAATGGCTTTAAATGTTTCATGTATGCTGTTCATAATTTAATTAAAAAATAAAAGGCAAGACTAAACTAGGCATCCAAAAAAAAAAAAAAAAAGGAAAGGAACAGGAAAACCAACAATGACAACAGAGCACAGGATCCAGGTGTTGTAGTTGTGAGACTAGACTTACAACTTATTATGTCCAAGAACATAAACAACAACAGGAAGAATTTCATCAGATAATTGTTATCTGGTGTCAAAGAAACAAGTGGAAACTTTTGAGCTAAGAAAGCAATAATAGAAACTAATGACTCAACACATGGAGTTATATACTGTTTAAACAAAATTAATAGGTGATTAATAAAATGATGAGTAAAATAATAGTTGAGTAAAATTAATCTGGGATGAAGAAGGAGAAAAATATATATGGAGAGTGTAGAATAAAGTGTAAGAGACATACAAGACACATCTAAGACAACTAATACACATATAGTTAGTGTCACAGAAGGGAAGAGAAGATAGTGGCAGAAGCAATATTTTAAGAGATAATGGCTGAGAATTCCCCTACCTTACAAAAACTCAAAAAAGTATTATGAATCCAGAACAAATTAAGTATAAAGAAATGCATACCTAAGAATATCCCAGTGAAACTTGGAAACTGGAGATAAAGGAAAAAGTTTTGGAAGCAGAGAGGTACAGGAATATTAAGACTGAGATCTGGCTTTTAAGCAGAAACCAAAGTATGGTAATACAATGGAATGACATCTATAAAGAAATGAAAGAAAATAGCTGATTCAATAGAATTCATTGCAAGTGGGATACCTGGGTGTCCCCCTCCTTGTGCTGTCTCTCTCTCTGTCAAATAAATAAGTACAATCTTAAAAAAAAATTCATCACAAGTGAAAATACCCTTTCAAAATAAAGATGACATAAATTTATTCTCATTCTAAGAAAAACTAAAGAAATTATTGCCAGCAAATCCACACTTAAACACACACACACATACACACACTAAAAGGGAATTCCTTAGATAAGTGATTGATCACATTTGGGAACTAAGAAATACATGAGAGAATGAAAGCTCTAGAAAAACTAAGTATATGGGTTGATGTCATTTATACAAAACAATAATGTATTGTGATGCATAAAATATATAAGGGTTAAGGTACATGACAAAATAACAATAAGACGGAGGGAGTAACTAGATTAAATGTGTTCTAAAGTCATTGCATTTTCAGCTAAAAGGTATTAATTTATTTCTGGCTTTAATAAATTGAAGTTACATACTGTAACCACTAAGATCATTGTAAAGAATATATAATAAAAAAGAATATATAATGGATAAGCTAATTAAAAGAGAATGAATCAATAATGAAAGAATTAATTCCTAAGAAGAGGAGACAAAAGAACATAAAATGGGTGGAAAAATAGAAAGAAATAGTGAAAGCTAAATATAAAATCAAATATGTCAAGCAATACACTTAGTATAAGTGGACACAATGCTCCACTTAAAATAGGACTGTAAGACTAGATTTTTAAAAATACTCAAATTTACTGTCACTACTTTAAACATGGTGACACCGAAAGGTTAAAAATAAGAGGTTGGGAAAAGATCTAGCAGGCAAAAAAGAAAGCTAGTATGTCAGTAATAAAAACAAAGTCGACACAACAGCAAGAAATATAACGAGATAATTCGGAAAACTTCAAAATGATGAAAGGGTCAGTATACTAGAAATATATAACTGTTATATTTATATGAACTTCACAGTAGGAATTCAAAATATATAAGTAATACAGAATTACATTAAAAATGACAAATCTAAAATCACAGACCTCTCCCAATAATTGGTAGTGTATGCAGATTTGTAAAAATCAGAAGTATACAGAGAATATAAACATTGCGGTAAGCATAATTGCCATAGTTGACATGAATAGATCGCTGCCACCAAAAATTAGAGAAAACACAACAGAATACATATTTTCAAGTGCATATAGAACCTAAGTGTACTCAATTTTGGAAACGATTTCATGTGCATGTATAATATTTATGTATTCAGTTATTATTTAGAGATTAAGAAATGGAGTTCAAGAAAATCCATAAGCCAATAAGGAAACATTAATAAAAGTTAGAAAATATTTTAAAAGTTAGGAAATAAAAGTTAGAAACTAAGTAACAATAGGAATTCCACATATCAAAGATTGTTGGATATGATTAAATCTGTGCTTAAAGAAATATTCAAATTATAAAATTCATATATTCCATAATGTTTATAAGTATCCATTATATTTAAATATTCACTCCAGTAAGTAAAAAAAAAAAGAGAAAATTAAATTCAAGGAAAGTAGAAGGAATAAAATATTTTTAAAAGCAGAATTATAAAATTAAAAATAATTGCTTAATAAAAAATTAATAAAAAGTAATGATATTTGAAAATGTATAAAATTGACATACCCATGGTAAGACTGACCAAAAGAAAGAGACACATGCACCCAAATTAGCATTATTTGCAGTGAAAGAAAAAGATCTTTATTGATATAAAGATCCTACAGATATTGAAAATAAGAGTATATGATAAATCATATTTTACCAGTTTGAAACTCTGTATGGAATTGATAATATCCCTAAAAAATGAAAGATATACTTAATCAAAGAGGTTTTTTTTAAATCTTTTTAAATATTTTATTTATTTATTCATGAGAGACAGAGAGAGAGAGAGAGAGGCAGAGACACAGGCAGAGGGAGAAGCCAACTCCATGCTGGGAACCTGACGTGGGACTCGATCCCAGGTCTCCAGGATCAAACCCTGGGCCTAAAGCAGTGCTAAACCGCTGCGCCACCCGGGATGCCCAGGTTTTTTTTTTTTTTTTTAATCACAGTATTATAGTCAGTTCATGGAAATTTGAGCTCATATATTTTTATGGTGAACTTTCCCAAACACTAGTTTCATGCAAAACTTTCCAAAACAAAGAAAATAGGAAACATTTACGATCATTATAAAGGGCTTTCATAACCTTGGTACTAAGATATATTGGCATAAAGTTTTAAAATTATTTGGTATTAGTTATTACACAGAATAAAGAAGGAAAACATACCTTTTATTTTGTAGATTCAGAAAAGGTATGTGATAACATTCAAAATCCAGTATTGATTTATGATAAAACTCAACAAAGCAGGAATATAAAAAAACTTCTTTATTCTGATACAATTATCTATAAAATCTGCATTAAGCATTGTACTTGGCAAAATATTGAATATTTAGTCCAAAATTGGGAGAACATGAAGAAGTCTACAATAAGCACTTTTCTTTAGCATTTTACCAGATGTCTCAGCTTATGCAATAAGGTATGGGAAAAAAGCAGTTCTAAGTATTAAAGACAAAAAAATTAAAATTTCATTATGTATATACATGACTTGATTTTATTAATGAAAAATCTAAAAGTGTCCATGAAGAATCTATTAGATTCAATAAGTAAATTTATAGAGTCGCTGGACATTAGTCAATATAGCAAATCCAGTTCTATTTCTACATAGCAGCAACAAACAACTAAAAAACTATAAAAACCTTTTGAAAAAAAGTCAAGAAATGTATACAAATGGAGGGATACCACATGCTCATAGATTGGAAGACTCATTATAGTATGCTTTTCAATTTTACCAAATATATCTGTGGATTCCAATATACAGATGCAATTCCAATAAAAGTGAGAATATATTTTATTGTAGAAACTTACAAGTTCATTCAAATTAATTATAAAGTTCACACAGAAATATAAAGGGCCAAGAATAGCCAAAATAATATTGAAAAAAAAATTTTAAGAGGTTAAAATTTGGCAGGCTTGCACTACTATATATCATTTTATTATAGGGACCAAATAATTAAGAAAGTGTTTTATTAGTATAAACATAGACAAAAAGATCAATAAAACAAAATAAAGAGTTCAGAAACAAATTAGAACTTTTGTAATTAAGTGGCTTATGACAAGTGACAGTGACACAGCAGTAAAAGAATATCCTGTTTAATAAATGATGCTAACTAAATCGATTGGCTATTTGAGATTTAAAAAAATGAATCTTGGCTTTGTTACATGGTATAGAAAAATCACTTCCAGTGGATCATAGAACTAATTTTGAAAGGTAAAATAATAAAGCTATCAAAGTAAACCATAGGAGACCATCTTTATGCCCTTGGAGTAGGCTATGCTTTCTCATGAAGGATACTAAAAGCATTGCCTTGGTAAATTAGACTTCACTAAATTTAAGATCTAGCTTCATCAAAGCCACCAATAGCACATATATCAAGTGTTTTAGTTCATTCGGGCTGCTAAATGGCTGTATGGCTATAAATAATGTATGTTTATTTCTCACTATTCTGGAGCCTGGAAGTTGAAGATCTGGCTGCCAGCATGGTTCTGGTTCTTCCATTTTGCAAACTGTTGACTTTATGCTGCATCTTAACATGATAGAAGAGATGAGGGATATCTCAGGTCTCTTTTTTATAAAGGTATTAGTCCCATTCACAAGAGCTCCACCTTCATCACCTTAACACCTCCTAATGGTCTCATCTCCTAGTATCCACACCTTAGGCTTTCAACATATGAATTTGGAGGGATGGTTGGGGTGGGCGGGGGACACCAACATTTGACAATAGCAGGAAGTCTAATCATGAGAAAACCATTAGGCGAATCCCAGTTGATGTGCATGCTACAAAATATCTGGTCAGTACTTATTAAAGCTTGTCAAGATTATTAAAAACAAAGTGTGGGAAACTGTCACAGCCAAAAGGAACCGAAGGAAACATGATGACTAAATGTAATGTGGGTACTGAATGGGGTTCTGGAATAGGAAAAAAAATCTGGCATTATGTAAACAATAAGAAAATTTGAACAAAATATGGACTTTAGTTAATAATAACAAGGTACTGGTATAAAGGTCTTAATATCATTAACAAACTTTTTCTGACATACATGTACAGAATATATTTTTTCAGCATATAAAAATATTTCCAAAACTGATCATAAACTGGCTACAAAGTCTCAAGAAATTTCAACAGATAGAAATAAAACAAATTACTTTCTGTTATCATAGGATAATAAGGCTAAAAATTCACAGTTAAGGTATGATTTTAAAAATACTGCATGCCAAGAAATAAATTCAGTACTCACAACAGGTAAATAAAACATAGACTCATAACAGATATTAAAACTATTGATCTAAATGATGAAAAATGCCACATTTAAAAATTTTTGGAATACCATTAAAATAATACATAGATAAAAACATATAACTGTAAGTGAGTATATCAGAGAAAAAGTAGAAAGGCTAAAAAATCAGTACAGCAGCTATTACGTGTATTTCATATTGCATATTGCATACACACAAAGACAAACCCAAGGAAGCTTCTGCACAGCAAAAGAAACAGTCAGCAAAACTAAAAGACAACCTACAGAATGGGAGAAGATATTTGCAAATGACGTATCAGATAAAGGGCTAGTTTCCAAGATCTATAAAGAACTTATTAAACTCAACCCCCAAGAAATGAACAATCCAATCATGAAATGGGCAGAAGGCATGAACAGACATTTCTCCAAAGAAGACTTACCCATGAACAACAAGCACATGAGAAAATGCTCTGCATCACTTGCCATCAGGGAAATACAAATCAAAACCACAATGAGATACCACCTCACACCAGTGAGAATGGGGGAAAGTTAACAAGACAGAAAATAACAAATATTGGAGAGGATGTGGAGAAGGGCGAACTCTCTGGCACTGTTGGTGGGAATGTGAATTGGTAAGCCATTCTGGAAAACTGTGTGAGATTCCTCAAAGAGTTAAAAATAGACCTGCCCTACAACCCAGCAATTGCACTACTGGGGATTTACCCCAAAGATACAGATGTAGCGAAATGCCGGGACACCTGCACCCCAATGTTTATAGCAGCAATGTCCACAATAGCCAAACTGTGGAAGGAGCCACAGAGTCCTTTACAGATGAATGGATAAAGAAGATGTGGTCTATATATACAATGTAATATTAGCCACAGAAAGGACGAATACCCACCATTTGCTTCAACGTGGATGGAACTGGAGGGTATTATTCTGAGTGAAATAAGTCAATTGGAGGACAATCATATGGTTTCATTTATACGGGGAATATAAGAAATAGTGAAAGGGACCAGAAGGGAAAGTAGGGGAACTGAGTGGGAAAAATTAGAGAGGGAGACCAGCCATGAGAGACTCCTAACTCTGAGAAACGAACAAAGGGTTGTGGAAGGGGAGGTGGGTGGGGGGTGGGGTAACTGGGTGATAAGCACTGAGGAGGGCACTTGATAGGATAAGCACTGGGTGTTATACTTTATGTTGGCAAATCGAACTTCAATAAAAACAAATAAAAAATAATGTTAAGATAAAAAAAGACAAACCCAAGGAAAATATATAGAAGACAATAAAAATGATATGCGTATACATTAATAAGATAGATATCAAATAAGGAATTGAAAGAAAGATTAATCCTTTGAAAAGGATTAAGGATTTTCAAGGATTAATCCTTGAAAAGAAAATCCTTTGAAAAGAAAACAAGGGAAAACCAGAATAGATATTACACATTAAGAAGAGAGTTTTTAAGAATAATTTTATGCCACTATATCTAGAAATATATATGAAATAGAGACATTACTCAGAAGATACAATGTGAAAGCCTGCCCAGTAAGAAATATGCATAAATAATATTAAAGAAACTTAATCAATGGTCAAAAATATTCCCACCAATTTACTTCAGCATCACTAATGAAAGGTATCAGTAATTTTAGAAACTTAAATTCTATTATAGGAAAAAAAGAAGGACATAGTGAGATTGTTCCAACTTATAACAAATATAAATTCTGTACAAAAAGGGAAACTACAGATTAATTATATTCAATCTTATCGATATAACACAAAATGTATGCAAATTGGGGTGTCTGAGTGGCTCAGTTTGTTAAGCGTCCAACTCTTGAGTTCAGCTCAGGTCATGATCTCAGGGTCATGAGATTAAGTCCCGCTTCAGTCTCTGCAATGAGTATGAACTCAGCTTAAGATGCTCTCTCACATGACCCCACCCCCACTCTTTCTCTCTCTTTCTAAACACACACGTACACATGCACACACACCTACATATATATTTGCAAGTTAAAATCTAGAGCAATATATTAAAAAGGTTATATCATGTAAAAGTTTGTTTCATTTTAGAAATTAAAGGATTTTAACTTTAAAAACCTTAATAATACAATCCACCAAATTAACAAACTAAAGGAAAAAGTCTTATAATCATTGCAATAGCTGCACAAAATATTTTGAAAAAATTAACATTCATTCATAATAAAACCTTTAGCAAACTAGAAAAGGTTACTGATTTTTTTTTTAGGAAGGGAATAGAAGAAGAGTGAGAGTGAATCTTAAGTAGGCTCTATGCCGAGCACAGAGCCCAAGGACAAGGGGCTCTATCTCACAACCTGAGATCATGACCTTAGCTGAAATCAAGAGTCGGACACTTAATGGACTGGGCCACCCAGTCACCATAAAGGTAATTGTGTTTCTTTTTTTTTTTAAAAACATCACATCATTTCATAAGGTGAAATATATTTCGTCAAAGAATATAATATCTAGGCGTTTTGCTACCTGAACAAGTTTGAAAACTAGCAATCTTACATCATCTCATTTTATAGAAAACATTGCTTTCAAGAAACTTCAACTAGTTCTTGTTTACTCTGTCAGGTTCTTGCTTCTATTTCCTGAGGATAAGTGGTAAAAATACTAAAGAAAAAACTGTTCATTTTTTTTTCAAGTACTTAATCACAGTTCTTTATTTTGAAGATTTTATTTATTTATTTGAAGGAGAAAGAGACAGAAACAGCAGAGCGAGAGAGAGAGAGCATGAGCTAGGGAGAATAGCAGAGGGAGAGGAAGAAGCAGGTTCTCCACTGAGCAGGGAGCCCAATGTGGGGCTCGATCCCTGCACCCTAGGATCATGACCTGAGCCAAACCCAACGCTTAACCGACTGAGCCACCCAGGTGCCTCAATCACAGTTCTTATTTCATTTTTTGTCTATTTTCTCTTTTGTATCAAATAAATAATTTCTATTCTCTTAGGGGAAAAATGAATATTTGGCTATTATCTCATTGTAAGTATAAATCCTCAGTTTATTCTAATATAGTTGTAACCCTTTTTAAAGTATACATACATATATATATATATATATATATATATGTATGTATGGTTACATATAATCACATCTCAATTTCCACGCTCATATCTTTGTGTCCAGAATCACTCAGACCTAAAAGAGGGTACCTTGGAAAGAAACTATTGTATACCTAAATAGTTCCCATAAAGTTGCTTATTTGATGAAATGAGAGACATCTGTGTCTCTGTACCAGACAGAATATGGGAAGATAAAAAGGGAATTTAAGGATGGTAAATGACGTAGCAGAGAAGAAGCACAAAATCTATGAGGCCGCACTAGAAAGTATCATATTTAGAAGAAAGTCTGTTTGCACAGAAGAATCCTGAAATTACTCAGAAATCAAGGCAGCATGTATCATGAAAAGAAGAGGGCTAAAAACAGAAAGGACATTTGGAAGTACACATATGGTTTGAAGCAGTTAAAACCCCAGGTCTCCACCTCCACCTTACGTAATCAGATGAATATCCATTCTCTACACTTTGCAGGAGATGAGAAGTCTTTTCCCAGGAAAAATTGTATCAAAGAGATTTCTGATTCTAAGACATCTTGGCCAAAGAGATGGGAAAGAGATATCATTATAAACATTTTTATGCTGAAGAATGAGTTTCCAGTCTACTTCACAGCCTGGCTTCTGAGCAATAGCAGAGACTTGTGTTCCTAACACTACAAGCCATCTCTAAAGAAGAGATTGTTAGTCTCTTATGATAAACTGAATGTTTCAGAGACAATATCCTTCTGTGTAAATGTGTTGAAATGGAAAGTCTTGCTAGCACACCCCTGTCACTAGAAGAATCTCCATGGAATACACAGTGTCATGTATTAGGCAGTTTGTAGTGCCTTACTCTTAAATGTGTATGAACAAAGACCATCAGAAATTTGGAGAAAACTTGCACCATGGATAGCAGAAAACAAATAAAAAGAGAAAGGAATACAAAGGAAATGGAGATAAGGAATGGATAGATGTCCAAAAATAAAATAAATGTGCTGAGAGTTGTCATAGAAAATACAAGATTTGTGAAAGAAGGATAGAGAAATGGGGAAAAGCAAGAGAGGAAAATATCTAAGAAATATTTAAGAAAGTTTATCAATGCTGACATACATGCTTCTAGAAAAAATCAAATGTCCACCTAAGGTTCAGAAAAATGAATGAATATCCACATTAAGACACATAATAGAAAATTTTAGAACATCAGGTGTATAGAGAAACTCCTAAAAGCTTCCAGAAAAAAAAAGCACATGGATGTATTTACTTGAAAAACCACATATAAAAGTATATGAAATAAAAAATCTCAGTGGATTCTCCATAGCAGAATTAGAAGCAATGTCAAAATTCTGAGTGAATATGAATTTCAACCAAGATTCAAGAGCTAAGTCTCTAAAATTTTACCCCTTTTCATTATTTTTTTCAGGGAACTAGTGTAAGATCTCTGTACTAAAATGAGGCAGTAAGTCAAGAAGAAACAGAAAATTGGGAGATCAATGCAGAGGAGGGGTGCAGAAATCTCCCCTATGATAGGAAAGGGAAAACTCATAGTGATACTTGGGCTAAAAGCCAAGAGAGTAAGCAATCCAAGTGGGAGAAGCAGAGTTGAAGGGTGTGATATTTTGACTTATGAGAAATACATTGTTAAACAATCGAAATAAAGCTGAGTAAATTTAAAGATCTAAATGGTTTTATTAAGGAATTCATGAATGGGGTAGTATTTCATCCCAAAGAAAGTTGCTTTGAGGAGTTTTACAAAATGGAAGGTTTCTATAGGAAGGAGGCTGAGGCAAGGAGATATTAGCAAAAGAAAAGAAAGGATTGTTTCCAAGGTCACCTTCCTTTAGGAGGAAAGGTAGGAGGTCTTTTCATGCATACTATCTCGTACTCTTTTGGCGGGTAAGGAGGGCACAGGTGACAGATTATTTCACCAGTACTTAGAAAATCTCCCATTTCCAGCAAATTTCCCATTTCCCACAAGTTCCAAATACCAGTTAAGACTACCTTTCTGGGGGGAGATTGAAACTATTCTTAGGTAGGTATGAAACTTGTTTGTTGACTTAGTCTAAATGACACTGTTTTGGGCCTGTGACTTTTTTTTTTTTAAACAATATATGTGTTTGATTATTCAGATGA
The DNA here is from genome assembly GCF_018345385.1 of Vulpes lagopus. Classification (NCBI taxonomy): domain Eukaryota; kingdom Metazoa; phylum Chordata; class Mammalia; order Carnivora; family Canidae; genus Vulpes; species Vulpes lagopus. The sequence continues at coordinate 105,712,078 of NC_054828.1, forward strand.
CCAAAATATATTTCTCAGATGCATTTGGTCTTCACCTACAGTTCCTGGCTCACAGCTCCTCAAATTCTTAGAATTTCCTGAGTGATAAGAGCAATGGGAGGATCTTTTTTTATATAATATTTGGTTGTCCTCATTTCCTGAAAATGGTTCAGAGCCATCAAGCTAAAAAGATAGTCTTATTATTCACTATAAGCCACTTCCAACACAATTGGATTTTTGTTAATGAGGTGACTTTTTGAATGTACAGAAGGGTGGGAACAGGTTGCCTGGGAATCAATCTTGAGTCAATCATGAATAGAGGGTGGGAATTTTCATTCCTACCCTCTGATTTCTAGCCCAATAAAATGGCCTAGAGGTTGAGCTAATAAACAATGGCCAATGAATTAAGCAATAATGCCTATATAATGAAACCTCTAAACCCCAATAGGATAGGGTTTGAGACCTTCCAGGTTAGGGAACCAGAATACTTCCACATGTCAGAGTGCCAAGTACCAAGCTCCAGGAGGGCAGAAGCTCCTTCATTTGGGAACTTGCCCTATATATATCTCTTCCTTTGACTGTTAATTCATATCCTTTAATATCCTTTTTTAATGAACCAGTAATCTAATGAGTAAATGAGTTTTTTAAGTTCTGTAAATCTATCTAGCAAATTAATCAAACCCAAGGAAAGGGTCATGGGAACCTCTGATTTATAGCCAATTGATCAGAAGCTCAGATGGTAACGTGGACTTGCTACTAGTGTCTGAAGTGCCAGTGGAGTGTCTTGTGGAACTGAGACCTCTACCTATGGACTCTTCTGATAGTATCAAATTGATTTGAATTCTTGAACACCCTATTGGTATCCAAGTGTTGCTTGTTAGTGTGGAGAAGTCTACACACACACACACACACACACACACACACACACACGTTGGAATTGTATCCAGGAATCAAAAAGAGAGCACCTAATCAGATATCTCTAGGAAAAAGAAGAAATATAAAATTGATAAATTGTCAATGGGCTTTCATGGAACTGTTAGAGGAGGTTGGAAAATTGATTAGGATGTGAAGAGAAAACCAAACAAATGATAAAATAAACAAATAAAATGAAACTATAATTACTTTTAGGGAAACATTAATTACAGAACAAAAGGTATTCTGTAAGACGTTCAGAAATGAACAATACTTAGAGACCCAATAATAGACACTGAACACTGATATGTCTCAAATATCCTACATGCAAATAACTTGATGAATATTTATATAGATGAAACAAAAATCTATATTTTTGAGACTAGGATTTAGCTCTGTTTTATACATAAAAAAGTGTTGTTTGCTTGATTTTAATAAGAGCTGAATTTGCTGGGAATGAAACTACTATGCAAATCAAAAGATGGCAGTACTCTTTGTGGCTTTATGTTTACAAATATAGCATGTATAGATAAGTTTCTATTTTTAGCTGCAAGAATACTTTCTGTATTATGTTACTGGAGCATTCATCAATGATAAAATATCTAACTGATTTTTATTGTAAATTAACTTCTTTTATCTCCTGCTTATATGTAAGTTAAAGTTTATTACTGATAGCTTTTTAATTATACATGTGGGGAGATTGTATTTCCTCTGAATTTAACTTCGGATACTAAGGGAGGATTTGCAAAACATCTACTGTAAACAGTACAGTGGTTGTTGGGATTAAGAGCTATTGCATTCACAAAGCAGGAAGACCACCCCTTAGTCTCTTTTCAACACCAAACTCCAGCGCATCAGTAACCCTTCCTTCCTGATTTAATAGAATATTCCTCGACTGACAAGACTAATCAATCATGGTATTCCTTTGTGTTGATTATTAAGCCTTTCTTAGACCAGCAATACTAGAATCCACTTCCAATTTATCTGAAATTATACCTAAGATGGAAATTACTTGCCAATTTTTGGTAGAGGTGTGCCATGTCATGTGTTCATTAACCTTTCCTTACAAACCTTCTCTGAAGCAATAGGATTTTCTAAGGTAGGTCCAAAACTTAACCTTAGGAAGAGATCAAATTTCATTTTTTTATATGTACTGTAGGAAACAAAGGCAAAAGAAAAAAGTTAAATTTCTCTTTTCCTACATAAGAAACCACTCCAAACTTAGTAGCATGGAACAACCATCATATTATTTGCTTATGATTCTGTTCTGTTGGTCAACCATGCCTTAATTCTAGTCTGGCATTGTATCTGGTATAGGCCAGCTTATAATCAGTTGGTAGCTCAGCTAGGGATAGATAGTTTAGGATGACCCTCTTCACACATCTGGTGATTGGCAGGGTTGTTGTTCTAGTGGGTCTCAGTTGGGGCAGCTTACCTCTACTATATGTATCTCTCCTCCTCCCCTAGGCCATCCTTCCAAACTTGATGGTCTCAAGTTTCCAAGAAGAAGTATGGGAGGGAAAGACCCAGTAGCAAGCAATTTTCAGCCTTTTTCTGGTTTTATGCTAATTTCCTATTGGACAAAGAAAGTCACAAGGCCAAGGCCACATCAAAGGCTTGGAAAAATAGACTTCATCTCTTGGTGAGTTGAGTTGCAAAATATTATGACCCAAATTTTGTTCAATATACCACCTTTCTCTGAATTCCTAAGGATTATAGAAATTAATTATCTAATTGTCATAATAACCTGTTTTGTAAATATAATCTAACTTCTGCTCAAATTCAATCTACTGACCCTTGTTTAAATCTTAAATTTAGGATTTTTCCCTTTTGTCCAACACATACCCACAAAGAGGCAACCTTCCAAGGGACCAGAATCCTATTCTCTAGAGGATTTCCATCATCACTTATTTCTGCTCCTTTATTAGTTCACATTTGCTAAATCAGACCTTGCTTCCTCTAGTCCAGAGTAGAAATCTACAATACAGAACCCATTTAAAACTTAATTCTGTGCATAAGTTTTTATCACCATATGACTTATTTTAAGAGGTTTAGATATCTTAGTAGAAGTAAGGCTACAATCACTACAACTGACATCCATAGCTAGTATTCATTTGTCATTTAGTTAACTGTGCCAGTCATTAACCACAGATAGCTAAACATAACTAAGAAGAATGCTTAGGTTTTCCAAATCAGTTATAGAAAGGGCTAATCAAAGTAGATGCCTTTATAAAGATTACCAAATGCTAGTTTAAAAATTCCTGCAGAATATTATCTATAAATGAATAAACATCCAAATAAAATTGGGTTCTCTCTATACTTTTCACATATAACTTACAAAATGTTTTTTAAATATAATTTGTTTATGGCTGGCTTAATCCTTTGACTTAACGAAGGAAGTTTGTAACTCACTTGTATCTTCCCTTGAAATAACATACCATGCAAGATGGATAGCACAGGTTTAGATAGCCCAAAGTATTTCCTATGGTAGCAGTCTTTTTTCATGCAGCTACAAACAGTTCTTTCACATATCTAGAATTTTAGAAAAACTAAAAGGATGGACTTAGTTGGGGCCTCTAGTCTTTTGAAGAGCAAATTAATTTTGCTATTTCTCTGACTCTTATTTCACTATAGATGCAACATAAAAGAATATGTATATTTAATAGGATTTAAAGCAAGAAATAAAGTCACTTAAAGCAACTTGATTTTATTTTCTACATTTTAAAAGTATACTTTTCATTCTACCTTGAGAAAAAAGAAAACCTACTCTTCCCTGAAAGATACCAAAGTATTTGAAATCCAAGTATAATCCCTAAAACTAATCTGAAGTTGTACCTGTCCAGAGGCTTGTTTTACAATTCAATTCAATTCACTTCTTATAAACTTTGATGGTTAAAGGAGCCACATTACATTCCCTCTATTGCAACTGTATAATGCTGAAATTTAAGTGAACTAAAGATTTAAAACATATTTCAAATAGTCTCATCACAAGTCTAAATAAACACAACCATTTTTAAAGATTTTATTTATTTCTTTAGAGAGAGAGAGAGAGAGTGCAAGCAAGGGGAGGGGCAGAGGAAGAGGGGAGAGAGAGAGAGAATCTCAAGCAGACTCTGTATTGAGCACAGATCTTGACCTGATACTGGATCTCATGACCCTAAAATCACGAGCTGAGCAAAAATCAAGAGTTTGCCACTTAACCAACTGAGACACCCATGTGCTCCTAGATATAACCATTATTAAATCATAGAATATCACATTCTAGTGTATATATACCAGTCTAATATATAATAACTGGTAAGATTTGATTTTTTTCACTTAAAATGCTATTTCAATGTGTGTATTGAAAATGAAAATTATAGTCACTATCTTTAAAACATAGTCATTACAAGGTATATAAGGACATCCCAACATTTAGTTTTGGTTTATTTAATATGTTTCTTTTTTAATTTAAAAAAACTTTTAATAATTTTTTTTAAAAAAAGAATTTATTTATTTATTCATGAGAGACACAGACAGAGAGAGGCAGAAACATAGGCAGAGGGAGAAGTAGTCTCCCTATGGGGTTCCCAATGCAGTACTCAAATCCTAGGACCCTGAGATCATGCCCTGAGCCAAAGGCAGATGCTTAACCACTGAGCCACCCAGGCATCTCTACTTAATAGTGTTCTTAACAGGAAACTTATTAGGTTATAACAGTAGATAGTATGATTTTCATCACATTAAAGGAATAATGACTACTATAAATTTTGGTATCTCTATCTTATTAGGAACAGATTTTTTTTTACAGATAAAGAAAAGCAAACTATAAGATGTTTATTAAAGTTTCAGAGAAAATTAGAATGTACTTTAAGATTGACAACTTAATTCAGGACTGTCTTTACTTATTTTCAGATGTAGAAATTTTTACTATGCATTAAATTTCTGACAAATTGCCTAATACAATAGACAAAGCCTCTTAATGAGGTTTGGATTCATGGTTGAGACTTCAGGGTTAAAATGGAGCTGACAGGGATCCCTGGGTGGCGCAGCGGTTTGGCGCCTGCCTTTGGCCCAGGGCGCGTTCCTGGAGGCCCGGGATCGAATCCCGCATCGGGCTCCCGGTGCATGGAGCCTGCTTCTCCCTCCGCCTGTGTCTCTGCCTCTCTCTCTCTCTCTCTCTCTCTCTCTCTCTGTGACTATCATAAAAAAAAAAAAAATTTAAAATGGAGCAGACAGCCCAGAGGCCCCAGTTAGCATCTTTAGATAAATGAATTCTAGTCCTGAAAATAGTTTGAGAGGGAAATCCCAAACTCCTCTACGAAAAATCCTGAACCAAGCAGAATTGGAAGAGAGTCAATACAAAGATGTATTTGCTTTGGGATAGTTCAAAATTTTATGCAAAGGTTTGCTGGTGTCCACTGGAGCTAAGGAAGAGGGAAAATATAGTACTAATTTTTAGTGCTGAAAACATGAAATTTACCTTCAAGATGAGAGAGCAAATACATTTACCATTTGGATTATTTGCATCTACAACTTTTTGCCCTTAAAATGCCTCTTCAAAAATCATTTTTTTAGTAGCTGTGCATGAAATTTTCATGGAAAATGAACTCAATTTTACCTTGATTACTCTTTTAGAATGCATACATATTGCTACAGTCAGTCTTGTGAAATTGGTTCCTCACATACCTAATTTCATAATTACATAATATCCTAAAGTAGCAACTTAGGGAATAAAGAACTGCATGTTTTACCTTGGTATTGGTCAGACTGACTTCACATCATCAGGAACAAGCATGGACAGAGAAGAATAAAACTAAAAGAGGTTCAATAGCTGCTAAGAAAAACAAGGGATAAATACCGATCAATCATACTCAGGCTGCCGCGTCATTCAATTAATCTCTCTTTTTCTCTCTCTTTTTCCTTTTTCATTTTATAAAACACACTGAGTACAGTAATAGCTCTCAAGAACTTCAGTCTAGTATGGAAGAAGGAATGTAAACTGATAGCTTAATAATAATAATAATAATAATAATAATAATAATAATAATAAATTGACTCCCAGCTTTGAGGGGCTTAAACACAGTCTGCTGAAAGTCTAGGTAACATATGCTCTGGGAAAACTGTTCTCCATGAGATGGCTCACTTATTGCAATTCCTTATCAAAATGTGCTTTTACTATCGCCTCAGCAGGAAAGAGAGAAATAGAGAGTTAATCATTAGTAATTAAATGCTTCACTTAGGTCACTTCCTCACATAGGTCATTGTCCACTGCATGTCACATGCCTGCTTACTTTCAAATGAATGAGGAAGAAGTAGGTCCATGATATAAGTGTTCACTAATAACATCTGTCATATTAACAATTACAAATAAGGGGCCAAAAGTGGTGGAGATAGTATTTTTTTAAATATTATAAAAACAGAGGAGGTATTACGTTAGAGGACAGTGTAAAAAATATCTTGAAGAATGATTAGGCATTTGTCAAGTGAAAATGGCTATGAGGTGGAAGAATGATGACTGAAATAGCACAACATGAAAGGGAAGGAAGAGGCAGGATTTAATAATTTTGAGAGTTGACATGCAGAGCTTTTAATTCCACTCTAAGGAACTTGGAATTTTTCTTGTAGAAAAAGGGGAGCTCTCTAGGGTTTCAAGTGGAGGAGTGAAGTAATAATGTTTGCCCTAGAAAAAGGACTCTTGTTGAAGAAGAGAGCAAGATTTTGAGAGGAAAGAGACCATAGGTTATGTAGTGTAGGCAAGAGATGATGTGACTGAAGCACATCACCAAAGCATTGACATTGAAGATAAATTTGAACCAACAAGGTCATTGATGAGTTGCTATCTTTTGGGAACTGTACTGTGAAGAAAAGACAGTAGAACTCCACCTGTTTATAAACTAGCAGGAAATCAGACATATAAGGAAACAACTGTAAAAGTTTAAGTGTTTTGATAGGCAATGCTGCTAAGAGAATGCCACAAAAAACACTGTAACCTTAGATTCTGGAGTCATGCCAACTGCCAAATCTTTAACTGATAGACACAAGGTTATTTCTTGGCTTTGTTTTCTTTTATTTCTGTATATTGGCATTGAACTATTTCATACATGTCTAGTGAAGAATACATTCTTACCTGCAGTGACCTATATGGCAGTTCATTCTGAACCACCCATTCCCATAGATTCATCCTGAATTTTATTGTCAACCAGCATTACCACACTTCTGAAATAATGAATTTAATAAATCTACTTCCTTGACCATATCCTTGGGAGATGATATTTGAAATCTGGACACTTAATGGTGGAGGTCAGTTGGGGTCAGTTAAAATAGACAGAAACATTCCTCAGGTTTTTAGCTTTTTATTCTGAAAGACCAGCTTAATTTGCACCATATATTATTAGTGTTCCTATCAGAGATGGAGACAAACATAATACGAAGGGCATTGCAGTATTATTCCTGGTCTTTAGTCTTCCTATTTCTCATTTCTTTGCAGTCATCTCTGATAATTTTCTGTGTCTTTCTTCAAATAATTTCATATTATCATGCTCCTTTCATGCAGTAGTGTCTGAGGAGATTCTGAAAACTCCGTGCTGTTTCTTCCCTGCCAATGGTGACTTCTGCTAACTAGGTAGGAGCAGTAGAAACTGTAGCAATTAGCTTTAGCACGTATATGACCCCTCCTTTCTCGGGTAAATAAAACTTTATTACTAAATACTAGTTGAAATAAATAAGCTATTATTTATGACATAGAAATTATTCGTGCAAGGATCTTTATAGTAATGCTATTTAGTGTAATGGGAATTGACTTGATTTTGCCCTGCTTTCTTTATGTCATTTACTTATGGTCATGTCAGGTTTTATATGACCATTTTAAATTTTAAACCCTCAGAGGACAAGAACTTCATCTACAGTACTCTATATAGCATTTAGCAGAGCCTTGTTCATTAGCTTATGCTACTTTGATATTTTCAATTATGCTGATAAAATTGAAATTATTTGAAATTTTAGAGTGATAGGGTAATTCATCACTAAAAAGGGTTTGCTATTAGAAACAATTTTATTTACTTTATTAGATACCTATATTCATTGATAAATATGCATAGTCCTAAAATATTCATATAGAGATGCTAAAATTCCATCTACTGCTCTCCATCATCAGAATAAAATTATTACACTTGTTTTATCTTAAACATTTTTTTGCAAAATATTTGAAATAAATATACAAATAATTCTCTGTAGTATTAAAAACAATTCATTCATTCACAGAATCATTATATGTTTGGAAGTAAAAATGAGTTGTGATATTGATACAGTAATTAATCACAAAATCTGATTCAAGAGAGACTTTAGAATCTATTTCCACTAAAAAGATGAATAACTAAGGCCACAAGAGGTGGTTTAGTTTAGGTGGTTTAGGCCTGGGTGGTTTAGTCATTAAACCTCTGCCTTCAGCTCAGGTCATGATTCCAAAGATCCTGGGATCAACTCCCACATCAAGCCCTGCATCAAGCCCCACATTGAGCCACTCATCAGGTTTTGCTGAGTGGGGACTCTGCTTCTCCCTCTGCCTCTCCCCTTCTTCCTGCTCATGCTTGCTCTCATGCTTTCTTTCTCTCTCAAATAAGTAAATAAAATCTATAAATAAATAATAAATTAATTAATTTAAAAAAAAACCCTAAAGCCATAAGAGGAAAAGTGTCTTAGACAAGGAGAAGCATGACTTAGTGGCAAGAGCACTAGCTTGGAAATTAGAAAGCTCCAGTTTTATTTCTAGTTATGACAAATATTTTTTTATACATCAGGTTTCTAACCTCTTGAACAAAAGAGATGGGTTGTATTAAGTTCTTTTCCAACTTAAAAGTCAAAAATTTGAAGTTAAAGTCACATTAGGATTAAAAAACCTAGTCAATGACTATATTCCTGAGGGATTAGGAGATCAATGCCAAATGGAGAGAAGTATCAGAATTAACTTCACAACAGCAGCACGAGGCAAGCCAACAGAAGACAACATTGGGAAACAAAGAGATAAGATGAATATGGTTGATACCAAGAACAATGCATATGAGAGAAAGATAAAATCAAGATCTTGCAGTCCAGACAGGGCAGCAACAGAGAGTCCAGTGGATAAGGAGATCAGAAGCTGAAGCAAGAGAGCACAAAGCAAGAATTATAACAGAAAACCTTGCAAGATCTTGGGCTACCAGAAACTCTGGGTCTCAAAAAGTCTGAATAACCAGAATGGTTATATTTCAGTAAGTAAATATGGAGTTGATGCTAAGCCTAGGGCTTTGAGTCCAAGATTAGGAGTAATCTTGGAAAGTGAACAGTCCTGAAAAAACAGAAGACATGCCTTGTTAAAGTACAGAAAGAGATGAGTTGGAAAATAAGAAAGATTCTGACATGGATCCCCCCTTTCACACAAAAATATATATTTAATATTTATACTTTAATATAATAGTTAATATTTTATATATATTTTGTATATTATAATGTCTCTTACCTTGACATTTTATTAGAAAAGATTTGAATCACTGAATAGTAAGTCAGGATAAAAAAATGAATGAAGTAGAGAGATAACTAAATTGCTCTGAACATAAAGGGTATATCAAGATGGAGTTAATAGATCTCTATAGAGTAGAAGTTCTGATACAGAACAGATACAGCAGATACAGCAGATTTGAAAAATAGGCCAAAAGGAACTGGTACTCTCAGAAGAGATATTTGAAGAGCATTTTTTTCAGAGGGATTTACATGATTTGTAAAATATAACCCTTCTAAAAAGATTTAATAAACTATTTCTTATTAATGCAAAAATGGGCAGGTAGGGCACAGGGCAAAGATAAATGCTGTCCTCCCTGGACTCTGAAAATAATCCCTACCTCTAAGAGGGTGGTTTTCAAGTGTGTTTATAAATAGTAGACTCTTTGGGGAAATTTCTTGTCAAATTACAACTATCTCCCACCAATACCACATAGACTGACACACCCACACTGACAGAGGTACACTGACAACCACACACCATATACTGACAGAGGTACACTGGCACAACATAATGATTCTGGTATCCCTTTGATAATGGTAAACATCACTCTAAGAGGAACTTACATATTTGTCTCTGCTTCATAGTAACAAAACATGTCTAATATGTTCATCGTAGAATTTTTTTACTCATTATATAAAGAACTATTTTTTCTTAAGCTATCATTTGCTGTACCTCATTCCAGATAATGGAATGAAGTTCAATTCTGGTTATAGGTGAAAGGATACTGGCAATTAAAACCTTTCAGGTATGGAAACAAGGGCACGTTCCATCCATCTCCTTCCTGCATGGACTTAGATCTGTGTTGTACCCAAGAATTCTCTGGCTCTTGCTCATAGCTATGTTTCCAGCTGGGAAAGCTACAACTCCCCTTAGCAAAAGGAAAATATTTTCCACTTTTCAAAAGGTATTATCTGTTCTGCTAAAGATAAGGTAAGCCTGACCCATTGGCAGCCCATCAGGAGAAACTTATCTGGAAACTTTCCCTGAGGAGGCATAACACTGCTGAAAACAACAGCTGAAACCCACACCCGAAAAGAAAAGGGAAAACTGGCTAAGCTGGTTTGAGCACTGAAATAGTATCATTAATTAGAAATACCATCCTCTTCACTTTTTCTTCTGCTTCCTCATCACTGAGCAAGGGATTTTCATCACTGTCTTGGGATTTTTCTCTCAGTATTCTATTTCTGTTTAGCACCCCTTTCTCATCTTTCAGTATAATTTCTTTCATTCTTTGCTTTCTCCCATTCATATAGCCCTATTCCATGGTTTCCCATTGTACAGTCTTCTACCATTCTGGCAGTTTATACCATTTCCAAATCATACTGTCTTATTCCTTCCTTGCCTTGAATCTTCACTACCGTTCCCAACAAATTACAACTTCCTAGTCCTCTTCATACATTTCCCTAAAACATTTTATCAAATGGAGGACTTCCTGTTACTTCCTTCATATCTTGGTAAACAATGGAGGTATTTTCTACTTGTCAATGCTACTTTTAGATGTTAGTATTATTCGTATTACTTTCCAGCCCCCCCCCTTTTTTTTTTGGAAAAGGAAGTATATATGAGAGCATTCAACTTTACTTTTGTCCAATTGAGGTATTACAATGTGCAAGTTGTTGTGGTAGATACACTGCATACATGCTTACAATAATGGAAGATGGAGTTGAAGGTAAAGTACTGTGGAATATCAGAGGAAGTGATATTTCTTCTTAAGATAATGAGAAAGTTTCAGATAAGGAGAGACGGTGAAATGGAAGTGGACTTGTAGAATGCAAAGAAAGAGGAATACAAAGAGTAGGAGAATAGAGATTTAAAGGCTTAGCATATGTCTCAGGAGAGAGTCTAGTTTGGCTTCAGCAAATGCTGAGTTTTGAAAGTTGTATGGGGAATGGTAGTGAAAGTATGTAGTCTGGGAGGTTGCTCAGGGCAAAAAGTGAAAGGAAGAGGATAGCTGACAATGGAATGCACTTGTTCAGAAAGTAAGAATAGAGAGATGCCAGACAGGTCATGATCAGAGAGTTAGAGAACAATTAGAGATCAAAATATCATAGGGGAGAAAAATTTCATCAGAAGTCTGCAATCAAGTGAATCAAAAACTGAATTATAGATCAAGAAGATTATAGTCTGAAAAGAAGTTGTTGTTTTGATTGTTAAGAGGCCATTAGTTAACACCTCTATCATGTCATATAATTATAATTTCTTTTTTGTGGTAAGAATCTTTAAGGTCTACTTTCTTAGCAATTTTGAAGTATATGTTAGTGAACTGTAGTGGTAGTCATATTGCAACACATAAAAGTATCCAATCAACACATTGTTTACCTTAAACCTACACAATGTTAAATATCAATAGTATCTCAGTAAAAAAATTAATAAAAATAAAAAAATAAGGGGCAGAAGTAGGCTCCACGCAGGGAGCCCGACCCGGGACTCGATCCCAGGTCTCCAGGATCAGGCCCTGGGCTGAAGGCCGTGCTAAACCGCTGAGCCACCTGGGCTGCCCTTTCTTCTTTCTTAATACATCTGAGATCTAGCTGTAGACCTAAAATTCCAAAATAAGGGATCAACTCCTCCTTCCCCCTTCTTACTTTACAAACTTGATTATTTTACTGCTTCTCCCTCTCTCTCTCATGAATAAATAAATGAATGAATCTTAAAAAAAATAAGGAAGAAAAAAAGAAGGACAAAAAATGATGCAGAGGCAAACAGATTAAGGTACACACAGCTTTACTGTGGACAGAGGTGCATTGCATGGACAAAGTCTAAACATAAGTCATTCAAACTAAAATTCTTGGAAACAATTTTCTTTTCTCTTTTTTTGATTTTATTCATTTATTCATGAGAGACACACACGCAGAGAGAGAGAAGAGAGAGAGAGGCAGAGGCAGAGGCAGAGAGGCAGAGGGAGAAGCAGACTCCATGCAGGGAGCCTGTCGTGGGACTTGATCCCTAGTCTCCAGGATCACGCCCCACGCTAAACGTGCTAAACCGCTGAGCCACCCGGGCTGCCCTGGAAACAGAATTTTCTAATCCTTTAGTTTTCCAAAGGTATATAATTGACCAGAGGTGTTAGATATTATATGTTTTTTGAATTTTATAATGCTGGACAGTTGAGATCATGGATTACCAAAGCAGCAGCAGCAGCAGCAGCAGCAGCAGCAGCAGCAGCAGCAGAAGTCTCTTTGTGGGATGACCAAGTCTTCACAATCACCTTTAGGCATCCTTCAGAGTCTAGAGGAATATATTGGGGACTCAATAAGCTCAACAAATGATTACTACATTGAATTGAACTCTGTCATTTCCTTATGTCTCATATGCTGTGAAGTTCAGAGTTTTATAGTTTTACTTATATTTTCCTCTATCTTCACCTTATTTTTAAGTTTCAAATGCTCTTTAAGCAGATAATCGTGTCTTCTACTAAACACATCTACTTCAGACTCTAAAGAGCCTTCTAACTTTGCTCAGAAGCCCTTCATTTTGTTATCAGCTGATAAGCCATGATTCTAATATTATATTCTTATACAAAATTTACTTTGGATATTGTAGCAAATGCCAGTTTTCTTTTTTGGATATTGTGGAAAAGTGGTAATACTACTACTACTACTACTACTACTACTACTACTATTGGTAGTAACAATTTTGAACCCATTCTATATAATGGCAATTTTTGGTGTTTTAACCATGGTGTGAAAAACATGTTTGGTTTTAACCAAACCAAATAATTCAGCTTTACAGACTTATGAAGAAAGTCATTTTACAAATGCACTCAAGGAATAATTGATGTGTACACAAACTTAACACTCAGGTTGTTTCTTTTACTTCCTGCTTTTACTACTTGCCAAGTGATGATGAAGGATAGGCAACCATATCCTCATTTCTAAAAGTAGATTAAAAAAAAAATAAAATAAAATAAATAAAAAAATAAAAAAAAGTAGATTTTTAATTTTAGACTGATTTGAGGTTTACAGAAAAGTTGTGAAGATAGCATAGAAACTTCTCATATATCCTACATCCAGTTTCCTTTAGTGTTAACACCCGATGTTACTGTAGGACAATTGTCATATTTAATGAATCAATATTGATGCATTATTTCATTGATTATTCAGATTTCTTTAATTTTTTCCTAATATTCCCTTTATGTTTTAGAATCTCATGCAGGATTACATATTACATTTAGTCAGCATATTTTTTTAGACTCTTCTAAACTATGACAGTTTCTCAGTCTTTATTTTTTGTGACCTTGACAAGTGTTCAGGTGATACTTGTCAGGTATTTTGTAGCTTGTAGAATGTCTTTTGAGTTTTGTTGATTTTTTTTTTTCAGATTATACTGGGGTTATGGATTTTTGGAAAGAATATCAAAGAGGTAAAGTGCCATTCTCACTACATGATATCAAGGGTATATACTGTCAACATGATTTATCACTGTTCATGTGGGCTTTGATCACTTCGCTAAGGTAGTTTTTGTCAGACTTCTCTTCTCTAAAGCTCCTCTTTTCCCTACTTTCCTTGCTATACATTTTGGAATGAAGTCACCATGTGTAGTCTGCAGTTAAGAAGTTGATATGCTCTATCTCCTTTCAGGGAGTAAATACACAAATAGGGATTTGTTCTATCTTCTTTCCCACTTCCTTCCTTCCTTCCTTCCTTCCTTCCTTCCTTCCTTCCTTCCTTCCTTCTTCCTTCCTTCCTTCCTTCCTTCCTTTCTTCCTTCCTTCCTTCCTTCCTTCCTCCTTCCCTCCTTTAATCACTTGCTTATATTAGTGTGGACTCATGAAATGTATTTTAGACTTTGGTTTATAATCCCATACTAAATTTATTTCATTGTTCAAATTATTCCAGTTTTGGCCACTTGGTAACTCTTTCCATTTCTTCTGTGTCCATATGCCATATTTTTCTTGTGTGTTTTTCATGCCCACTTTTTGAAGAGAGAGGGCACTTAATGTATTCTTTCAATTCTTAAATCTCTATTCAGGGGACAATTCTAGATTTTCTGTGTTTTTCTGTGTCAATAAACATAATGCACAAAGTAGCACTTAAGCTGAATATTTACCTTTGTTTGATGCCTGCTATAAGCGTTTGAGTGCTGCATTATGTTATTTTTTTCACTTAGACCTCACAGTGTGTGTGTATGTTTTATAAGCACATAAATACTTAATGCTTGAACCTGCAAGTCTTTGCCTGCTATATTAAAAAAAATGTGAATCTAATAGAAAATGAACCTTAATTACATTATATTATTACATAGCAAAGAAATTTGGCATTGTCTAGTATTTGGTTAAACTTCTTCATAATAATTTTTATAATACATCATTTAGAAAAGAATTTTAAACTATGCATAATTTGAGATAAACTATTTTATTATGATAGATCTGCCCTTTGATACTACAGAATCTTATTCCAGACTATACAAAGTGTGATCTGTTTATTTTATTTTGCCATCAGAAATCAAGTTATTTTTGTATTCATTTTAAATGTATCAGATAAGTTCTAGTTTTAGATTTCTGATGTGTTTTCAATTAAATCTCAGAAGTCAGTATATGTTTTGTTAATCTAAGCATAATTTAACAGTTGAATGAAATATTCATTGTTAAAATAATCATAGTGTTGAAATACAAAATATTATGGGTTACTTTTCTGATCACAGAGTTTTTTTGGCCATAGTATTTTGATATGGAGGAGTTTTGTATATATGAAAATTTGAAGTAAACAGAACATAACTACCCTTTTTTGTGAAGTATTTTCTGCAGTAATATCCATTAGATTAACTTAATTCTTTACCAACATTCTCGGTAGTGCATTTAAAATCTTTACAAGGTCAAATAGTTGGGGGGGGGGGTGGCGCAAAACATCCCAACTCTTGTCATTCATTCTACAACTGTTTAATGCATTCTGTGTAACAGACACAGTTTTGTTTGCATGGGACACAACAATGAACGAAACAAAAGAAAATGTCTATCCTATGATCTTTACAGTTCTCTATTCTGATGCTGTCCAATAGAGAAATAATGGAAGCCACAAATATGAGCCATATATGTGATTTTGTGTTTTCTGGTAGCCAGGTTAAAGGAAGTAAAATTCATTTTAATAATATATTTTATTGAACCCAATATATCCAAAATATTATTTCAACATATAATCACATAGAGATTTATTAAAGAGAAATTTCTTTTCATACTACGTTTTTGAAATTTATTTTATACTTGTAGCATGTCTCAATTTAGACTGGCCACTGATAAATGCTCATAGTCACATATGTATTGATCACATGTGTTGCTCAACACACATCTATACTGTAGGCACCACAGTCACAGATAATTTTAGAGAAACAATTTATTCTTGGAAGATTTGAAACTGGATGTCTCATTCCAAGCCATAATAGAATTTGAAGCAAGCATGTGAATTTTTGATATTCTAACATAAAGTTTTGTAAAATTTTTAGTTATTAAATTTTTTAGGTGAGAGTAGGATAATATTTCTATTATAATCATTTATAATAACTGGGCACCAATAGCTCCATTTTCAAATTATTAAGGAAATTGAGGGTAGCTGAATTGATTTAGTATAATAGAGACTGCAGAAATGATTTAGTTCTAAAAGTTCAAATGTGTGAGTTTTGCTGGTAATTGATTAGGTTGGTGTACAAACCCATGAACAGGTTATTTATCCTAATAGTCCTCGTCTCCCATTCAGTTCACTGAACCTCAGGGTATTATTTGTTATCCCTCCTCTACTGCCTTCTGAATAACTCACATCCCTTGCCTTCTTGGATTGTGTACTTTATTTCTTAGACAAGGTCAATGGTTTAGTGATTACCAAAAATATTTCAAATCTTTGAATGTTTTGCACAATAACCAATGTTTTTAAATGCAACCTCTACTTTTTTATTGTGTAGGAAAGATTAGTGAGAGGTAATGGTATGGAATGAAAAATTCAGGGCAAGAGGAGAGAGTTAGACAAGGTCAATGGTTTAGTGATTACCAAAAATATTTCAAATCTTTGAATGTTTTGCACAATAACCAATGTTTTTAAATGCAACCTCTACTTTTTTATTGTGTAGGAAAGATTAGTGAGAGGTAATGGATGGAATGAAAAATTCAGGGCAAAGGAGAGAGGTGAGACAAGAACCCATAAAATGGAAACTTGGCTAAAGTATCTTTTTTTTTTTAATTTTTATTTATTTATGTTAGTCACAGAGAGATAGAGAGAGAGGCAGAGTGCACAGGCAGAGGGAGAAGCAGGCTCCATGCACCGGGAGCCCGATGTGGGATTCGATTCCGGGTCTCCAGGATCACGCCCTGGGCCAAAGGCAGGCGCCAAACCGCTGCGCCACCCAGGGATCCCTTGGCTAAAGTATCTTGATTGTAATTGTTATTTTCAAAGTTTAAGTTATCTTCATTGACATATTTCATTTATAGCAGTTTGTTCCAAACTTCCACATATTGTTAGAGGCCACTAGTAAAAACAGACTCCTCCATAATGCTCAGTACATTTGCATATGTCTTAGTAAGTAGTTTGAAGAATGAATAACATGAGCCTTTGTAGCTCAATAAATATTGAAATAGTAGAGAATATTTAGAATTCAATTTGTTCAAAAGTAATATGCTAATATCACATGTAATGGGAATAACAAATTTATTTTGCCAGCAACATGCCCAACACTTGTCCCACCCAAATCTGCTACCCACTGGCACAAAATTTCTTCTCTTCACCTTGCTTAACTACTTGATCATAAGGCTAAAAGGGGGTGGGAGGAAAGGAGGAGGGGGAGATTGGTAGCTGAAGCCCTTGAGTGTCCCTATATAATGAATATAGTCCTCCCAGCTTCCTTTGTGCTTTTTTCCCCCACTCTTGGTACCATTAGGAAAGTGGCCCAAGATTTTCTTTCTTCCTCTGAGTACACAGAAATAAAATTGTTGTATTTTATCTCTAGGCCATGAATTTAATATCTTAAGGGTACAGCATTCATTTCGGGAATGAATTCTCTTTCTGCTCTAAATAAGTTTGCATGAATCTTGGACAGAGGATAATAATTTTATTTGGTGTGTTATAGACCTTGTATATAACTAGGTTTGTCTTGCTTACTAACAATTTTACTTGTTGATTGACCACAAGTGTTTGATTTACTAAGTAGGTACTCAAAACTTAAATTTAGTTATAAGTAGGGAAAAAAGAAGACCGAAAAAATTAAGTAGTACGTATATAATAGTAAATATATTTTAAAAAGTCCAAAGAAAAGAATATGTCATTATACTAACCATTATCACGTGTAGCTTTGAATTTCATGGAAATTAATATCAGAACATGGCTTCCAGTTCTAGTTTTCTAAATAGATTCTTATATACTAATCCTGGCCATTGGGGAAGCAGTGAAGGGAGTTTGTAATGCTCACCAGCCACATTTGGCATTCATAATGTTAGTAAGCAAATACAGATTTGGCAGGCCAAATGGTACTTTGTCAGATCAGATGAGTAAAACATATTTGCAGTCCTACACAGATGTTTCAAAGCAAAGAGTAAGTGAAATAACAGTTTTAAGAGGATATGTTTTCTGAAGCTTGCACCTTAGTTTTTAATAACTAAACTATGAGAAAATTAATTATATATAAGATTTACTTTCTCTTTCAAGATTCTCAGCTACATCATATCTAATGTCACATTTTCATTCACATGCCAAACCATCCACTCATCTGTCTATACATATATTCATGAAATTTTTGAGTTTACAGTTGCTGAGTATCAGACTCATGACTAAAGGTATTGTAAGATATACCTAGAATTCCTCAACTGATGTAATTCATTGTAATAAAATCTGCTTGTTCATTAAATTTCTTCAATGAGAGTACTGAGAACTTACCATTGTGCTATGAAAGAGATCTGGAAGAATATAAGCGGTGGACCATTAGTCTAATTTCTAAAGTGTTTTTTTTTCTTGTTGTTGTTGTTCACTGGGAATTAGGTTCTATACTCCCTTTTTATTTGTGATCCCATTTTTTTATGTGTCATAGGAAAATTTTTTCTCTATTCTGAAATATGAATTACTCACTTTCTCAAGCTCTAACACCTGACCTTCCTCCCTATGTAAGTGGTTTCCAAGGACTTGATCTTAGAAGCTATGAATAAAAGGGTTCTTCCATCACGATCTTCTAAAGCATCTCTAGTAGTCAATATCAGTATGGCCAAACACTTGTGTCAAACCTTTCTCCAATAAGAAAATATAGTATTAAAATTTTCAAAGACATCACATCAGTAAAAGAATCATTTTTACCCCTACCTTAGGACATACAATACTACATGAAAAGTTAACGCTCCCTGTGAATCCTTTCTTGATACCATTCCTCTCTATTCACTCCCAGAGGCAACCATTATGTTGAAATTTGTGTGTATCATTTATGTGTTATTATATATTTATTACCAATTCATGTAGTCCTAAACTATATATGTGTGTGTATATTTTTACTTTGAACTTTATATAAATATTATATGCATTATTTTACAACTTGCAGTTTTTGTTTAAAGATAATTATGACATTCATCTACACTGACATGAATAGCTCTAGTTAATTTGTTCCTGCTGCTCTGGAGTCTTTCACTGTATGAGAATACAGCAAATTATCCATTTTTCTACTGATAAGCATTGATATTGTTACCAATTTTGTTTTTGCTATAACAATGCTTTTATGTACTTTCATATACATATCTTTTAAAAAACATGTAAAATTTTCTTTGAGATTTAAACCAACAATAGGATGTATACATCTTCATTTTTACCATATATTTTTAGTTGGTCTTCAAATTGGCTAGGCATCCACCTAGAGGATGAAAGAGTTTCCCTGATCCACATCACTGACAACACTTTTTGACCAAAGAAACAGGTTCATGTGTTAGTTCCCAGTCTCCTGTTCTGTCATTCACTCCTCTGGAAACCAGATGAATGCCATTATATTTCTCTCCCTCCACTCTTGGGGATTTATAGCCCTTCATCTACATAGAGACAAACACATTTGGCAAAAGCTAACCACTCACTACAGATTTGCCTTATAGAAAGGAAACAGTAGTCTCCAGCAATGCTCTCAGGAATTGCTTCTGAAGGCAAAGTGGTAGTAGCTGGACAACTGTTCCTATTCTCTAAATAATAAATGACTTGATGTCTAAGGATAGATAGTGGTATTCTGTTTCCTAAATGAATATCAGCCTTCTGATATTGAATTAAAGAGCTAACACACAGTAAATAATATTTTTCCAAGGGATGGATATGTGTACATTGTAGAGATGAGTATGCATATGTGTACAATTAGTGCCTCTCAGTTCCAACTCTACCCTTTATTACTCTGCTTGTGATACTTAAACTAGACCTTGTAAACATTTCTCCTTTATTTAATTATGTTCATTTTTTGTCAGTATAGGGCATTGAGGCACACTGTAGGAGTAAGGGGCTTCTCTTCCTTGTCCTGGTGTTTCTTTGTTTCTTCTCCCTATTTCAGCGTTTGGTTGGCATGTGGGACCATAGTGACAGACATTTCGTGGATTTACTCCCCAAGTGTTTCAGTATTGTCACCATGAACAACTTCCTGGGGAGTTCCACGGACACTCCAGCTAATATCCCAGCTGAGGGTCTTTATGTAGGCAGCTTCCTAATGAATACTTCTGGTGTTAGTAGACAGTACAGTAGTCAAATTCAATAGCATTTCCTCAGGCAGCTGACAGGTGAGGGTTTTCAGCACTGTAATGGTTAGTTTCCTGTGTGCAAATCTTAGCCTATGGCACTTTAGTGAACTACATTATAGACCTGTAGGCTACAGCCATTCCCTCTAACATGAGGTCTGAATCATAACTTTGGAAGTGAGGGTCCTTCTCTCAAGTTGCTCCTTCTTTGGTGCTCTCCCTCACCCCTATATCTTCTGCTCCTGTGTTCTTTCAATTTCTCTTTATCCCCTTGGTAGCTAGTCCCTTGTTACAAGTTAATAAACATTTATATTAAGCATTCATTGTTCAAATTACTCTACAGTTTCTGTCTCCTGATTTGACCCTGAACACTATGGTATTTAAGCACATTTCCACTCCATAATATCTCCCATACTTTAATTATCTTGAATAGAAAATACAATTAATAGTGAGGGCTCTACAAATATATAAGATGTGTTAAATTTATTTTTTTTATTATAGAATGACTTTTTTTCAATGCCCTTAAGAACCAAAGGAGGTCACATTCAATTAGCACTGACTTAAAGTTTCCTACTTTCTTGTTCTGGTATTAAGTACTTCTGTTTAGATTATCTAACATATTAGACAATATAAATACATAAGTAACATGTTTCTCTGACTACCGACATATAGAGTATTTCTGCAACTTGATTAAAGTTTTACATGCAGCAATGAAGTAGCTGGAAATCAAACTGAGATTTTCTGGATAATAATCATATACTCCTGCCCATACTGTGATTGAATACTTTCCCCACACTTCTTGCCACATTTCCATTTGATGAAATTGGACACCAGAACAGGACAGTAATCAAGTTTACTAATAATTTTAAATCTTGTTTTCTTTCTCATTCATGCTTTTTTAATGCCCAGTCTCCTTTTCCTATTCATACGTTTTTTTTAGAATAATAGTCATTGGGGATCCCTGGGTGGCTCAGCGGTTTGGCGCCTGCTTTTGGCCCAGGGCGTGATCCTGGAGTCCTGGGATCGAGTCCCACGTCGGGCTCCCGGCATGGAGCCCGCTTCTCCCTCCTCCTGTGTCTCTGCCTCTTTCTCAATCTCTGTGTCTATCATGAATAAATAAATAAATAAATAAATCTTAAAAAAAAAGAATAATAGGCATAAAGTTCATTTTCCTTCCAAGCATATATGATCTAGACTGTGCTATTTTATTTATTTATATTTTTTAAGATTTTATTTATTTATTTATTTATTTATTTATTTATTTATTTATTTGAGAGAGATAGAAATAGTGAGAGAGAGCATAAACAAGAAGGAGGGGGAAAATCTGGCTCCCCGCTGAGCAGAAAGCCCACTGTGGGGGCTCCATCCCAGGATCCTGGGATCACGACCTGAGCTAAAGGCAGATGCTTAACCAACTGAGCCGTCCAGGCGCAGCCCCTAAGTGCTATTTTAAAGCAATACAGGGGATCCCTGGGTGGCGCAGCGGTTTGGCGCTTACCTTTGGCCCAGGGCGCGATCCTGGAGACCTGGGATCGAATCCTACATCGGGCTCCCGGTGCATGGAGCCTGCTTCTCCCTCTGCCTATGTCTCTGCCTCTCTCTTTCTCTCTCTGTGACTATCATAAATAAATAAAAATTAAAAAAAATTTAAAGCAATACATTGAATGAATGATTGTGGTTCCTTGATTGCATTGTTGTGGTGCTGTGATATAACCTTCTGTATACAATTCTCTCAAGTATTGTCTCTGCCCCTGGTTACTACTATTAGTCCCTTTCCATTAGTTTATAAACACAAAATTTATGAGAATTAATTATATTTAACCCCAGGAAATCAATGGACTTTTCATATTGGCTGTGTGCATTTGCATAAGTTTTTCTGCTTTGTGGTTTAAATGATGCTAAACATGTTGCTGAACCTGCATGAGAGGTGTTTTAATAAATTGTGGAAACAAATGCCATGGAGACCAAGGTTGGCATGTTGGCAGACATTCATTTGTGTAGATGTTAACATGTGGATGTATAGCGACTGGTGCCCGCAGGTGAAATGGCAAGGGTAGGAGTAGATAGTTTCTGGTGATTTAAAAGAGAAATGTTAAGAGCTGCTGGCAGATTTGTTTGAAAAGGAAACATTTATATCAAGAATGAGGATTAGTGTTTGGCTTAAGGTTTGGTTTAGAGGTAGGGTTTTGGCCTAATTTATTGTAATCCAGTGTTTTATATTTAATGATCTAGGAGGATGGTGGTACTTTTAGCAGGAGGCAGCGGAGTGTCAAAGTTCAGAGCACTTATTTTAGAGCTATGTTGCCCAGATTCATATTTGGCCTTCACTACTTTCCAGCTGAGTGGCTATGGTTAAGCTGCCCTGGCTTGCTGTACTTGAGTTCCTCATCAATAAATTGGGCATAGTAATATACATTACAAGGTTATGATTTTTGAGGATTACTCAAAATTGCTAAGCATGGAAACTATAACAGCACACATAATGAAAAATAAACTGCATCATTCGTATCATCATTTTTAGTGTTAGAGAATATATTAGAAGTCAGTACTTCTAGATACCTTCTGATAAACAATTTCAGTTTTATTTTAATCTAGGTGGGATGTATTAAGAAAACCATTGTATTACTAAACTGATAGGTACTCACCCATAACAAAGTATGAAATTTGGCCATTTGCATGATGTAGATGGAGCCACAATATATTATGGTAAGCAAAATAAGCCAGTCAGAGAAAGACAAATACCATATAATTGCACTCATATATGAAATTTAAGAAACAGAACAGATGAACATAAGGAAAGGGGAAAAAAAGGAAGGAGGCAAGCCATAAGAGACTCTTAACTGCAGAGAACAAACTGAGGGTGGTTGGAGGGGAGGCAAGCAGAGGGATGGGCTAAATGAGTGATGGATATTAAGGAAGGCACTTGTGATGAGCATCGGGTGTTGTATGCAAGTGAGGAATCACCAAATTCTACCTCTAAAACTCATATTATACTATATGCTGCTTACTAAAATTTAAGCAAAAACTTGAAATATTAAAAAAAAACCCTGATAGAATAAAACAATTTGACCTCTGAATAGAAAGAATTTAGCAATACTCTATCAAAAGGAAAAAAAAAAGGCTTTATTCTCTGCATTGGTAGATACTCGACATCAGAAAACACATTGCAGATGGAACACAAAGGAGGGAAATAAGGGTAGAGAAATAATCTGGTGTAGGTTGTAGAATAACTACATGCTAGACAATTCTAGATTTAGCTATAGAATTCTAGTATACCTTTCTATTTTAGACTCTTTTCCCCCTGGATTTTTGTAACAGAGTCGAAGAAAGTATCTCCACCAATTTAAGATCAATCAACTTAAGATTGTTCTAAGTTCTAGCAGTGACTATGAGTGATACTGCGTTCAATGATTCACATCCCTGAAATGACATATGCCTCAGGATCCTTTGTACTGTGGCTTGTGTCTGGTTCATAATGGTAGTTGGTACAACAATGAACCTTCTGGCAAAGTATCTTACTGTATTCTTGAAATCTTGCTATGATAGACTTATTTTGTATTATATATGTCATATATATGAAATCTATATACCTATGTAACCATAAATATATGTTGAAAAATATTGCCTGTATCTCAAATTGAAAGGATGGAAAATTAGGACTTGCTGAAATTCTGTACAGGTTGGTTTCTCCAGGAAGAAAACTTTGAGATGCAGATTTGTCTGAAGGAACTTTATTATGGAGTGCTTTCAGAATTAACACCTGTGGGGAGAGAGAAGGAAAAAGGATTGGGCAGAGGATGAAATTGAAATACAATGTAGTCATAGCAAAGGCCTTATCTAATCCTTTAAGGAGTCCTCAAACTAGGAAGACCCTGCAGACCATGGGAGCAAAAAGGATATTTTGCCAAACTTAACTATATTGAAACTCTTTAGATAACATGTGACTACTCCAGCATTCAAACAGTATTTGGGCTTGGCATCACTGATCTAGGTCCCTGGAATATTCTAAATTGCCCAATTACAATTTGGAATTCCCTTCTGTTGTGATCCCAGAAATTGCATGAAATTTGATTGTCCTTTTATAACAGTGTTTTAATAACATTTTTCATTCTTTCATACTAGAACTTCTGTTGCAAAGGCTATAATGATATATTCAAGCATATTTCTCTACTGCTCAAGACAGAATCCTGGGCGTCATTGTGGATATCGGTTTCTTCCTCACAACACACTCCAGATCTTTTATTTGTTGTATTAATTAATTAATTTACTTATTTATTTATTTTAAATATTTTATTTATTCATGAGAGAAACACAGAGAGAGAGAGGCAGAGACACAGGTAGAGGGAGAAGCAGGTTCCATGCAGGGAGCCCAACGTGGGACTCAATCCCAGGTCTCCAGGATCAGACCCTGGGTTGAAGGCAACGCTAAACTGCTGAACCACCTGGGTTGCCCCAAACGCTCCAGATCTTTTAAAATGTCCAACCCTTTCAATTTTAACACCTTAATTTCTCTTAATTTTCCCTTTTCTTATCCCTTATTACTATTTCCTTAATTCAAGTCATTATTTTTTTCTTGCCTGGTTTACTGATAATTTCCTCACTGATTTTCAGATGTGACTCTTTCTGGGTGTACCCAAGTGGGAGTATTGTGATAGATTGTTCGGTTGGAGGTTTTTAAAAAAAAAACTTATTTTATAGAGGTTTGGAAAAACAAAAACAAAAACAAACAAACAAAAACTCCCCTGATGTGTCATTACACATGCTTCTTTCAATAGCTCTTAGATGGCAACATAGATTATACATACATACACACACACACACACAGAGCTACTTATGTTCTGATATCTAAAAACACTAGACTTTAGAGATTTAGTTGAGAATGCTGATCTTTCCTCAAAAGTTAATAATGGCCCTGCAAAATTAGTATTAGGGATTAACATGCCCTCAATAGTTAATTCCTTTATAATTGTGGTATTTAGCTATTGAATCTTGTAATTGGTCTTTGGGCAATTTTGATAATACTATAATCTTATTGGTGAAGTCAAATATGATTTAAAAAGAGGAATAACTATATTGAGATCTTCAGATACATTTTCAGTTATGCTAATAATTCTATCAAAAGTGATATTGTCCAGTTCTGGTTCTATCTGTGAATCAACAACTAGTTTTATAAATTAAATATCTCCTGATACTAAAAAATCTCAAAGCAAGGACTACTGATGGCAATAACAATAATGGAAACGAGGCTAATTATAAGTGAGAAGTTCCTTTTAAAAATCCTAGTTTAGACATGTATGGTATCTGCTTTAGCTTTATCTCTCCTTCCCTAGGAGGTAACCAAAGAAACTCCAACTGTGTATTTATATTTTAAATCAGGAAAACTGTTGGGAACTGGCAAGAAGAAAACTGTTTATCCCCATAAAGGAGGGACATCCACACCTCACAGTGCTGTGCATGGATGAAGGCAGGATTTGTGGAAATTAGCACTATAAAAATATAGTGTTATATTTTGCATTATTAGGCTCAAGATGTAAATGCTTTGTGAAGAAAAAAATGAAATGGAGGGGGTTAAAATGGATGAATTGGGTGATGCGGAAGAGGGTTTTGTGTTATCAAACTTTCATAGTGAAATACAAAACTAGTCTAATGGAGATATGATACTGGTTGCTATGTTAGAGTCCCACTGTTCTCTAGCACTACCATGAGCAGAGTAGATTTTGTTTTATTTGTTCTGCAGAGTATCTATTATATTGACATGAACAGATGTGCACACTAGATGATTACAGTTTGATGAGCTGAACTGAATCTCTGCAATCAGGCTCCCAGGGATCTCTTTAACATGTCCAAAAGGTCAAAAGGTGTTAGATTCATATATGCACACTGTATGTGTGGTTGGGTGGGAGTGTGAGAGCAGGGAGGGACTGCTGTTTAAAGACAGAAAGCCTCCTGAAAAAGTGAATGGGACAAATTAAACATACAATTTAGAATCCTCATTAAAAATAAAATAGCTTTCAGTAAGTGCCTGGAAACTTCTATTTTGTTCTGAAATATAATAGTTGTTCCATATACATGACAGGCTACAGCCTTTCTACCAAATCTCTCAAAATTGGGACAGAAAAAAAAACAACAAAATCCATTAAAGCACAAAACTTCAAAATATATATTTTGTGAAAAGCCAAACAAAAACATTAAACACAATGAAACCTAACAAAATATGAGAGAAATACCCAGAACATAATCGAAGCAAGTGCATGTTTCAAATGTATAGGATATGAACTAGCATTTGACATTGATTGGAAGCAAAATGTATATAATTCATTGTAAAAAAAAAAAAAAAACTTGTTTCCTTTCTGGGACAGTCGAAATTGAGTAACAGCCCTTTCTGTCCACGATTAACTTTTACACAGAACCATAAAGCTGACAAAACTCCTGGTGTATACAAATTCATTTTCAGATTTAAAACAAATCTGAAACATTTCATTATTTCATGATGAACTCTAAATACTTTCTTTTAAACATAGCTTTTAGATTATTTAAATTTCTCATATTATTGTTATCTAATATCTACAATTATTTTAATGATTCTTAATTGTTTTTCATTTTCCTTTTGGAGTTTTAATTATTATTAAGTTCTTGGGTTAAATTCCTGTAAAACAAGTTATCATTGTAAGAGATAAAAACACTGAACCTCACACATATTAAACGGTTTCCCTAAGGGTTGACAGCAAGTCTCCTGCAGACCAAAAATGAATGTTTACAGCCTTTATCGTCATCACCTGCTGAGTTTATCCTTTTTCTATCTGCGTGAAGAATGCTTGATGGCATTACCATATAATTTATGATTTTGAGAAAGTTTGTTTCTCACTTATCCTTTCAGATATTTTGTCTCTTTTATTCTCAGCACATGGTATTCTTCATCCATTTAGATTTCTTAGGAAGCATTGAACAGGGAGTGGAGGTTGTGAAAAAAGAAAACCAAAGATGAGCAATTCATGTATCCTGGACACTTTCGAAAGGGTAGTTGCCTCAATACCCATTATTTTACATAAAGACTTCAAAAGGACAGAGTGATTTTTAGAACATAATGGGATTATCATCTTCATTCCCCCCAATCCATGATTATTATTTTTTAAATTTTTGCTAAATTAAAAAGAGCAACTCATGTCTATGTCAATCAGTGTATTCAGTGCTATACAAATATATTAATTAATTCACTCATTTATTTGGCCAACATTTGTTGAGTATCTATTATCAGGAATGGTTCTTTTATTTTTTTTTTAAGATTTTTATTTATTTATTCATGAGAGACAGAGAGAGAGGCAGAGACACCGACAGAGGGAGAAGCAGGCTCTTCACAGGGAGCCCGATGTGGGACTCGATCCCGTGACCAGATCACGCCCTGAGCCAAAGGCAGACACTCAACCGCTGAGCCACCCAGGTGTCCCTTAGGGAATGGTTCTTACCATTGAAAGGCTCACACTCTATGGGAGAGAAAGACTATGCAGAAAAATTATAAAACAAGTACAATATTAATGCATAATATTCTTTAGGAGATTAGAAAAGGGCTATGCAACCTAGACTCAGACTTTAAGAAAGATAAAGGATAAAGCCAGGTAAAGAAACTGAAAAAGAATGACCTCCCTAAATATCAAGACCAAATGCTTCCATAAACAAGTTTCAAACAGCAGAGAAAAATGAATTAAAGTCTAAAAGGTAATATTACAAGATAGATGCAAAATTACAAAGTAAGATACTCACCACTCAATTCCAAAAATATACTAAAATATCAATATATAAGTACCAGAGAGCTTTCATTCTAGAAATGCATGACAACTCAACATAAAATATACCTCAATAAATGTCACAGAGTAGACCAAAAGAAAAATGAATATGATCTTTTAAATTATTAATAATAACATTAGTTTTGTTTTGTTTTGTTTTTTACTTAAGATATAGTACTATTTCCTCCATTTTCCAGACGAGGAAATTGCAACATATAAGGTTTAGTTGGAATTATTTATTTGGAATTATATTTAATTTTTGAGCTGTGATAATAGTAATGTAATTATGTAAAACAATGAGTCCTTTTACTAATACCAAAATATTGGCATATATAAAATAATATGATTTCTGGAATTTACTTCAAAATAAAATGGGTGATTTGGACCTAGATGAGGGCACAAACGAAACAAAAATAGCCATTAGTTGATAACTGCTGATTCCAGGTAATAAATAAACAGGCATTCATTTTACTGTTCTCTCTACTTTTGATTATGTTTGCTGTTTTTTCTAATAAAAAAGTTTTAGAAAAAAAATTACTTGTCTTAGAAATAAGATTTTATAGGACCCATGTGAAAAGAAGTTTAGAATTCCAGTAATGGACACTAACAAGTTGAATAAATTGAGAAATAAAAACAACTTTGCTAGAATGGGAATGTTAATAAAAAAAAATCTGAAAATTAATATAAAAGATTTAACAATTATAAGGGTGCCTGGGTGGCTCAGTCATTTAAGTGTCTGCCTTTGGCTTAAGTCATGATCTTAGGGTCTTGGGATGGAGCCCAGCATTGGGCTCCCTGCTCAGTGGGGAACCTGCTTCTCCTTCTCTTTCTGCCCACCATGTTCATGCTTTCCCTCATGCTCATGTTCTCACTTTCAAATAAATAAATAAAAAATCTTTTAAAAAAAGGATGTAACAATTATAATCTTAGCAAGTCTTTTCATCCAAGGATGTTTAAAGTATTAAATGTTTAAAGTTTAAAACAGAAAATAATAAATATGTGAAAAAAATCCACAAATAAAGCAATAAAGACGTATTTATGATAATACATATTATGGTTTGCTATAAACCAGTATTAATTAAAATTAAAACACTTAAACCTATTAGATAGATTATTGGAATAGCAGAACCAGGAAAATGTTCAAGAAATGAAGATAATCTACTCTATGACAAAAGTAGCATTTCAAGTAATCAGAAAAAGAATGGATTATATTCATTAATGATTCCAGGAAAATTGGATAATCACTGAAGTAAAAATTAAATGAGATTCCTACACAGTCTTTTCTCTAAAATAAACTTTAGATAAACGAAAGGCAGTATTAATAAAAAGCTATGAACATGTTAGAAGAATATTTATAATTATTTATGGAATCTTTATTGGAGTAGATATTTGTAAATATGGAAACAAAGTCAGAAAACATGGGATTCCTGGGTGGCTCAGGGGTTGAGCCTCTGCATTTGGCTCAGGGCATGACCCTGTAGTCCTGGGATCCAGTCCCACATAGGACTCCTTGTGGGGAGCCTGTTTCTCCCTCTGCATTTGTCTCTGTCTCTCTCTCTGTCTCTCATGAATAAATAAATAAAATCTTTTTTAAAAAAAGCCAGAAAACACAAAGTTATAGCAAGTAGCTTTGAAAACCTAAACATTTAAAACTTTTGTAAAACACAGAAAAATATCAATTAAAAAAATTCAAAAGACAATGTGGAAAATAATTTTTATATTAATATACAGACATTACTTTCCTACAGGATTTTTAGGTAGTATAAAAATTAATGTAAGGAAAAGTGCTTTTATAAATACCAATAAAGGGGTTTTACTCCTGGAAAGATATCTAATACTCAAGGAAACTCCTGCTATTTGTTTGTAGCAGGAATAAAGCATCGTTTTAATAGAGTACCAACTGGGTTGCTGAAATAAGGGAAATCTCAAACACAGAATACCCCGTTTCCTATACCAAGAAATTTCCTAAAAAGGTAAAACAAAAATAAAAACAAGAAAGGATTGAAACTGATGTTGAATGCTTTGAATTGAGACAAAATGAACAAATAGGGTGGTTCTGTAGGAAAATGCTTATAGAAGCACAAAAATCCTGAAACTCTTTCAGGATAGCTTACCTATCATAGTGTTAATATTGTAGCTCATGTCTCCCAATTATTAATAGATCAGGAAGATACAATATTCATAAATATATGTATTATGAACAATGTAATCAATAAGCTTGATTAAACAGACATGGAGATCTCGACATCCAACAATTGGAAAATGAACATTCTTTTAAGCACAGACATCACTGGAGTGAGTAGTTCATGAAAATGGTGTTGGTGGAAGACTCTTTCCTACTGCTGCTTTATGTATTTGTAGCTAAAAGAAGGGCCAAGAAATGTCTATGTAATTATGTATTCAATAACACTTCCTGATCAAAGAAATGGGGAAACTACAGCCACGGTGTCCAGTACAGTAGATACTAGTCACATATGGCTATTGAGCACTTAAAATGAGGTTAGTCCCTACTAAGTTGTGTTTTGGGGATAAAATATACACTAGATTTTGAAGACAGGAGAAAAAGTGTAAAATATTACTAACTTTCATATTGCTTTCATGTCAAAACGATAATATCTTAAATATATATTAAAATTAACTTCACCTGTGTCTTCTTACTTTTTTTTTTTTTAATGCAGCTACTAGAAAATTTTGAGTTACACGTGTGGCTTGCATTACATATCTATTGGAGAGTATAGTGCTGATCCGGAACTTCGTCAAATTCAGACCAGCTAAGCCAGCATTTTGCTAAGCTGCAAAATTGAGAGAGAAGATGAAACTCCACGTCCAATCAACTTTTTCTGAAAGACTTAAATAAATGAAGAGTGATATTATTCTTACAGATAGGAAGCTCAAAATCATGTATAAATATCAATTTTCCTGCAATTTATCTGAATTCAGTGCAATTTCAACCAAAATCCCAATGGGCCTTTTCATGAATCTTGACAAACTAATTCTAAAATATATGTGAAGAGGGGAAAAAAAAAAAAAGGCTAAAACATTTCTGAGGAAGAAGAGTAAGGGATGTGCCCTGCCAGATATCAAGGCATATCATAAGGCTATAATGATAAAGTCAATATGAAACTGGCACAGGAATTGAAAAATATTGACTAAAGGCACAAAATGAAGATCTGGGAAATAGACTGTGTTTTACAACTTGATATATTACAAAAGTGGGATTGAAGATCATTGTGGGATGGAGGGACTATCAATAAAAGTGATTGAGCAATTAATTGCCCACAAAAAAAAATCGGATCCTTAAATTGAATTCTTACTTTCCACCATACACAAAAGTCAATTCCAGATGAGCTGAGGACTTAAAAATTCAAGGAGAATCTCTGAGGCCTTAGAAGAAAATAAGGAATAATATTTGTTTTTGTTCCAAATTTGAGCTAGGGAAAGGTACCTTAAATTAAGATACAGACTAAACATTAAGAAATGGATAAATTCCACTGTTTGTTAATTGAAAACTTCAACAAAAGACAGCCTAGAGATAGTGAAAAGGCAAGACACAAACTGAGAAATGTTTACAGTACATGCAATTTACAAGGGATTAACACTTCCAAATCAATTAGAAAAGGACAAAACTCAATAGAAAATTAGGTAAAAGACACAAACAGGCATCTCAGAGAGGACGAAACATGATGAGAGAACAAACACATGAAAAGATGTTTAACCTCATTAGCAATAAGGGAAATACAAATTACCATTTAAAACCCATTGACATGATCTTATTCCCATAGATATTAATTCTCACAACAATTAAGAAGTCAGACAAATTTGGGTATTAGAGAGGAAATGAATCAACCAATTTCTGGTATAAGTATAAATATAAGGCACACGCTAGCATTATTTTAGGAGGTTGAACATTTCCGTAAGCTATGATCTAACAATTTAACTTCCATGTAAACATGTTAGATGCTTTCTTTGGTCAAGTGCCAAGAGATAGCTATGGAAATGTGGTTGAGGGGGTGTGGGGTGAGATGAATTGGCAGAACATGGAGGATTTTTCAGTCAGTAAAAACACTCTGCATGATACTATAATGAAAGATACGTATCATTATACATGTGTCCAAATTCATAGAATGTATAACACCAAGAATGAACCCTAATGTAAACTGTGGACTTTGGGTAATATGATATGTCAGTGTAGGTTCTCTGATGGTAACAAATGTGCCATGATGTGGGAGGTGTTGATACTAGGGGAAGGTATGCATGTGTAGGGGAAGGGAGTATATGGGGGAAATCTCTGTACTTTCCTCTCAATTCTGCTGTAAACCCAAAACTGCTTTAAAAAATAAATTCTTAAAACATCTGTGGCAAAACTAATGTAATAGAAAATAAGAAAATGAAAGGAAGAAGGAAAGATGGAAGGAAGGAAGGAAGGAAGGAAGGAAGGAAGGAAGGAAGGAAGGAAGGGGAAGATGAGGAAGAAAGTAAGGGTAGGAGAAAGTAAAGAGAAGGGGATTGTAAGAATAGAGGGATGAGGGAGAGAGGTAAGAAAGAAAGAAAAGACAGATGAAGGGAAAGAGGAAGAAGGAAAGACTTCAAATATACAGAAAAATAGATAAATAGAATGATTTATTCACCTACTCAGATATTTTGCAAATGGAAATGGATGAAATAAACCTATATGTCACAATATGCATAAATAAGCAATCTAAGAAATCTACTTACAGTATGATGTTATGTTTACAAAGGTCTGAAAGAAAGGAAGCTGATAGTGTTTCTGAATCAATACATAAGTAGTAAAAAAATGTAAAGATACACTAAGAAGGGTATAAGTAACACTTATAGTCACTTTTGTGCAGGAGCGGGTAAGGAGGAGCACACAGGTACATGGTGTTATAAAACTTTACTTCTTAAGTTGGATAGTGTGTTCATGGAGTTTCACTTTATGATTGTGTTTTAGTTTTCACAGTTATGTTTCATTGATTCTTTTCCACATATCAAATACTATTACATTAAAAACAAGTAAATATACAAACATACAAACAAATGGTAAGTTGAGGAGAAAGATGGCAGTTGTTTTTTCTTTGGAAACTTCCCTTTACTCCTTGACTATCTTCCTCTTCCTTCCTCTTCCACATCTGCATTCTAGAGCCATATTTACTTCAGATTTCTCTTTGGCTCACTGAGCCAGTTAGTACAAAACAATTCATGAGATTATTCAAATCTATGCTCAGAGTGGTGCCTGGCTCCTCATTACTGGATGTACATCAGATTAAAAACAATCAATGAGTTCCTGTTCCAGACTGTGGAAATATTGCAAATGATAATTCTATGAAAATTTCTCAAGCTGAACACCCACCTATTTGGTTCCAAATTGCATAAGTCATCTGGAAAGCAGATTTTGTTCCAGCTTTCAAGAAACAGCACAGTCCGACATATCTGCAGGGAAATTGGATTTTTCATAATATGTTCTTAAGAGAAAGCAGTAAAAAGAGCTTCATAAAACAGGAGAAGCAAAATGCATATGTGCCTTTCTGAAAATGTTGTAAAAGCTGACGATGATATTTCTCTTCTGGGCATTAGATCAATCTCATGCATAAACACTGAAATAGAAAGAGACTTACTAAAGAAATAGATCATTGAATGTCTAAAAGCATTTGTGTTACGGGACTAGTAGAAAAATAGAGAATATTTTCTGTCTCTGCAATACAAAAGAGGCATTTTAGATGGGAGATATATATTGCTTATAGTCAAAATCCTTTGGGAAATACAAACTCAAATATATAATAAAAAAATAAAGAATAGCAAAAGCTTCCAATCTTATTAATGTAAGAATTAAAAAAGGGACGATCCTAGATAGTGTGCTGGGGGAACACTTTTGGCCCAATGATTCTTTCTACTTGTAGGTGCTTTGTTTCATCTTCAGAAAAGCTCAAAGTGTGTTAGGTAAGATTGAATGTATCTCTTTGGCATTGGTATATTATTCAGAGAATGATACCAGAGTTGCAGTTGAGGTCACAGAAATATGTCTGTGGTATTGATTTGGTGAATGGATCAAAATTAACGCCTATATTTTCTAAATATTCACTTCAAGCTATATGGCATTTCTGACTTTTGTGAAGATCATTCAATTTTCTTGTTCTTTGCTATATCCTAACAAGTGTGACCTTCCTTACATTCTTTAGAAGATAGCAAGAGCAAAGCTAGAAGCAGACTAAGAGATGATAGCCATCTTTCAGTGTTGGAGATTATAATTTACATATACTTGGTTTACTAATTGTTTTATTTAAATACAATTTAACTTTTATTTTTTTAAATTTTATTTATTTATTCATGAGAGACAGAGAGAGAGAGAGAGAGAGAGAGAGAGAGAGAGAGAGGCAGAGACACAGGCAGAGGGAGAAACACGCTCCATGCAGGGAGCCAGACAGGGACTCAAACCCGGGTCTCCAAGATCACACCGTGGGCTGAAGGCAGCGCTAAACCGCTGAGCCCCCCGGGTTGCCCTTTTCTTTGTTTTTTATTTCAGATTTTATAGGGAAACAAGATTTTAATCTTAAGTAATCACTTCTCCCTGAGAGGAAGTTTAGCCTAATGGTCAAGAGTAAAGACTAGAATCACATAGCAATGATTTTTAATGGAAATACTTTTATTAGAATAATGTTATACATAAAATTATAACTCTAATTAAATATATCTCTCCATCCACTCGCTGTCTATGCTCACACAGCTTAAGGTGATTGGAAATAAACACATGTCCATTCTGACTACTTAGAATTTGTGACTTTAAACTTCTTTGCGTCCTAAAATGCTGCATGATTGTCACACTACATTTTCCTGGCTCATTCATTCAGGCACTGCCCAAGGTGATTCACGTCTTTCAATCTCTCCTCAAAATCTCCATCTCTCTTGAGCTTGCCTGATTTAACAAATGGAACAAGATACCCGGGTAAATTTGAATAATTTCTAAGCACTATCCAAATGTACTTTGAGATAATAGAAGCACTGGTCATAGTTTTTTTTTTTTTATATTTTATTTATTTATTCATGAGAGAGAGAGAGAGAGAGAGAGAGAGAGGCAGAAACACAGGCAGAGGGAGAAGTTAGGCTCCATGCAGGGAGCCCAACATGGGACTCATCCCGGGTCTCCAGGATCACACTCTGGGTGGAAGGCAGTGCTAAACCACTGAGCCACCCGGACTGCCTTGGTCATAGTTTTACTAGAGAATTACTTGTTGCTTATCTGAAATATAACTCTGCTTTTAAAGAATATTTTTCCTGATGATTTGGCTCTTCTAAACAGTTCTTTGCTCACAGAATTTGTTTATAAAATCCCTTGCAGTCCATATTCCATTTACATTGTAAAATAGCTTCTACAGTGATCCCATCCAACTTATTTTTGTCTTTTTGTTCACTGAAAACATATTCATGAGAAAATACATTCATCATTAGCAATATAAGCCAGTATACAATCATGTACTGGCATAAAGTTACCAAGTCTCAGAATTGCCCTTCAAATTTGATTTATTGGAATACATAGTACCATCTTTCCTGGCATGACTTGCTTAACCATTCTTTAGAATTAAGTAGTATCTCTTGATGAATGACTTTTCAAAGCCTGGACCCTAAATAGAAAGATTATTTCTTCAATTTTCATCCTCTTGTTTTTCAACACTGCATATGTTTTCACTTTTTCCCATGTAATATTCGTGTAAAAGAATCAAATTCTTCAAGGTATGAAGTACATTTCAAAAGCTAATAATGGAAAATGCCATCATAAGTATAC
Organism: Vulpes lagopus; assembly: GCF_018345385.1. Lineage (NCBI taxonomy): Eukaryota > Metazoa > Chordata > Mammalia > Carnivora > Canidae > Vulpes > Vulpes lagopus. The sequence goes on from NC_054828.1 coordinate 105,747,705, forward strand.
ATTCAAAGATAGAGTTCCTGTTCCATTCATGGTAATATTCTCCTTTTAAAAAACAGCTTGACACATAGGGATAAATTTTTCATTAGTTCTCTCTTTAACACATTCCACAGGTTTCTTTAAGTAATTAAGTAGTTCAATAACCCTATTTGCTCTTCTTTCAATTTGTATAATCCTATTGCTGAAGATATATTGAAAATGATGAACAAGAAATAAGTAGAAACCACTCAATGGGTTATTTAAAAAGTCAACAAGATTTTGGGGGCCTCTTCTATAGAATTAAAGTTTAATTTCAGTGCTTCAAATAAATTGGAGATCTCAACTGTATTTGTTAAAGAAAGTCAATGGGCTTTTGAATGTAGGAGAACTGAAGGATACTGAATTGCAACAAAATTTAAAAAATCCTTTACTCATTCAGTTTGACAGGGAATACTGAAATTAGAGAATAATTTTATGGAACCACTTTATTGTTATCATAAAGGATATGGCATGCTCTTTGAGCAACACCCTGTAGTACATGGGCAGAAGAGTTCACACTTTCCAAAGAATTATTTGTGCTTGGCTTCAACTTTGAATAAATATCATTTGCACTTTACAAAGACATTTGCCAAAATTTGTATTTTTATTCTATCAAGAGAAGTACATTTTTTCTCATTACGCTCTAACTCAAAAAGAGAGTCTCTGCAAAAATTTGTTATAGTTTTTGAAGTCTCAAACGAATTTTGTTCCCCAGAGCCTCATATAAGGAAGACATCTTTATAAGAAAAGTATTACATAAGCAAAATAAATTATTTTCTGTGGGGATGCCTGGGTGGCTCAGTGGTTGAGCGCCTGCCTTCAGCCCGGGGCATGATCCTGAAGTCCTGGGATCGAGTCCCACATCAGGCTCCTTGCATGAGCCTGCTTCTCTCTCTTCTTGTGTCTCTGCCTCTCTCTCTGTCTCTACCATGAATAAATAAATAAAATATTAAAAAAGAATTTTTTTCTGCATTGTGATTATTTACACCATGGTTATTATGTAATATGATAAAGCAATTAGGTCTTTGATAATCTTTGTAATAGTGAATATAGCCATTTTAAAACTTGTGGTAGATTTAATTCTGGAACTTGAAAATTTGGTCACAATTTTAAAATCACAAAATACTTTTGGTAGCTGTACATTCAAAAGACATTTGAGCTGGCTGATGATATTTGATGTGGAAGGCCATTATAATAACTACTACAATTATTTTTTCTTCATATGAATTTCACTTAAAACAAAAATTTTGTTATTTTATCATTATTTTGGTACTAGTTGAGAAAATCATACATCTCTTATGTCAACATGCTTGTTCATACCTGACTTTCCACCACTTCAAATATTTAATGAATAATTGCATTGTACACAAAGACCTCTAAAAGGACTATTTACTTATTTAGTGAATACTCGCTATTAAGAAAATTTTTCACAATTATTAGATGTGTGATTTGACATTTTGAGGCTACATTTAAAAAGTACATACTAGAAATCACCACAAAAATGGAAAAAAATGAATTTGATAATCTCACAGCAGTCTTATTGCTTTCACCATCCACAAGTCTCAACTTAGAAGTAACCATAAACAGGTCTTAAACTGTTGAAGGTGCTGTAAACTTATAAACAGTAATCTGAGCTATCTGATGCAAAAAAAAAAAAAAAAGTGAACTTTTGGTTTGTTTGCAAGTAAGAGGGTACTTGTAGGACATTATCTCTGTAAGTGAAGCCAGGGATGATGTTATATAAAGTTTTAGGAAGCCTTGTTTTCAGAGATTGGCAGACTTTCAGAGAGTCTCTATGTTTAGAGGATAATAGGACTTTCGATAGTGTTCGTGTGATCACTGTAATAAGGCTGATATTGACCTGTTGTCTTTCAGAAACTCAGAAAGTGACTGAGGCACTTTCTGATTGGCTAATGTTTAGAAGTGTAGAATTGTCACTGATTGGCTGCCTTTCAAGACTGGAGTTTTATTATTGACTGGCTGACTTTCAGAAGTCATAATTACTTGAGTAGGGCTGCTGTTGATCCGCCGACTTTCAAAACATCTGTACTAATCTGAAGTTATCTCTAATGGTGTTTACTTATTCACAAGTTGGAACTTTGTCCAAAGAACAATCTTGTCCTTTCCTGAATATGAAAAATAAGTACTTTTAATTCTCAGTTGTCTCTTTTGGCCTTCTCTCAGCCAAACCTGCATGGAGGACCATAGGCATTATCCAGATTTTTCTTTGTGTAGGTCTGACTTTCAGCTAGCATTGTCATGTAAGTGTTGTAAACTGCCAATTAGGATGGTAGAAAAATAGCTCTAACAGCCAAACTTTTGTTATTTATTGAAAAAAAACCTGGCTGTAGGACATTTAGGATACCCTAACAAAGTCAGTACAGGACATCTAACAACTCTATGTCTCATGGATATGGGACATGTTCGGTATATAGAAGACATCTAACAACCCTAGCTCCATCCTTCATCATCACTCTTAGTTATTAACTTTATTCCTATTTCATTGAGAAAATAAAAGTAGATAAAAGAGAACTTCCACAAAATCAGCTACCATATCTGTCCACTTAAATAAATCTGTTCCCATATACCCTGACTTTTCTTCACTTAATAACATAAATTCCCTGTGCAGTTAATAAAGGCAAACAATTTCACTTACTTAATAGATCTCATCACCTCTTACATAAACAAGGACATAATTCCATCGATTCTTTTCTTTTCCTCAAATTTATATCTAGAGCCAAGACCTCTTCCTAAAACTTCAGACCTGCATATCCAACTGCCTACGAGCATGTCCATTAACTTGTCTAATAAACTTGCAGTCTTTAAGTATCCACAGCCAACATCCCAGTTCTTCCCTCAAGGAGCTCCAACACCTCCACCACTAAACATGTACAACAGTAGTCCCTTTCTCAGTCAAAGATGATGTCATCATTCCTACAGTCACACCATCAAAAAAATCAAGTTTTTCTACCTATAGGTATATCCAGGATCTAACCACTTCTCCTCTGTTTCATGATGACACTCTGATCCAAGTGAGAGATCTAGGTTCCTGCTGCAGCCCCTTTATTGGTCTAGCTGCTACTGTCTTTGTCTTCCTTTAGGGCTTGTTTTTTTTGTTTTGTTTTTTTTTTTTTTTTTTGTTTGTTTGTTTGTTTGTTTTTTAGTAAGAGCCAGAGTTATTCTGTTAAAATGAAGTCACTGCATCACATGATTGTTCTCAATACCTTTCTATTACTCACCACCTCACTGAAAGAAAAAGCCAAAAGCATTACTTTGATAATCAAGGCTCCATAGGACATCTGTCTCTTGTTAATTCTCATATTAGTTCTCCTTTGGTTCACTCAGTAAGAGCCATATTGTCCTCCTTGCTGCTTCTCAAACAGAAGCTACAATCCATTTCAGGACATCATTGGTTCCTCTGCCTAATTCTTCCCTTCCTTATCTAGTGTAGGGTCTCTACTGAAATGTTACCATCTCACCTGATGATGCTATTGAAGATTGCAACATCCCAATGCTCTCTATTCCCTCTTTCTGCTTTATTTTTCTCTAGAGCAATTATCATCACCCAACACCATATATTTGATTATTTATTGTCTACCTCCCCTGACTAGCATGTAAACTCAATGAAGGCAGAGGTTCCTGTATGTTTTGTTTATTTCTGTATTCCTGGTCATCCTTAGAATGTTGCCCAGGTAGTTAATGAATATTTATTATTACTGCGCTTGTTTTTGTTATTGTAGCTGTCACTATTTTGAATCACAATAATCTATAACAAATTTAAACTGTTCTCAAAATCTATTTCATGTCCTGCTAGCATAGCTCTACCTTTCCTCCAAATGAATCACCTGACTATAGATACTTAGCTTAATATAATAAATACCCTTTGAATATCTATTTTTTTCATATTGACCTATTTCTTTGATTGGAGGAGATAAATAATATTATGTATCCTTAAAGGGCTCAAATATTTTCAGGAAGTCAGAACATATATATAAAGAAATGAAAGAAAGCATGAATGATAAAATAGATATTCAGTTATTCTTTCAAATATTGAACAAATATTGATTGGGCAGTTACTGTCACCCACGGTCCAATCTGGATGTCATGCACATAAGTAAATGAAGAGGAAACTGACCTTTAAGAGCTCATATTTTATTTTCTTTTATATTTTTTAAAGTTTTTGTTCAGAATTCAGTTAGTTAACATACAGTGTAATATTAGTTTCAGGTTGTACCATTTAGTGGTTCAACAGTTCGATACTAAAACTGGTGTTCACTCCTTAATCTCCATCACTTATTTAACTCATCCCTTTGCCCACTTCTCCTCTAGTAACCATCAGTTTGTTGTCTGTAGTTTAAGAGTCTATTTCTTGGTTTGCCTCTCTCCACAAGGTTGTATTTTAATTACATGCCCAAAATGCATTTAACAGAACATGAGAATGCTCAGCACTAATGAGGAAGAGACACTAAAGATGAAATCCAAGGAGGAGGCGTAGAATTTTTTTTCTAGACAATCTCCTATAAAAACTGAAAATTCAGTATATCAGTTCATGACCCCAAAATACTTCCTATCCCTTAAACCATGATTCAGGTTTCCTTCTATTCATTTTCTCGGTATAAGGTATTCCTACACATTAATCTGCTTATAAGGAGCTTGTGAGAAAATATGTTACTTTGAAATAAAGTTGGACCATATTCAGATCTACTTTGGTAGTATACTATAGATGTGGGATAATAAGGTTTTTTTATTTTTTAATTTTTTGGGGTTTAGGTGTGTATAATGAGATTTTCTCTATACTGAGATTTTCTCTATACCTACAAGGCCCAACTTCACAGCTTGTGTTATTCTCTGACAAAGGCTGCAAACCTGGCCTGCTTTAGCCTTTGCCTGGATATGTAGTACTGTTAGTCCTTCAGTTACCCTATCTAACCACTCCAGTGCATTTAGTTTGCCCTGTTTCCTAGCAACTGGTTCCATCTAATTTGTTTCCCCGTAGCATCCCTCCTGCATCAGGCTTTCTTATGTCTCTTCCTCTTGTTAAATGGATTTATCAGTATCTAATAGCCTTTACACCATATGTCTATCAAACTTGCTTTCTCCCAGAAGAACAGGACACTGGGTAATGCCATGTACCTTCACTGGAGCAATTTTTAATTTGGAGCCCAAGCATAAATTTTAGAGGGCTCTGGTCATGTATATTGCTAACATTGCTTTATTATGTGGTATTAAGAAAACAAACAAACAAACAAACAAACAAAAAACCCCTCTGCAGTGAGAAATGACTTTCCTCCCCAAAGGCTTTTTATTAAAAGCTACATAGATAATTTTTATTTTCCTAAATACAGTTTGTGACTGATTCAAATTATGTGAACTTGCTCTAGTGTGGACAAATCATTTATTTGTTTATTGTTCCCATGACCAGTTCTCTTCCTTTCTTATAATGACTGTTAAGAGAAAAAAAAAAACTTAGATACCTCAATGAGAAATTGAAAATGCACATCCTGTGGATAGGATAGTAGGCTCCTTATAGAGGTATGAGAGAGAAATGGCAACTTACTTTGGTCAGTTTATACATGGCCAATTCAAACAACAATGTACTAACTAATACATATAAGTGATAATATTATGAGCTATTAGTATTATATGTCAGATTTTATTATATATCATATAATGAGCCTGCCCTGGTAAAACGTAGTCTATGAAGTAGTCTCTTTGGGAGACATCTTCCCAAGTGAAGGAAGAACAAAGTGTTGCCAAACATGTCCAAATCGGCTCTCCAAGACACTCTACTCTCTATAAGCAGAATGAATGATGAAGTGAAAAGAAACCAATGTTATTCTTAGAGAAAATCCATCTTCATGGAAACCTATGATGGTAAGATGCTATGCCACGTTAACTTTAAGGGTTGTTGTTGCTATTTTGTGGATGAAAAATCAAGTAGACTGGATGGAGAAATAAAAAGAACAAACTTATAGGGTGGATAAAATGTGTTTACACTCTAAAGCAAGAACTGGAAGGCTCCCTCTATAACAATAGCTCTCAATTGGAAAAAGACATCAAAACCACCTGGAGACCTTATCAAAATATCTTTCCAAAGGCCCACCCACAGAAGGATTCTTCTCAAACAAAGTGGGCTTCAGAAACACAGGATTAAAAAGTATAACCAAAAGCTTTTGCAATAGTAAAGACATATGTATCCAGTAGCTCCAAATAATGCTATTCTGTCATCAGAAGTATGCATTCAATATAATTAAGGGACACTCTTAGGGAAATGGTTAGAGGTGACTAATGCAAATATTGATTACTTACTATAAATTAGATGGCTTTCAGATATGAATAATGGATTCTTCTACTATCATTTTTTTAAAAGAATTATTGTGCTGGTATTGCCTGGCAAGTTGGTTTCTCCCTCCTCAACTTTTCTACCAGGGTTGCTCAATATTACTGTCTTCAGAGCTCAGGAATTATTCACAGTGTTTCTAATTTAAGAAGTTATTGCTGTCTTTCAGAAATCCAGTTGATTGCCAGTTCTTACTGTAGAGATTTTACTGACAACTCAAATCCATAGATGTCTGTCATTCTGATTTTTTGAAATAATTATTGCCTCTATGCATTGTGCTATGGTTATAGGTATCTGGAAAACTAGGATCATATCTAATACATATAGATATGTAGTTTGTCTTGCTTGCCCACATCTCACACACCTGACAGCTAACTTTGCACATAGAAGATAGATGCCTTTTGAGTGAATAAATAAATAAGTGGTTGAATTAAAAAGGTTTCTATGATATTTGTGGGAATCTGGCAAAGACCAAGTTTGATGCTGGATTTATTAAAAGTTTGAGATTTCCTAAACACAGTTAGGAAACCATAAGTGTCTTGGCCAACACTTGGCTACTAGTTTTATATTTCCTCTATACTATCCACTTCAGTTCTACTGTTTTATATCATCCTCTTCTGCCATTTATGGGTTGGTTCCTTCTCAGTACACTTTCCTATTTTTTAAAGATGAAAATAAAGGAGAGAGATAAAGAAAAAAGAAAGAAAGAAAGAAAGAAAGAAAGAAAGAAAGAAAGAAAGAAAGAACAGACAAGCCTTATTTTTCCCCACCCCCACCCAGCATTAAGTCACATCATCCCATTGTACCCTGATGTCTCTCCTCATGCTTCTTTTGCCCTGATGAGACAACTGGAAGGCTTTCTGTTATACAATAAAATGCAAATCCAAAGCAACTAGAAACTTCTTACTGTGTAGGATAATAAATATAAAACCTTTTGAAATGTATCAATACTTTGGCTTACCAATAGGGTTTTATTAAGTTAAAAAGGATCAGCTTTCCCCTCATAAAACACTTCAGTTCTGGAAATGTAATCTAGAAATATCCCCGTTGGCCTGATCTGCTGCAATTCACTTAATCCACTTGACTTCATTCTGATTTGTGTGGATCAGGTCGATTAACCATATTTCATTCTTTAAATTTCTGTCTGATTAATCTGATTTAGCTTGGCTGTAGGCAGCCAAAAATGACGTGCCTAACTCTCTCAGAACCTTTATCAACACATACACCCCAGATTTAATTACTAGTTTTTAGTTGTAGCTTCAGTACAGAGTTGAAGATCAATCAGCTTCTCATGGAGCCATCGGCTATTCTTGTGAATAGTGGATATACATACAGTTCTTTTCAAAAGATTTATTACTGATCTTCTGGTCCCAATATGTGTACTCTATCCTCTTTAACCATATTTCAGATCCCCTAGCTAATTTGTGCTAACAGAGTGCATTCATCCAGTTCTCACTTAAATTCTCCTTTATCATTTAAAACAATAACAACAAAAACATAAAAAGCAAAACAAAAAAAATATTCTATCATCGATTTTAAATATAACAATTTTATATTTCCTAAGTGAAGGTAACTAGTTTTTTCTTGTGGTCTTTAAAATATTTAAACATGTGATATAATTTCTTGAACTGTGTTTAAGAGTTTAAGTCAATTGATACTTTTTGGGAGAGGAAAAAAAAAAAAACCTCTTCCTTCCAATGGACAGAGTGAATTTCCTTTTTCGATAAGTGGAAATTCATTGTCAGCGTAGCAAACCTAACATTGTTGTTTACATGAATCTAGTGTTAGTGAATCAAGCTTGACTTTGTAAACCATTATTAAAGTAACAAAATGCTGGATGACTCCTGAATTGCATTTTACATGGACAAGCTAAATAATCATTGTAGAAAAAATGGCATTTTTTTGTGAATGTGAAACATTTGGTCCATTTGATTCATTCTTCTAATAATTGAATATAATAATTATAATAGATTTGAGATTGTACTACATTTAGGGAAAGGAAAAAAATGTTTAAAATTAGGTACATTAAGGGGTGCCTGGGTGGCTCAGTCAGTTGAGCGTCTGACTCTTGATTTCAGTTCAGGACATGATCTGGTTGTTGGATTGAGCCCCGTGTTGGGCTCCGGGATCAGAATAGAGTCTGTTTTTGTCCCTCTCCCTCTGCCCTCCCTTCTCTCTCTCTGTCTCTCTCTCTGTCTCTCTCTCTCTCCCTCCCTCTCAAATAAATAAATAAAATCTTAAAAAAATTAAAATTAGGTACATTGACCATATGCTCTCTGTAATGTAAACTAATAATCAATACTGAGATCTCACAGTGAAATCATTACAAGAAATTCCAGATGATGTTGCTCCACATGAGACACAAAAACTAGACAGCAGGGGGCAGCCCGAGTGGCTCAGCAGTTTAGCGCCTTCTTCAGCCCAGGGTGTGATCCTGGAGACCCAGGATGGAGTCCCACCTCAGGCTCCCTGCATGGAGCCTGCTTCTCCCTCTGCCTGTGTCTCTGCTGCTCTCTCTTTCTCTCTCTCTCTGTCTCAAATAAATAAATAAATAAATAAATAAATAAATAAATAAAAGTCTTAAAAAAAAACCCCACAAACTAGACAGCAGGGTTTTTTCTCAGTGAGATCCCCTCTCAGGATCTACAGATTTATCCTATATTCAATTTAGATTGAGTTACTGGGATCATATCCTGAATTGAAGATTCTTGTGTAAGTAATTTTTTAAGGAGTGCTTCCAGTGGGAACCAAGGGTGGGAAGAGTAGGTAGCGAGAAATGAATGCCAAGTGACAATGAGATCCCAGGCATTGGTCCCACAGAACATGGAGTTCCATCATTCTGGATCAAGTCACTCTAGTGGCCGAGAGAAGTCCTGCAATAAGGATCATGGGGACTGGCTATTAAAAACCCATGAGTTGGGCTGGAGTATTAGGGCACAGAAATAGTCATAGTGGGGCATTGTCTTCTATAGCACTTCTTGTATGATAATGTTGGTGCCTCATCACATTTACCAAGGCATAAGATTCTGGAGGTCAGCATTCATGTTTAATTTGCCTTGCATCTTCTTAAGTAACTTGCAAATAGTAGTTATTCTATTTAGGTATACACTACACTGCAAAAAAAATATGAAAATAAATTCTACTCCACACTAGTCACAACCTTTTCTGGGGTCCTACTTACATTTTGGATAAAATATTACTTTTATTTTTTACTAGTATCTTACCTAAGCTGTTACTATATTGCTTTGGAATAATTTTCAAATATTTGTGTAAATTTGATCTTGTCTGATTTATGAGACTTAAAGAATTATGGATCCCAACATAGAATTTTATTACTGTGAAGAACTGTATTGTGAACTCTACTCAATTTCCAGCAGCATATTCATGCAGAAACCTAAGAAGCACAAAAACAACAAAAAGCACTCCAATAATTAACAACCTTCATATTGTTCTAGAATCTTGCCCTTGGGCACACACTATGTTTTTCTGAAAGGGTTGATTGGCTTTGAAAACTGCAGAACACCCTGAAGTAAAAAGATGTCCCCTGCTGATTCTGCACTTAGCTCCAGTAATAGGGTAGATACCTGGGAGAGTATTTTCATCTTCATTTGAACTAACTGTAAGTTATCTGAGGACAAATGCTTTTTTTTTTTAAGATTTTATTTATCTATTCACGAGAGACAGAATAAGAGAGAGAGAGAGAGACAGAGACAGAGAGACAGACATACTGCACAGGCAGAGGGAGAGGGAGAGGGAGAGGGAGAAGCAGGCTCCATGCAGGGAGCCCGACGTGGGACTCCATCCCGGTACTCCAGGATCACGCCCCGGACAAATGCTCTTTTATTTCATTAGAAGTTTTTCAATAATGAATAAAATACTCTGTTCAATGTATGGGTTCTGTGCATTTTGTCTATAAAACAGGATAAGATTGTTATTATAAAGCTAGGCTATTGAGAAATTCAGTTTCTGGGCCATTAGGCCCTGTGTGGTCTCTTGACTCCTATACCTCTGTGAATATGATCAAATGCGTAGAAGTTCACAGTAAACCAAGTAATTCACTTCTACTTAGCTACATGCTTCCATAAGTCTTGTCAGATATGAAGTCATGCATACAGTATAGGAAAACCAGGAAGTTTTATCTATTCAAATGTTTGGAAGAATTCCAAAAATCTAGAATTTTGATTTGTTACAAAAACACACACACACATACATACACTCTATGTAATATGTATGTAAACCAATTATACAGATCATTTAAAAAATATTGTCAATTTGGGGAAGCCACTTGCATACTTCTTCCCAATATCAACTCACCACCTCATTATAGAAGTAATTATTGTTTTGCATTTTTATGTATCATTTACATACTTTTTAAAAATTGAGCTTACCTAAGTTTGTCAATTTATCTCTAAAGAACACACAGTTGAGCTTTCATTGTTTTGTGATATATATATATATATATATAATGCCACACTGAAGGTAGTCTTCTAGGATTTCTCTTATTTCTGCATTTAATTATGTATTTGTCTATCTATTAAATTCAAGAATCTTTGTTCCCCTGCCAGGGAACAAAGGCTTCGCAGGATAAACGGCTCCCACTGAGCCCAGCACCTGGCAGGGGGCAGGGCATCTCCTCGCAGGCACAGACACCTGAGAATCAGCACAGCAGCCCCCTCCCTCAGAAGCCCAGCTGGAAGAACAGGGGAAGAGCAAGTTCTTGACCAAGCAGCGCTAGAAAGCTCCATGGGAAGTCAAGGGATTTACAGTATATAAAAAAACTAGAGGGTACATCTCCCTTTCCCCCCCGTTTTCCAGTACAACTCATTTTTATAGCAGACTAAAACTTTCCAATATTTTTTCTCTTTTCCCACCTTAACTACAATATTTTGCCAGCTCTTCATTTGTAAGTTTTTTTCCTTTTTGACTTTCATATTTCTACAATTGCATGTCTTAGATATATTTTCCACTTCTAGATTCCCTTCATCATACAATTCAATTTTGGGACATATACGAGATATGTGTTTTGTGTTTTCTCTCCCTCATCTTGTGCTTCAATGGTGGAAGTTAATACCTTATAAAACATGACCAGAGTGCACCCAGAACCAAGTAGTATACCGTGCTGGTTCATTCTGAGATTATATTCTCTCTTCATTCCCATTCTGCCCCCCTCTTATCTCATTTATGTTTTGGTGGTCAATGGTGGGGCTTTCTACAAGTATTGCTGGTTTATGTAAATTTGGGACTGAGCATCTTCCAATATGCAGAACTTAATACACTGAGAACCAAGAGGATCACCCTCTAGAACCCCTCAGGTAGACGACATTCTCCCTCTGCTACCACTTCCTCACCACCACCATCTCCCAGTACCCCACCTTTTTTTTATTCTCCTTTTATTTCTTTTTTCTTTGTCCTCTTCTTTGGGATTCTTGGCCTTTAATTTTTTACTACTTTGTTTTAAAATTTATTTTTCACTTTAGTGGTCCTGTTTTATTTTGTTCTGATCTTTGTTTTCAATTTCTGGTCTCTGATCTCAGCAGAATCATCTAGGGTGAAATTTACTTAGGTCGTGGTTGATATTCTTGACTCAGCCCCCTCATACAGCTACTCTGAGCAAAATGACTAGAAATAAGAACTCACCACAAAAGACAGAATCAGAAACAGTACTCTGCCACAGAGTTACAGAATTTGGATTACAATTTGATGTCAAAAAGCCAATTCAGAAGCTACTGGTGACTCTGGAAAAAAGCATAAAGGATTCAAAAGACTTTATGACTGCAGAATTTAGATCTAATCAGGCTGAAATTAAAAATAGATTAAATGAGCTACAATACAAACTGGAGGTCCTAACAATGAGGGTGGGGTTTTTTTTTTTTTTTAATTGGAGTTCAATTTGCCAACATATAGTATAACACCCAGGTCTCATCTGGTCAAGTGCCCCACTCAGTGCCTGTGACCCAGGCACCCAGTCCCCCCACCCACCACCCCTTCCACTACCCGTTGTTCATTTCACAGAGTTCTGAGTCTCTCTTGTTCTGTCACCTTCTCTGATATTTCCCACTCATTTCTCTCCTTTCCCCTTTCACTATTTTTTATATTCCTTTTTGACTTTCATATTTCTACATTCATTGAATGTAGATACATGAATGAAACCATATAATGTTTGCTCTTCTCTGATTGATTTACTTCACTCAGCATAATACCCTCCAGTTCTATTCATGAACAACGGGGGTTAATGAGGTAGAAGAAAAAGTGAGCAACATAGAAGATAAGTTGATGGCAAGGAAGGAAGCTGAGGAAAAAAGAGAAAGCAATTAAAAGACGACAGGGAAAGGTTAAGGGAAATAATGATAGCCTCAGAAGGAAGAATCTATGTATTATAGGGGTTCCAGAAAACACCAAGAGGGACAGAGGGATAGAAAGCATATTTGAACAAATCACAGCTGATAACTTCCCTAATTTGTGGAGGGAAAAAGGATTCAGATCCAGGAGATAGAGAGGTGTCCCCCCCAAATCAATAAAAACCATTCAGCACCTCGACATTTAATAGTGAAACTTGCAAATTCCAAAGATAAAGAGAAAATCCTTAAAGCAGTGAGAGACAAGAGATTCTTAACTTATATGGGGAGACATATTAGATTAACAGCAGACCTCTCCACAGAGACCTGGTAGGGCAGAAAGGGCTGGCAGGATACATTCAGGGTCCTAAATGAGAAGAAACTGCAGCCAAGAATATTTTATCCAGCAAAGCTTTCATTCAGAATAAAGGAGAGATAAAGAGCTTCCAAGATATGCAGAAACTGAAAGAATATGTGACCACCAAACCAGCTCTGCAAGAAATATTAAGGGGCGCCCTGTAAAAGAAAGAGGAAGCCCCCCCCCAAAAAAAGAAAGAGGAAGCCCCAAAAATAATCCACAAAAACAGGGACTCAATAGGTATTACAATGACACTAAATTCATATCTTTCAATACTAACTCTGAATTTGAATGGGCTAAATGATCCCATCAAAAGACACAGGGTTTCAGACTGGATCAAAAAGCAAGACCCATCTATGTGCTGCCAACAAGAGACTCATTTTAGGCCTAAGGACACCTACAGCCTGAAAATGAAATGTTGGAGAATCATTTACCATTCAAATGGGCCTCTAAAAAAAGCTGAGGTAGCAATCCTCATATCAAGTAAATTAAAGATTACCCCAAAGACTGTAGTAAGAGATGAGGAGGAACATTATATCATGCATAAAGTGTCTATCCAACAAGAAGACCTAAGAATCATGAAAATTTATGTCCCTAATGTGGAAGTGGCCAAGTATATCAATCAATTAAAAACCAAAGTAAAGACATACTTAGATAGTAATACACTAATAGGAGAATTAAACATGGTATTATCTGCAAATGACAGATATTCTAAGAAAAAAGAATCACCAAAGAAACAAGGGCTTTAAATGATACACTGGATCAGATGGATTTCACAGATATATACAGAACTTTTCACCTGAACGCAACTAAATACACATTCTTCTCAAGTGCACATGGAACTTTCTCCAGAGTAGATGACATACTGGGTCACAAATCATATATCAATCAATACGAAAAGATTGGGATTGTCCATTGCATATTTTCAGATAACAATGCTTGAAACTACAACTGAATCACTAGAAGAAATTTGGAAGAAACTCAAACATGTGGAGGTTAAAGAGCATCCTACTAAAAGATGAATAGGTCAACCAGGAAATTAGAGAAGAATTAAAAAGATTTATGGAAACAAATGAAAACGAAGATACAACCATTCAAAATCTTTGGGATACAATAAAAGCAGACCTAAGAGGAAAATACATCCCCAAAAAGGCATCCCTTTAAAAACTGGAAAAAACTCAAATACACAAGCTAAACTCACACCAAAAGAACTGGAGAAAGAACAGCAAATAAAACCTACAACCAGCAGAAGAAGAGAGTTAATAAAGATTCGAGCAGAATTCAATGGGATAGAGACCAGAGAAACTGTAGAAAAGATAAAAAAAAACCAGGAGTTAGTTCTTTGAAAGAATTAATAAGATATATAACATTAGAGAAAAGAGAAAAGACTCAAATTAATAAAATCATGAATGAAAAAGGAGAGATCAACCAATACCAAGGAAATACAAATTATTTTAAAAACATATTATGATCAGCTATATGCCAATAAATTAGGCAATTTAGAAGAAATGGAAGCATTTCTGGAAAACCACAAACTACCAAAACTGGAACAGGAAGAAATAGAAAACCTGAACAGGCCAATAACCAGGAGGAAATTGAAGCAGTCATCCAAAACCTCCCAAGACACAAAGGTCCGGGCCAGATTGCTTCCCAGGGGAATTCTATCAAATGTTTAAAGGAGAAACAGTACCTACTCTACTAAAGCTGTCCCGAAAAATAGAAAGGGACAGAATACTTCCAAACTCGTTTTATGAGGCCAGCATCACCTTAATACCAAAACCAAATACCCCACCAAAAAGGAGAATTATAGACCAATATCCCTGATGAATACAAATGCAAAAATTCTCAACAAAATACTAGCCAATAGTATCCAACAGTACATAAAAAGATTATTCACCATGACCAAGTGGGATTTTTCCCCGGGATGCTGGTTCAACACTCATAAAACAACGTTATAGATTATATCAACAAGAGAAAAAACAAGAACCATATGATCCTCTCAATAGATGCAGAGAAAGGATTTGACAAAATACAGCATCCATTCTTGATCAAAACTCTCTAGAGCGTAGGAATAGAGGGAACATTCCTCAGCATCTTAAAAGCCATCTACGAAAAGCCCACAGCAAATATCACTCTCAATGGGGAAACACTGGGAGCCTTTCCCCTAAGATCAGGAACATGACAGGGATGTCCACTCTCACCACTGCTATTCAACATAGTAGTACTAGAAGTCCTAGTCTCAGCAATCAGACAACAAAAGAAACAAAAGGCATTCAAATTGGCAAAAAAGAAGTCAAACTCTCCCTCTTTGCAGATGACATGATACTGTATGTAGAAAACCCAAAGACTCCACCCCAAGATTGCTAGGACTCATACAGCAATTTGGCAGTGTGGCAGGATACAAAAATCACTGTATCCAGCCCAGAAATCAGTGGCATTTCTATACACTAACAATGAGACCGAAAGAGAAATTAAGGAGTCAATCCCATTTACAATTGCATCCAAAAGCATAAGATACTGTAGAAACTACAGAACACTTCTGAAAGAAATTGAGGAAGATGGAAAAAATATTCAAAGAGAATAGAAAAAAGATCGAAAGATGTTCCATGCTCATGGGTTGGAAAATTAATATTGTGAAAATATCTATGCTACCCAAGGCAATTTATACATTTAATGCAATCCCTATCAAAATACCATGGACTTTCTTCAGAGAGTTGGAACAAATCATCTTAAGAGTTGTGTGGAATCAGAAAAGACCCTGAATACCCAGGGGAATTTTGAAAAAGAAAGCCAGAGCCGGGGGCAGCACAATGCCAGATTTCAAGTTGTACTACAAAGCTGTGATCGTCAAGACAGTGTGGTACTGGCACAAAAACAGACACATAGATCAACGGAACATAACAGAGAATCCAGAAATGGGCCCTCAACTCTATGGTCAACTTCTATTCGACAAAGCAGGAGAGACTATCCACTGGAAAAAGGACAGTCTCTTCAATGAATGGTGCTGGGAAAATTGGACAGCCACATGCAAGAGAATGAAACTAGATCATTATCTTACACCATACACAAAGATAAACTCAAAATGGATGAAAGATCTAAATGTGAGACAAGATTCCATCAAAACCCTAGAGGAGAACACAAGCAACACCCTTTTTGAAGTTGGCCACAGCAACTTCTTGCAAGATACATCTATGAAGGCAAGAGAAACAAGCAAAAATGAACTATTGGGACTTCATCAAGATAAAAAGCTTCTGCACAGCAAAAGAAACAGTCAACAAAACTAAAAGACAACCTACAGAATGGGAGAGGATATTTGCAAATGACCTATCAGATAAAGGGCTAGTATCCAAGATCTATCAAGAACTTATTAAAGTCAACAGCAAAGAAACAAACAATCCAATCATGAAACAGGCAGAAGACATGAACAGAAACTTCACAGAGGAAGACATAGACATGGCCACCAAGCACATGAGAAAATGCTCTGCATCACTTGCCACCAGGGAAATACAAATCAAACCCACAATGAGATACCACCTCACACCAGTGAGAATGGGGAAATTAACAAGGCAGGAAACCACAAATGTTGGAGAGGATGCGGAGAAAGGGGAACCCTCTTACACTGTTGGTGGGAATGTGAACTGTGCAGCCACTCTGGAAAACTGTGTGGAGGTTCCTCAAAGAGTTAAAAATAGAGCAACCCTCTGACCCAGCAATTGCACTGCTGGTGATTTACCCCAAAGATACAGATGCAGTGAAACGGCAGGACACCTGCACCTCAATGTTTATAGCAGCAATGTCCATGGCGGCCAAACTGTGGAAGAAGAAGATGTGATATATATAGACTCCTAATTCTGGGAATCGAACAAGGGGTAGTGGAACGAGATTTGGGCAGGGGGTAGGGTGACTGGGTATGGGCACTGAGGCCGGCACCTGATGGGATGAGCACTGGGTCTTATACTATATGTGGTCAAATTGAACTCCAATAAAAAATATACAAAAAAAGAAACCAACATGCATACCAAATTATGTATGTTTAAACAAACCAATTGAAAAAATTTTAAGACAAGGAAAGTAGTTTTTAATGCGGGGAAAATGGATACTTTTATGATGTTTAATCTCCTTATTTATAAGCATGGTGTATACCTTTTCATTTTTGTTCCTATTTACAATGAAACCTTTTATTAGGCAGACTTTCCTTTCCAAAAACGACCACTTCATTTTCTTACAATGTTATACTACTCCTTTGACACTCTCTCCAGCATGATATGGATTTACACCTCTTGTCTTTTGGGGGTTTTTTTTCGTATTTTTTTTTTTAAAAAAAACCTTGTTCGTTTCCCAGAATTAGGGGTCTTTCATGTTCTGTCACCCTCTTTGATAATTCCCACTCATTTTCTCTCCTTTCCCCTATAATCCCTTTCACTATTTTTTATATTCCCCATATGAATGAAACCATATAATGTTTGTCTTTCTCCGATTGACTTACTTCACTCAGCATAATACCCTCCAGTTCTATCCATGTCAAAGCAAATGGTGGGTATTCGTCGTTTCTAATGGCTGAGTAATATTCCATTGTGTGTGTGTATGTATGTGTATACATATATATGTATATATATATATATATATATATATATATATATATACACACACACACACAAACGCACATCTTCTTTATCCATTCATCTGTCGATGGACCCCAAAGCTCATTCCACAGTTTGGCCGCCATGGACATTGCTGCTATAAACATTGAGGTGCAGGTGTCCTGCCGTTTCACTGCATCTGTATCTTTGGGGTAAATCACCAGCAGTGCAATTGCTGGGTCAGAGGGTTGCTCTATTTTTAACTCTTTGAGGAACCTCCACACAGTTTTCCAGAGTGGCTGTACCAGTTCACATTCCCACCAACAGTGCAAGAGGGTTCCCCTTTCTCCACATCCTCTCCAACATTTGTGGTTTCCTGCCTTGTTAATTTCCCCATTCTCACTGGTGTGAGGTGGTATCTCATTGTGGGTTTGATTTGTATTTCCCTGGTGGCAAGTGATGCGGAGCATTTTCTCCTGTGCTTGGTGGCCATGTCTATGTCTTCCTCTGTGAAGTTTCTGTTCATGTCTTCTGCCTGTTTCATGATTGGATTGTTTGTTTCTTTGCTGTTGACTTTAATAAGTTCTTGATAGATCTTGGATACTAGCCCTTTATCTGATAGGTCATTTGCAAATATCCTCTCCCATTCTGTAGGTTGTCTTTTAGTTTTGTTGACTGTTTCTTTTGCTGTGCAGAAGCTTTTTATCTTGATGAAGTCCCAATAGTTCATTTTTGCTTGTTTCTCTTGCCTTCATAGATGTATCTTGCAAGAAGTTGCTGTGGCCAACTTCAAAAAGGGTGTTGCTTGTGTTCTCCTCTAGGGTTTTGATGGATTCTTGTCTCACATTTAGATCTTTCATCCATTTTGAGTTTATCTTTGTGTATGGTGTAAGATAATGATCTAGTTTCATTCTCTTGCATGTGGCTGTCCAATTTTCCCAGCACCATTCATTGAAGAGACTGTCCTTTTTCCAGTGGATAGTCTCTCCTGCTTTGTCGAATAGAAGTTGACCATAGAGTTGAGGGCCCATTTCTGGATTCTCTGTTATGTTCCGTTGATCTATGTGTCTGTTTTTGTGCCAGTACCACACTGTCTTGACGATCACAGCTTTGTAGTACAACTTGAAATCTGGCATTGTGCTGCCCCCGGCTCTGGCTTTCTTTTTCAAAATTCCCCTGGGTATTCAGGGTCTTTTCTGATTCCACACAACTCTTAAGATGATTTGTTCCAACTCTCTGAAGAAAGTCCATGGTATTTTGATAGGGATTGCATTAAATGTATAAATTGCCTTGGGTAGCATAGATATTTTCACAATATTAATTTTCCAACCCATGAGCATGGAACATCTTTCGATCTTTTTTCTATTCTCTTTGAATATTTTTTCCATCTTCCTCAATTTCTTTCAGAAGTGTTCTGTAGTTTCTACAGTATCTTATGCTTTTGGATGCAATTGTAAATGGGATTGACTCCTTAATTTCTCTTTCGGTCTCATTGTTAGTGTGTAGAAATGCCACATCCCTTGTCTTTGAAACAGAGATGGCTGCCTTAAACCATAAAGTTTGACAAAATGATACTAAATAATATATGAAGTTTTCACAAAATGCAAATCTTCTCTTCCTTGTGTTCTTTGGATGTTCACTCTTCAGAGGTCAGCCATCATGTCATGAGGAAGTCCAAGCAGGCCTTCCAGAGTGGGCCATGTAATAGAGAAAATTAGATTCCCATTATATAATGTAGCTTGAACAGTCAGCACCAATTGGTCACCTTGAAAGTGAAGCCTCCATCTCCCAATGAAGTTGTCCCAACAGATGCCACTTGGAGAAAATACAAGCTCTCTCCAGAAAATTCTGCCCAAACTAGATTTATAAACAACAAAAAAATGATTGTTGTTGTTTTGTGCCACTAAATTTTAGCATTGTTTGTTAGGCAGCCTAAATATCTAATTTGTTTATGTGTTCTAACTGTGGTTGATCATATATTGAAATAAAAATAATTCTCATGTATTAATTGTATATCTGCCCACTTTTCCAAACTTCTAATATTTTGTGTTTATATATGGGTGGGGGTTCTACATAGACAATTCTTTCATCTCCAAATAATAAATTATTCTTATTCTTTCTAATCAAATTAAATGTTGATGAAAAGCCATGAAAATCTCATCCTTATCCTCCTTATTCCCGAATTAGAGAGGATGTTCTAAAAATTTACCTTAAAATTACTAATAGGAGAGGCACCTGGGTGGTTCAGTTGGTTGTATCTGCCTTCAGATCATGTCATGATCTCAGGGTTCTAAGATCGAACTCCATGTCAGGCTTCCTGTTTGGCAGGCATTCTGTTTCTCCCTGTCCCTCTGATGCCCTCCCTGCTTGTGCTCTCTCTCTCTCTCTTTCTTTCTCTCTCAAATAAATAAATAAAATCTCTTTAAAAATTAGTGATAGGAGGGTGACAGAGCAAGATGGCAGAGTAATAAACCCCAGACCACTTCTTCCCATGAAGACACCAGTCCAACTGTACTACATGGACCATGAGTCCAAGAACCGACCCCCCTCCCCCAAAAAAAATGCTGAGTTGGAGGTAACTGAGAACAAAGGTAGTGACTGGTTATAATACACCCTTACTTGCCGTAGTTCCTCTCCCCAGGGCAGTAGAAATGAGTGGGAGAAAAATCCCAAACTCTTGACTGCATCCTACATTTTCTACCCAAAGAATTGGTTTCTTTCTCACCTTTATGGGAGCACTGAAAGGTCCTGCATACTCTAGATGCCCAGGGTGCAATTGAGAACAAAAAAATCTGGGTAGCTTGCTAGTGCTCCAGAGGACTTGTGGTACAGCCAAGTGGCATCCCCCTCCGGGTAGAAAGAGAAAAGTGGAGCATCTGATCAACAATCTAGATTTACAAGGGAGGCTGCTTGATGGATGAATTTTTGTCTCGCTTGACTGGATGCATTGATTGGACCTAGGATACTCTTGAGGTCTGAATACTATTGAGAACAATAGACAGCTGGGTGGTCTCTGGCAGCTTGAGAGAACCTGCAGAAGTGCATACAGACACAAGAGGGAGCAAGAGATTATGAGCTCCTGAGGAAAGAACCCAGCAAAGCCTACTAACTGGGAATTTATAGGCACTAGTCCAGAGAAAATGCATTAACAGGAAAAATTCAAGAGGCCTGAAGGACTTCTAATTGTACTGATTAGTGAAAGCCTTTCCCTATATGAAGCCAGTTCATAAAAACTGATAGATTTGCTGTTATTTCAAATGTGCAAACCCCAACACAAAAGTGACAAAGCACATGAACAGAGAAGAAAACATGACCCAATCAAAGGAACAAATTTATTTTATTTTTATTTTATTTTTTTTTAAGGAACAGATTTAATCTCCAGAAACCAACCCCATAGAAATGGAATTATATGAATCATCTGACAAAGAATTCAAAATAATCATCACAAAGATGCTCAATAGCTCAGGAAAATGGTACATAAAAAGAAAAAAATGACAATATCAACAAAAATAAAGAAAAAAACATAAAAGAACCAAACAGAAGTTTTGGAGCTGAATAATACAATAACTTGATCGAAAAATTCACTAGAGG
Source organism: Vulpes lagopus (assembly GCF_018345385.1). Lineage (NCBI taxonomy): Eukaryota > Metazoa > Chordata > Mammalia > Carnivora > Canidae > Vulpes > Vulpes lagopus. The sequence goes on from NC_054828.1 coordinate 105,768,924, forward strand.
ATTTCAAAAACAGACTTGATCAGGCTGGAGAAAGAATGAGCACACTCCAAGAGAGATCTTTGGAAATTATCTAGTCAAAGGAGCAAAAAGTAAGAGTGAAAAAAAAATGAAGAAAGTTTTATGTGTAAGCTTACCTAGTCTACAGTCCCCAGTTAATCAAACACTGATCTTATGAATATATTTTGTAAACATGATTGAAGTGTATAATTAGTTTTCTTTCTGTGAGGAAGTTTATTCTAGACAATCCAGGTGGGCATGATTCAATTAGTTCAAAACCATTAAGAGAAGGACTGAGACTTCTTTCAAGATAGGAGAAGGATCTTCAATTTATGCCCAAGAGTGCCTACATAACATGGTTCCTGCTGTTCTGCCCTATGGATTTCAGGCTTATCTATCCTACCACCATGAGTGTGTACACCAATCTATTGCAATAAATCTCTTATATATAAAATACATGTCTCCTATTGGTTCATTTCTTTAGTTTAAACATGACTTATATGAGTTTCTTTTTTCTTTTAAAGATGTATTTATTTACTTTGGGGAGAGAGACTGCAAGTAGGAGAGGGGCAGAGGAAGATGGAGAGAATCTCAAGTGGATACTCAGCTGAGCAGGAAGCTGAATGAAGAACCTGATCTCACAACCCATGAGATCATGACCCGAGTCAAAATGAGTCTGACACTGAACCAACTGAGCCACCCAAGTGCCTCAACTTATATAAGTTTCTTAACTTAAGCTAAATCCCTAGATCATTCATGGAAGCAGAAAAGACACATGCAATATATGTGCCCTCTGTCCCTTGCTGCTTTATTTATATTCCTTGTCACTGATGCCCATGAATACAAATTACCAGCAGATCCATGATGCATGGGAGTTCCGTGAGATTCAAAGTGAGTTTAAAGTAAGTATATTAATTCTATAACTGAGTAAGTGAGTAAGTGAAGGCCCCAAGAGAACAGGCTTTCTTTTGAACCACAAGTTAGAATTGAATACATACTTAGCTTAGAGTATATACTGAAGGTCATTAATGGAGTTCTACGAAACACAAATGACCAAGGAGTTTTATCATATCTTTTTTCAGTAGTAGAATTTTCTTCCTTGTGTTAGCCAACCACTTATAATGAGCTTAATAACTATTAGATGCAGAAACACATGAAAAAGATACCAAGAATTTCCTATAAAAATTATATTCAAATACAATAAATTAAAACATATTAGTCTTATGTAGTATATTTTATATTATTTGGTTGGACTTTATAGTTCTGCATATTTGCAGTAAGCATGCATTTTTTTCTGTACCTAAGCTTCATTTACAAAATACAAATTTAGAGATAAAACTAAGAATTTCAAGAGACCAGTAACATTTTAAAACCAAGTGAAGGGCCTTTTTAAGTGCAGGGCATGTTGACTAATGAAGCTGACCTATGAAGGTATATATTATAAAGAATATGATGTCTATAGGGAAGGATGATAGAAAAGGCTGGAGACTGATAAGAATATTATTGTACTTTTTCAAACTAGGGACACTGATTATTCAAAGGAAGGCAATAAATAAAGGATAGATAATCTTTAAAAACACAGAGTTAGTAGGACTAATATTTTTGGAGGCTTGATATAGTCTAATAACCCCCACTTCCTCCTCCTCCTTGATTCTTAACTAAGAGAGGGCAATCATGAAGAAACATAGGAAGCTCAAAATGAGATATCTGATTTACTACATGAAATATAAGACTCAATAAGAAGTAAAATAAGAGTACTAGACAAGGACCAGAGGTTGAATGATGATTATTGATTTTTTTTCACTCTAAATAAAAGCATTCAGTGACATAGATAAGCATTGTCATGGCTTATTTAACCATATTTAGGGAAGCTAGAACTAAGAGAAAAATCTTAACCAGATCTTCTAGAACTAGGCTTTTCTTGAAGAGAAAAGCTTGAAGAGAATGAGTATCACAGCTAGGTGCAGTTAGACCCAAGAGGTCAAGAAAAGTGAAAGAAAGAGCAAGCATTATGAGGTAGGACCATGTGTAAGCAGTGTTTTTCAACATATTAACCCATCCAATAGAATACTATAGCCTAGGATTCTGCTCACTTCACCAATTGAGTGAGCCACTTCTTTTTCCTGTAGAGAGGAGGTAGTGAAGGTATTGAAATGTTGGCCTGGTAATGTTAATGAGATTTCTGCCCCTACCTGAGAATAAAGGAGAAATCATCCTAAGGAAGCAAGAGGTTGGAGAAAGTCTTGTGGTTTTTATTTTAGATTGAATGAATACGGGAAGTGAGAGAGATGGTCAAGAGGCGACTCCATTTTTCTTCCTTGACTGAGTGGAAAGAAGATCATTAAAAAAGCAGACATTTATCACCAAAAACATTAAATAATTAAGGCATTTTGGTCTTTGTTTTGTCCCTGGAGAATTTATTCTGCCATCTGGAAAAATCTCTCACAGCCACAATAAGTGATTGACAGACTTCCCAATACTCAGACAGGAGTTACAGCCTACATATTTTCATTTTATAGGTATAATCTTTAATAAGTAATAGTACATTCTGGTTTCCTGAAGTAGTTTACTTACTACAGTTTCCCTGATCAGGTCTGTCCCATGCTACTTATAAAGAGCCTTATTCCAATAAGAAAACAAGTTAACATTTTCCAGTGAAATAAAATATTGATAGAAACTTTTTTAATGAAAAATAAAAATTAGAAAACTTACAAATCCTTGGAAATGGTAAAACAAATGCTGTTTAATGTAAGGAACTTTCTAAATTATTATTCTAGTCCAGGTACTAATTTCTACTTGCTTGTTATTAAGATGTGTAGCTGTTTACTCATTTGTATCTTGCAATTATTGCTCAGCAACTGAGCTGAATTATCCACAAGTTACTTATTTTTCTATCCCCATGGCCAATAATAAGCTCTACTAATGGTTGAACTGTCTCTGCTTTGGACAAAGCACTATTGGAGAATATTAAAAACATCTTCATTTTTTCACTGAATCTTAAACACATTTCACATTTCACAATAGTGCATATGGGTACTGTAGTCTGTGCCTCAGCTACAACAAAGACTATTATCTAAATTCTGATTCCTATTTGCCTATATTCTGGACTCAGATGAACACTGTGCAAACTCTAGCGTGGGCTCTGAAAAATGTTTTGTTCCTTAATTCATTCAATGATGACTTATTAATTGTTTTCTTTGATCAGGCTTTATATTATACACTGAAGAGTCAAAGGTGAATACTGAACTTGACCTTGTTAGTATTGGAGGATAAAGCTTATAGCTTAATAAGAGGTAGATATGGAAAAAAAGTAAATGCAGTAGAACGTAGACCATGCACTTTAGAGCACATATTAATCACTTTAGAGTACAGTGGGGTCTTATTTTTTTTTAATTAATATTTTTTTTAAATTTTTATTTATTTATGATAGTCACAGAGAGATAGAGAGAGAGGCAGAGACACAGGCAGAGGGAGAAGCAGGCTCCATGCACCGGGAGCCCGATGTGGGATTCGATCCTGGGTCTCCAGGATCGCGCCCTGGGCCAAAGGCAGGCGCCAAACCGCTGCGCCACCCAGGGATCCCCAGTGGGGTCTTAGAAGGTAGAGCAATCAATTCTACATGGGAGAATTAGGAAAAATGTCATAGAGACGGTATATTTGTTTTTTGTTTTTTTTTTTTTTTTTTTAGATTTTTAAAAATTTATTCATGAGACAGAGAGAGAGAGAGAGAGAGAGAGAGAGAGAGAGAGAGGCAGAGACACAGGCAGAGGGAGAAGCAGGCTCCATGCAGGGATCCCGATGTGGGACTCAATCCCGGGTCTCCAGGATCACGCCCTGGCAGAAGGTGGGGCTAAGCCACTAAGCCACCCGGGCTGCCCCGCGACGGTATATTTGATCCCAATCTTTGGATAAGAATTAAGGTTAGATAGCTTTTTGAGGGATAAGAGAGAGGGGGTGGTCATGGGTATATTGACAAGAGTGTTATGAACATGATCTCTGCCTCTACAGCTTACTAACTTGGTAATTGACTGCTTTCTGTCAGTGTTCTAAGATTTGGTGTTAAGTTTCATGAAGGCAGAGGTTGCATCTATTTTGCTCACTCTAACATTTGTAGTGTTTCTACCACAGTCTTCTGAGTACACGTTCAGTGAATAGTTGATCAATGATAGTAGAATGAATGAATGCATGACTAAATTCCATATACATTAGAACTTCTACTATCACTTTGCTTTTTTTTTTTTTTTTCAGACTTTTCTGTTTCATGATCATTCCCCATTAATTGTGGTGTTTGCTATATCCATCCTTCTTTTTCCCTTTTTTTTTTTTATACTTCAACTTGTTTTTCCATTTTACCAACTTGGACCAGCAAGAAGTATAACTCATACATCCAATAAGTGCATGATTGCTCCATGAATATATTAGTGCAGTTTCACTGGCCATTTCTTAAGGCACTTAAAATTTTGAATGCCTTTCTTCTTTTTTAAAAAAGATTTTATTTATTTATTCATGAGAGACACAGAGTGAGAGAGAGGCAGAGACATAGGCAGAGGGAGAAGAAGGCTTCCCCCTCAGGGAACCTAATGTGGGACTGGATCCCTGAATTCCAGGATCATGCCCCCAGCCAAAACAGAGCTTAACCGCGGAGCCATCCAGGCACCGCAGGGCCATCCAAGCATCCCTGAATAGTTTTCTATCATGACTCCCCTTACTCTAATCACTGCCCAACAGTTTGTAAAGAGAATTTAATAATGTTGGAAGTAAAAACAAGGAAAATGATAAAGATGAAGAAAGTTGAGAGTAGAGAAAGTAAAGAAATTTTCAGAGTGAAATAATCAGTCAAGATAATGACATTTAAAGACCTCAACCCAGGGATCCCTGGGTGGCCTAGCGGTTTGGCACCTGCCTTTGGCCCAGGGCACTATCCTGGAGTCCTGGGATCGAGTCCCACGTCAGGCTCCCAGTGTGGAGCTTGCTTTTCCCTCTTCCTGTGTCTCTGCCTCTCTCTCTCTCTCTCTCTCTCTCTCTATCATAAATAAATAAATAAATAAATAAATAAATAAATAAATAAATCTTTAAAATAAATAAATAAAGACCTTAACCCTGAGAGAAGACAAAAAATATCCTTGAGTTGATAAAATACAGATTTTTGAGGAATCTACTTACAAAATTATTGATGAACAGAAACTTCATTTTTAGGATTCAAGTGGATATTTGACACCAAAACAGCTGATATTAAAATGGAAATGACTTCTCTTCACCTCCCAAAAAATCCTACAAGTCACAGCTATTGTTTATAAGGTAAAATTTTAAAATATTTATGAGACCACATTAATTTTTTCACAATAAATCCTGCCAATCATGCACAAAATCAAAATTCTAAATTATTAGAAAGAAAAAGTTCCCGTTGTACCTTAGAAAAACTAACCTATATAAAAGCACCAGTTTACATGTAATAAATTTGGAAGTCAGAGAGTTGTTTAGAAACTCTAACAAGCCAAATAAAGACATTTTAACATCAAAATTGACTTCTGAAAGTTGTTCTATATATTAACTTCTTAGAATTTAGAATATATTTTCTATAATGCTGCTAATCATGGTTAATACGTTAGGATAGTCCACAAAAACACTTAGTTGGCAAAAGAAATTTTTTCTTTTTTCAGTATAACAGGAATGTTATACTGAATCTTTTAATACTGCCTTATTAGTATAACTGAGTAAATTTTTTCCCTTTTTTTCCCCTTATCCCTCTTATGAGATTATGTAGGCAGTCCCTAGAAGAAGGGATTTTCCCTTGAGAACTGCTCTTTTTTTAGAAGTTTTGCTGATGTGTTACAAATGATTTCAGGGAAGTTGTTGTTCTATAAATTATGGCCTCTTTTGTGGCTTTGAGCCTACCTATCCGCTTGCCTATCAGAGACATGACCAGGAAAAAACAAAAACAAAAACAAAAACACTACTTTGACCTAAGGTGTTAGAGTTATATGTTTCATGAACTGGTTCTAAATAGTGAGGATGGCTGGGCTTGGCCTAGACCACAGCCTTTACTGATGAATGCCAAGACACCTAGTAATAATACCTATCCAATGGATAGAAAGGAAGATCATGAATAGAAACAATGACAAAGCATCATCACAAATTGGGTTCAAGATCAACAAAACTGGGAAATGAACAGAGAAATAAATGGAAAGCTTTCATTTTTATTCATCCCTGCTACTAAACTGATAGAGGATAATCAAATAACTTTTAGTTATTTTCTCCAGATTCAAACATCATTTTTATCTGTCTGGGTATGTGTTTGTAAATAAAGCTATATTGAAACCGGAGTGAGATATTTGAATGAAGATTTGTCTGTATAGGTATTTTGTATATGTAAGGAGAATTTGGGGGATGATAAAAAGTAGTAATAGTAGCAATTTCTGCTCATTTTTTTTTTTTGTTATTACCAAGGTGCCACTACAACATTTTGAATTACATTTTAATGTTAGGGATGCTGATTTATTTTCTAATTATTAACATCTGACTGAAAAAGTCAGGGATGGAATGACCTCATAAAACACTTGTATGGTATGGAATATTTTTTAGTGAGTTATGTTATAAATTGCTCCACAATTAACACAAATATATTTTCACATAGTCTAGCAAGTCTAACAGCTTTTGTTAGTTGGTTTTTGAATTATCATGACCATTAAATAATGAAATTGAATTTATTCCCTAATAATCTTTAACTGGAAACATTTTCTATGATTTTAATGAAGAAACAAAGGTGAACCAAGAACATTAGACTGAAATAGTGAAGAACTGCAAATCCCAGGTCAGTCTCTTCTGTGCCTGTTTCTGAATTCCAGTTTATTCAGCTAGAGTGAATTTGGCATTTATTGATCTGACTTGAATGCCCTGAGGCATGAATCAGTGAGTGATGAGGGTCATTTGTTAACTATTTGTGGTATGTGTGTTTAGGGAAGTTATAGTTTGACATTTTGTTTAGATTGCTTTTAGTGCATATCTTCCTCCTTCAAACACAAAATACAAAAGCTTTTGGTTTGATTGGAGACAAAGAGGACTAGTTTAAGAGCAGGTAGTGAATTGGCAGGAATATAGAATTTCAAGTTAGGCTGGAAGACACTTTCCAGCTGTGTGATTTTAGGTATTTAAATACTCTGAAACCCAATGTCCTATTGACTTCACAACATGCTGAGAAGGTTAAGGTGGGCAGGTATACATAGCTCTTATGGTGCCATAAATCTGGTGCTTCCTTTACCTCCTCTCTCTCTCTGTCCTGGTATCTTATATCTTACAGTCTGCGCCTAAGCTTTTTGAAAGATTTTGCTTCCTAATGACTTTATTCTTCATGGTCCCCTAAATATCTATCCACAATTCCTCAAGCTCTAATTTGGCAATTTGTCACTTCTTTTATATTTTTCATTGGATAGGCAAAATTCGATAATTGTATATACTTGTGCTTTCTTACAATTTGCTTCTTTTTGTGGGAACAGGGAAGATTTGCCCCACCAGAAAGTGACTCTTGGAGGGTTCCTGCCTCAAGCAAGAGAGTCAAGTTCTTTTTTTTTTTTTTCTTGTTGTTAATTTCTACTCATCATTCTCAAATGAATAATTATTTAAAGACCACAGTGTTGTCTGTGGAATGTTGGTAAGTAGGATGCCATAATATTGTGCTCCCTTACTCCTTTCCCAAGATAAATATATTAAATACAGTTCTGGAGATATAGAGTGCCTTATTCAACTGAATAAAACATTGTATATGGAGTACCTATTATGTGTTGGTCTCTGTGCTAGATACGAGGGACAGGAACATAAAGATTCTCTGTACTCTCCAAGGTAGCTTTCATAATCAGACAGACCTGCTGGGTAGCAGTTAAAATGCAATGTAATGAAATGCCTTCAGTGTGACATGTTTGTGTTGAAGTATGCTTAAGGAAGGGTTCACCCAATGGGTAAAATTTAAGTTCATGATTGAGTTAGAGTTTGCCCTGGGATAGGGTAGGTGAGATAATTGCATTTTAGTGAGAAGAAAGAAATGACATATGTAAAAGTTAGGAGCCAAAAATGAGGCTGGCATTTCCTGGGAATGACAATTAGTTCAGCATCAGCAGAGCCTAGGATCTGTGTGGGACAAGGGATAGAAGATTAAATTTGATAGACAGACAACGGCTGCATCATAACAGGGAGTCTATGAAACTTTTATACCAGAAAATTTACTTGATCAGGTTTGCATTTTACAAATTGCACTCTGTAGGCAGCGCATGGATTGTAAGGAGTCAAATCTGAAGTTAGAGGGTCCATTCTAGGCTAGTGCAAATAGTCTCCTGGCAAAAGATAACAAAGGATGGCAGAATGTATAAAGGGAAGGGCCCAGGTGTGAGGGGTGCCTGTCCACTCTAAGATCATGTACTTGAGGAGTTTATACTTCAGTAACATGCTTAAACTTTCTAGTTTTCTGATTTTTCATTTTTATAGATTATGTTACTTACCCTATAGAGTTGTAAAAAAAAAAATTGACCAAGATAGTACATGTAACATAATAACTAGGAAGCAATGCATTTTCAATAATTAGTACTTAAGTGGTAGTCTAGAAAGTATTGTCTTGTACTTGAATAGATAAAGAAGAGCAGGGAAGAAGTTGCCAAGTTGCCTAACCTTCACTTATAGAAAATTAGGTTTGGAAAAAAAAAGAAAATTAGGTTTGGAGAGGTATGGTTTCAATTCTGGACATGCTTAGTTTGAATTACCTGTGGGACAATCAGATGCAGATGTTCCATAGAACCTGGATATATGAGTGTGTGGAATGTATAAAACTGATCTGAGATCACATTCTCGAAGAACATGTATTCCTTTATTCTCCATTGGCTTCTAGTCCTCTATTCTTTAATGGACTTCTATTTTTTTTATGAGGGAACACTATTAGAAGGGCACATCCAGCTGTCTCTTTACTCATTTCTCCAACTAAATGGAATGGAGAAATGGGGGCCCAGTAGTATAGTTCAGACCTCAGGTTCTTCCTTTCCTCTTCATCTTTATTCTCTCTCTCTCTCTCTCTCTCCCTCTCTTTTTGTTCTTTTGACGTTGGTCCCCATGCACTAAACTTTGCACTACTATTTTTTTCATAAGGTAATTCATAAGGGGAGATCTCCTGCCTCATGCGGATGCCTGGGATCTTTGACTGTTCCACCTGGCAATGGGTGAGTAAATTCAATTCAAGGTGAGAAAACATAGGGAGTCCAATTTAAACTCACAGCCAAGCTGCTTGAGTACTCCAAATGTATCAGTAACACCACTGAGAGTTTGCTCCTTAACTAATTCCTTAAGATATTTCATATTTTTCTTCCACAACTCAAAAGGAAAAGTTTTGATTTAACATTTCAAATCCCCGAGGAGGCATGGATGTGGAAGTCATTAGTGTAAATATGAGATGGAAGAAGTTGTGTAAATAAAATGGCTCAAGGAGAACTTTGGGAAATAAGAAGAGGCAGAATTTGAGAGCATTTGTCTTTAGGAAGTAGGCAGAACCTGCAAAAGTGAGGAGGGGGGGCCAAAGAAGTATGAGACCAGAGAATGAGAACTACTCTTGTGGCATCACATCCATTTCCCTCCACATATTGACTAAAAGCAAACAGAAAAACCCCAACAATAATGGCGTGTCTGCCAAAAATGGGCTATTATTTTTGCAGCACCTGACACCCCATTATCCCAACACACACTCAAAGTCCCAGGCAGAGAGAAGGGCCAAAATTATTGTAAGAGTACTATTAGTACCATTTAATTTGGAGTAGGGAAAAGTGGCTATCAGAATATCCTGTTTTTTCAAAAATAGGTCCACCACAGCTGGCACAGGAGACCCTGTTTGCCTGATTCAAAGGTGTGTGTGTGTGTGTGTGTGTGTGTGTGTGTGTGTGTGTGTCTGTGGGTTGATCAAAGCCCAGGACATGCACAGGGACAGTATTAAATTTGCTATCAGGTACTGAGTTGGCACTCACTGTTTCATTGTACAAGTGTGACGAAGATAGATGTTATGGGAATATAAATTATAATCATATAGGACAGACTGAGAAAAAACCAGCAAGAAATAGCAGTGACAATGACAAAAATGGGTTGAGTTTAGAGTTGATGCAAGGGAATAGGTTATGAAGTCTTGTTAAATTACTCTTAAGTTTTATGTTAACAAAATCCCTCAACACATTGTTTGACTAAAGCCAGATTACTGGAGGCACTGAACCAGGATAGCCAAATATACTCAGGGGCAAGTTGTTGTGGAAGTATCTCTTCAGCAGGCACATCTCATCCACTTTAGGGAATAAGTAAGTTTTCAAATGCTTTATTGGGAGACAGAAATGAGGAAGAATAGTGGAAAATAAAACTGCCAGTTTAATAGTGATATCTCTGAGAAGTAGAAAGAAGGCAATAAGCTCCCACTTGTGGACTTTCTCTTTCCATGTGGGGTCCACAAACCTCTCCATCTATTATTTGCCCAGGCCACATCCTTTTTTTTGTGCATATCCTGGGACATTCAGAAAAGTCTGATATATTTTAACTTCCCACAGACAACTTGCTTCTCCTCAAGCATATGGAAGACATAAAAGTCACTGAATCCTAGAAATATGATAGTCACTCAAAATGAATTATTGTTAAGAAGAGTATGATCAGGTGCCTGGGTGGTTTAGTTGGTTAAATGTTTGAGTCTTGGTTTCAGCGCAGGTCATGATCTCAGGGTCATGGAATTGAGTTCCCAGTCAGGCTCCACGCTCAGTGTGGAGTCTGCTTGAGATTCTCTTTCTCCTTCTTCTTCTCTTCTCCCCCTGACTTGTGCGATAGATGATAGATAGATAGATAGATAGATAGATAGATAGATAGATAGATGATAGATAGATAGATAGATTTTTAAAAATAAAAAGATTTTTAAAGGTTTTATTTGAGAGAGAGAGAGTACTCATGCACAAGCATGAGCAAGGGTGTCAGAAGGGGCAGAGGCAGAGGGAGAGGGAGAAACAGATTCCCTGCTGATCAGGGAGTCCAATCCAGGGCTCAATCCTAGGACCCTGAGATCATGACCTGCACCAAAGGCAGATTCCCAACCAACTGAGCCACCCAGGTGCCCCATAAATAAAATCTTCCAAAAAGAGAGTATGATTATTTTATAACTATTCTAGCCACTAAATAAGTACTTTACATGAATCATTCAAATTAATTTAAACCAATCCTTTGAACTAAAAGATATGATTTCCCACATGGCAGATGAGGTAACTGAGAACCAGACAATTAAGTAAATTGCCGAAGGTTTTACACATTGTAAGAAGCAAAGTAATGACTTCATCTGACTTCAAAGCCATGGTATTAAACTTTATTACTTTATTATCTCATGCAAATTCTTACTTAGTTAACACTAACAATGTGATAAAGTTAAAATAGTGGACAATTTAACCCAGAAAGATAGAATGATGTGGATTAAGACAGGCAAAAAGTAACAGAACTCCTGTCCTGAAAGTTTAATGACCTTGGAGTATTAGGAATTTCTCTCCTCCAAACCTCAAGCACACACTTAACACTTAAACCTGGTTAATTCAGATCAAACAGATCAAGAAAGCTCACTGGAGATCTATAGGTAGCAAGAAAAAGACTAAAAACAAGCACAACAATGAATTTATATCATCTGAAAAAAGAGGCACGGTCAGGTGGGTTGTTCCACTTTGTGTATAAAAACCTGTGTTTAGGATTATTAATTTTGGAGAATAAGACTGTAGTTCAGTAACAGTTTTCACTCACTGAGAGACTGACAATGTCAGAATTGGGGGGTTGCGTCCAAAGTATGTTTGAAAACATGTGCTTACTAAGGATATGAGTGATTGCTATAAATACTGAATGTCTAACCACTTCATGTTGACAGCTGGATGCCACAAATGGCAAAACAGATAAAATAGCTGAGGCCACTGTGTTGCCAAAGAGATTGGAAGCTAAAGAAGACACCCTCCCCCAAACAAAAGGACATTATTTGTTCTCCAGAGGTTTATTAAGCATGATGGAGGCAGGCAGCCAGTAACTTCTCAGCTTCTTCATTTTAGGAGCAGGTAATGAATTTTAATTAGTGAGGAAGACAGCTTTCCACTAAGGAGAAGAAAGCAAAGAAAACAGGAACATCAGTGTGCATGGAGGATATGTTAAAGCACATAACACTCCTTATTAACGCTGAATTAATAGGCAAAATTCTTTGCCCTCTGCTCTTCTGTAACATAAAAATAAAAACAAAAACTGAAAAATATGTGCTACAGAATATGAGAAAAAAGAGAAGAAAGTGTCGCTAAGGTTGATAAACAGGTTATTCTGGGTCACAGGGTCTGTAAGGGACTGAATATCATTCTTAATCAATAGTAACTGATGGTGGCACATCTTCAACAATGTTTGCTCTGCCTGATGAACATTCTGACAGTCCTCTCTTGTGCTAGAGAATGAATGGGATAGCCCTATGTGAGACAGGATTTCCCCCCCTCCCAGGTATTTTAGTTAAGCCCTAAAGCCCTCGTATTTGCTATATGTGAGGATTTGGAGAGAGTAGACTATATAAATGTGAGATACAGCTTGATTCATTGTTAGCTAAGTTTTTTTCCCCCTGATTTAGAGTCTGTGTGTGCATGCACACAAACACATGTGTGTGTGAGTATATGGGAGAGGAATATTGATTACAGTATTATTGGATCAGAAGTTGGTTTTGACCTGATTTTTTAAGGATCTCTCAAATGATGGATAATCAAACACCCTCTTTAGTCAACGTTCAGATATTTGATGATGGGCCTTGTAATAATTCTTGAGGATCCTTGGCACTCCAAGCAAATGCTACTTTTACTAATGGGATTTTCATCCAGTGAACAGACTATGCCCATAAATTATTTGAAGAAGTCAGCTTGCTCAAAGTTACAACAAAGTATATGCAGTTTTATTTTAGCACAGTGATATAAATTCACATACAATGCCCTGTTTGAATTATGAGTGTGATTGGTTTTCAGTGATACAATTTGAGCAGATTAGTGGGTTTCTGTTGTATTTGTGGCTGGCACTGTATCTGAGCACTCTAAATGACAGTCTTGAATATTCCCGGTTATACCCATAAGGAAAGGTTCAAATTCATTTTCTTTTCAGGGAAGCTTTACAAACTAGAACATGTGCTTTGGCATGGTATGCTACGATATATCACTGCTATTAACTTGCTATAAACCCTCAAACACAGTGAAGTTCTTCCATGGCCAGAAAACTTAAACTCAAAGTGCCTCAGGAAAACAAACAAACAAACAAACAAACAAAAAAACTAAGTGCCTCAGGAATCCATAGGAGACCAGTGACTCTGATTCCCCCCTTTTATTACCCCACAAACTCCTATGTGGTGTCTGATGAGAAAAGAATTGATAAGTTTTTGTCATATAGAATAGGGACTATCTGTTCCTTCCCCCTCTGCTAGATATTATCGGTGAGGTAGGAGGTGATGGTAAACACTTTTTTTTTTAAAGATTTTTATTTACTTATTCATGAGAGATACAGAGAGAGAGGTAGAGACACAGGCAGAGGGAGAAGCAGGCTCCATGCAGGGAGCAGGACATGGGACTGGATCCCGGGTTCTCCAGGATCACACCCTGGACTGAAGGCGGCGCTAAACTGTTGAGCCACCCGGGCTGCCCAGGTAAACACCTTTTGGTTTCATGCTTGCCTGATAATTCTTCATGACCTCTTTAATGTCTCAAACCTGTTTGCTTAAGGAAAGAAGCCTGCTCTTAGAAACCAGGATCTTGGGCAGCCCTGGTGGCTTAGCGGTTTAGTGCTGCCTGCAGTCCAGGTCGTGGTTCTGGACCTTGGGATCAAGTCCCATGTTGGACTCCCTGCATGGAGCCTGCTTCTCCCTCTGCCTGTGTCTCTCATGAACAAATAAATAAAATCTTTTAAAAAATAGGATCTTGGCTTTCAACAATCTAACACAGTCGACTAAAATTTTTCAAGTGATAACTCAGAGTTCAATGGTGAGCCAGAAGGACCTTCCTAATAGGTCAGGAATTTATTTAGAATTATTTATTTAGAATTCAAGAGTTTCCTTGAATTATTATACATAAATAATGTACAATTCCATTCAGTCTATTTGAAGTTAAGCTCAAGGGCTACCTGCTTTGGATCCTGCAAGTTCGTACGCACAAATTAATATTAGTTCATCTATGAGTAGAGTTTGATGAGATGGAGGTCTAGTATCATATTATGCAATGAATATGCTCCTATTATATACATTTATGCCTGTAATTGAAATTCTTCTGATTTTCTGAGAATTACCAGTATTCCTTGATTTCAATAGGCTCTTAGCTATGTGTTATTTCCATAAGGCACTAATTTTACCTTAGAATGGTAAAGTATAGTTAGTTTATCATCGTTCCTACTGGAATTTTGAGGAAGACAATTCTTGGTTGGACATAGTTGTTTCCTTCATAGCAAAACTTTGGGCATCCCTGCCCTTCCTGCACTTTACATGCCAGCAATGCATCCCAGACAGCCTGATGATCATTCCCAAATATTCTCAAATGTTGTCTAAATGGGTACTATTGCCTCTGGTTGAAAAAAAATAGTTTACTAATTAGCATTAATAATTTATTGATTTATTTACTTCAAAATCTGCACATGGGCCCTTTACTTCTCAGTAAAATATATTTGTGTTACCAAAAGATATATTATAAAAATTATATTTTATAAAACAACAAGATATTAAATATTCTTCCAATCGTGCTCCTACTGAAACTGTCATCGATGTTGTATACCTGTAACTGTACACTATTAAGATAATATGAAATATTACGAGGCAGTACTGTGGGTTGAATTGTGCCCCCCCCCCCCAAAAAAAAAAGACATGTTGAAATCCTGATCTCCAATACTTTCACCTTTGGAAGTAGGGTCTTTGTAGATGTAATCAAGTTAAGATGAGGCCATATAGGATTAGTGTGGGCTCTAATCTAGTATGGCTGGTGTCCTTATAAGAACAGGAAAAAAGGCATACACATTGAGATAATGCCATGTGGTGATAGAAGCAGAAGTTGGAGTGAATGTAGGCAATTATCAGTATTGTAGGCAACTATCAGGAATTAGAAAAAGGCAAGGAGGGATCATCTTCTAAAGCCTTCAGAGAAGACAACTGCCAACTCCTTTATTCCAGAATTCTAGCCTCAGAATTTACGAAAGAATAAATTGCTGTAATTTTAATCCACTCAGTTTATAATAATTTGTCATGGCAGCTCTAAGAAACTAATACAGACAGGTTACCTAACTTCTCTATCTAACCAATTCTACATGTGTTAAATGGGACTAGCAGAATAGTTCTGAGCAATTTTGAGCTAATATTTACAAAGCACTTGGAATTCACATATAATATATGATTGTCATATAATTAGAGCTATAAACTTTAGGTAGGCGAATTAACACTATACCATAATTTTTCTTTCTGGGTAATTATTTTTTAATCAAGGTATTGGCAAACTATGGTTAATAGATCAAAACCAGACTGCCACCTGCTTTTTAAAATAAAGTGGGTTTTCTTTTTTTGAATGGAGTCATATTTGTTTAAATATTGTCTATGACTATTTTGGTGCTATAACAATAGAGTTATAATCGCCACAAAGGCTATATTGCTGACAAACCCTAAAATATTTACTCTAGGTTTTTAAGAAAAAGTTTTTCATTTCCTGCTATAGACCACTAAATCTGTTATATATGTCTTTTTTTCTTGTGCTATTTTGAATAATTCAATAATTTATATATGTTGCTAGCCACAGTTTTCCTACAACATTTTTTCTTCTGTTCCTCTAGAATTTGAGCTCTATTTCAACTTAAAGTGGGAATGAATAAGGAAGACAGACTGTTGGGTCACTGATCCCACAAAAGTTCATAATAGTTAAAAGCTGAAGGCCATTAATTGAGACCCTTTAATAGAACTGATGACCAAAATCAGGACTAAAATAATACATTTTTATTGTCTTCACATTTGCTAACGGGATTTTATGTAATAATGACTCATGAGAGTTTAGTGAACTTCTAACTAGAAACCATATTTTCCTATTGAGAATCACTTTTCTTTATAGAAATTTTTCAAGCTATTGATTCTCATATCTAATACTGTTGAATGAATTAAACAAAGCAATAAAATAAAAGTAATGACCCCAAAATCAAGGGTAAATTTATAAAGTGAAAATTACTAGCTCTTAAAGCAAAAGTATGGATGATAAAATCATTACGTGAGGAGATTTATCTGGGCCACCGTGGCAGTGTTTGATATGCATGTTCTCAGTGGGGGAACAAGATTCTTATTTTCAGAAAGCCAAGAATCCACCCCTCTGCAATCTTCAAGGAGTTGCTAATCTTCATTTTGCTAACATGGCTGACTTTTAAGTTCTCACCACAGACTGTTTTCTCTTACCCTAAAGAAAGTGAAAGTTGGAGGTTGAGGAGGGCCTGTTTCTAAACATTCATAGAATTTGTTCCCTATTTCAAAATCCATGTATGAAAGGAAGAGCAATTATAAGAAGTTGCTTTCTACCACATGTTTGTTCAACTCTACATGAAGCTAATTAAGATCTCAACTATAGCTAAGTCATCTCAGATCAGATGACTATGAACATTGAATTACATGGAGGTAATCTGGAGTTTCTATCTACTCTTATATGATCTGTAGCATCCTGAGACCTAATAAAACCTCAAAGCCTTCTGAAAAATTATTCAAATCATTTGCAAGGCATGACAACCAGACTTAATTACTAATGCACCTTATCTGTGAGTCAATATACAGCCATCAAGTCAGAAGTTTTAACCTGTTGCCCAGAGGATTTTATCCAAATTGAGTAAGCTTGAGGATAATTTATTCAACAAACACTTATTAGAGACATTAATTAGTAGACATTGTGCTAACTTATCTTCCAGTGAAGAGAAAGAGAAAACAAACAAAATAAATAATTTAACTATTTTAGAAGGTGTTAAGTCCCATGAAAATAAAAGTGAGAAGGATGATCTCATTGTTAGAGCAGGGTGGAGAGTTGGCTTTTAAATAGGATAGTCAGGGAAGGCTTCACTGTGAAAGTACTGCTAAAGATTTGAAGGATAGTTCATCAAACATCATTTTGAGGAATCTATGTGTCCACAGCAACCAAAGACAAGTGTTGGCTCTGTCTGTGGCTTAAATGAGTCATTAATAAAAGTTGTAGCACTTGTTTCCATAGAATGGAGAAACTCACATAAAATGGAGAAACTCACAATAAGCTCCTATTAGGATTTTTCATAAAAGACATTAGCGATTAGAGCACTTTGACTGTTTTTAGTGATAGAATTGGGGGGCAATTTTTTTGTACTAGAACTGGGGACTTCAGCCACTGTTCCCAGACGTATAGATACAGCTCTTCTCCCAACAGTTACATATTTACATGACCACAGATAAGCATACAATCTAAGTTAAAACTGTGGTTTGTTATTAACACTAATGAAACCACAAGTCTTCTAAACCGAACAAAAAAGAGTATAGACAGAGGTAAAGTATTACTTTTATGACTGATTAAGTCTAATTTTGAGCATGTAGTAAAATACGAGAGCTAGATAGGCTAAACCTCAGAATTGTACAGACTATGCATCTCCAAGGGGTAGCTGTGGATCACAGCAGACTTTCTCTACATGGAAATGTTTCATAAAACACACACCTCCTGAGAAAGAAGACAAACCTGAGCTGAACATGCCCAGATAATTTTCCCCCAAACTGACAATTGAGATAAGTAGCTCCATCTCTCCAAGATCAAAAAACACAGAGGAATGGAAAAAAGGCAAATATGTCTTAATAATGAGCTCCCTTAACATGGAAAGAGACATTTTAGGATTGGTGACTAAGCAATTGCCCTAACATACTCCTATTTAGAAACTCTGAAAAGGCCACTTCCTAAAAGCGTTACATATTCATACGATGTCACTTTCAATTATAGTATGGCCATGCCATCTAAGTTTATAATATGTCAGCTATACAGGTAGAAGAAAACTAGCAGATTCAATTAAGTGGGTATATGTTGTCTTGTAATTACCAAATACTGGATGAGTGCGAGAATTTTTCATTTCATAGTTGATATTGGGTGCTTGGTGAACATAGTAACTTGTAGAGTTAGCACTTCTTAAAAATGGTTCAGAACGTGAAGGACATTTTGCATCCACTAATAAGGCAAGAGGAAACATGTTCATAGAAATATATCTCATCTTTAAAAAGAGAAAATTATGTGAGGAGAGAAGAGAGAAAATGAAGGTTTAGGTCCCTGAGGACATGATAGCTAAGAATAGGCAAATTAATGTATGTGGAGGAAGTAAAATGATTCTGGGTTGAGCTGTGGAATAAAGCAAGTAAAATAATACTGCTATCTGAGATTTTTTTTAGTTGTTTTGATTAATTTTTTTAAAGATTTTATTAATTTTTTTATGAGAGACAGAGAGAGAGAGAGAGGCAGAGACAGGCAGAGGGAGAAGCAGGCTCCATGCAGGGAGCCTGATGTGGCAGTGGATCCTGGGTCCCCAGGATCACGCCCTAAGCCAAAGGCAGATGCTCAACCCCTGAGCCACCCAGGCGTCCCTGAGAATATTTTTTAAATGTGCTATTGTGACATGAGAAACTTCAGTAAACTTTATATCATTTTATTGTTTTCATTACGCTCTCTTAAATCAAAATATTTAATATACACATACAATAAAGTTTATTGAAAGACCATATATGTCAGGGGAGGGTAAATTTAAATGATAAATACTTAAAACCTTGAAAAACAGAAAAGAGAATATTTAAATGAATAAAGAATATTCATTTAAGGATAGCTAATATTTGATGGTAATGTTAATGTATAATGAATACATTCTTTTAAGGTTCATAGGTAAAATATTTAGTGTATAATAAAGTCTTGTGAATTCGCTGAAATTGTAGGACATTGGATGTGGTATATTTTTGGTATAAAAAAAAACAATGTGAAATAACAAGTAGTTAATAGGTGCATCGTAGGGACTATAAATCCAAAACAGGTGAGGATTAGACACAGTTGTCTGATAAACTAAATTTAAGACTAAGTCAGGATAAAGGAATATAATGAGCAAGAGGTTAAAGAGTCACAGTAAATTTGAAAAACAATGAGATCTCCCTAGAGATACATTATGCAAGAATGTTTGATGGTTCAGCTTCATAAACTAGTAATAGTAGCCAACAAGAAACTTAGGTAAGAATGAGTTGCCAGAAAAGAATACAAAGCAATGAAGTCATTTTGTGCAGTGTATTACAAGATTTTAAAGCCTAGATAGACCCAGGGATCCCTGGGTGGCTCAGCGGTTTAGCACCTGACTTCGGCCCAGAGCGTGATCCTGGAGTCCCGGGAAATAGAGTCCCACGTCAGGCTCCCTGCATGGAGCCTGCTTCTCCCTCTGCCTGTGTCTCTGCCTCTCTCTCTCTCTCTTTCTGTGTGTGTGTGTGTGTGTCTCATGAATAAAATAAATAAAAATCTTAAAAATAAATAAATAAAATAAAGCCTAGACCAAGTTTGCTAAGAGAGTATATTCACATAAGCATAATCATTTCTTTTCCCCTAAAATTCACATTTAAGATTTTCACAGAGCTTTTAAAATATCAATCATCTTAATTCTTTAGGCCTATTTCTTCTCTTCTCGAATCCTCCTCTCCAGTCTTCCCCCCCTTCCCCCTTCTCTACTCCTCCCTCTTTTCTCCAAGTTATTGTGTTCCATCTTTTGAAGAGTTCTACATAGAGAAGAAAACTGCTATAAGTTGGCCTGGATAACTCAAGTGCTGTCAGAAGATAAAAAAATTAAAGATGAACATGCTTACCCTTACAATTTCCTTCTCTTGAACTTTTTAGGTTAGAATTTAATTAGCATTTAAAGAGGGGTTAAAAACCGGCATAGCTCTCATCCCCTACTTAATTCTTCTCTCAGAAGCAAAACTATATGTTTCTGAGGAAGGAGAATTGGTTACTACTGTTCTCTTGTTTTGTAAGAGTTCTTCATATATTCTGGATGGTTAGATAGATAGAGAGGAATTCTGGATATTCTGAATCTTTTGTTGAATATTTCTATTGCAAATATGCCCTCAGAATCTACATGTATGTTGCATTTTTCTTCATTTTAATTGTGTCTTTTGACAAATAGGAATTGATTTTGATAAAGTGAATTTTTAAAATTTTGTTTACACTTGATGCGTTTTGCATCTTGTTTAAAAATATTTTGTCTAGGCTGAGAGATATGAAGATAGTCTCCTATGAGTTCTTTTAATTTTTAAATTTTTTTTATCTTTAAAGTTTATATCTAGAATTAACGTGAAATTGATTTTTTGTCTATATTCTGGAAGAGAGGTCCAAGTTCCTTTTCCACATAGATAACCAATTGTTTTAGTATCATTTATTGAAAAAGAAGTATTCTCTTTCTACCATGTTTTAATGAACATTGTCATAAATTACATGACATTTAGGTCTATTTATGTCATCTATTTTCTGTGTTTGTCATCTGTTTGCCCATCATTGTGCTAATACCATACTGCTTTTATTATTGTAGCTTTTAAAAAGATTTGACACCAGTTATTTTAAATCAGTTAACTGTGTTCTTTAACTTCAAGATTCCTTTGACTTTTCTTGGCCTTTTGCATATCCATATAAATTTTCAAATCATCTTGTTAATTGAATTGTATTTGTTGACAATAAATAATTTTCATTTTTATATTAAATTTTTCAATCCTTAGACACATATATTCCCCAATTATTTAGGTCTTCTTTAATTTCTTTCAGTAATGCTTTCTAGCTATTTATATAGAGGTCATACATTTCTTTTATTAGCATTATTATTAATATTAAATTTTTTGGTGATACAATAAATGGATTTGACTTTTTTTTAATTATTTATTTATTTATTCATGATAGTCACAGAGAGAGAGAGAGAGAGAGGCAGAGACACAGGCGGAGGGAGAAGCAGGCTCCATGCACCGGGAGCCCGACGTGGGATTCGATCCCGGGTCTCCAGGATCGCGCCCTGGGCCAAAGGCAGGCGCCAAACCGCTGCGCCACCCAGGGATCCCAATGGATTTGATTTTTAATTTAATTTTCCAGATATTTGTTTTTAAGATATAGAAATAGTGCTTTTTTTTTAACCTGTATACTTATAATTTGCTCTATGTGCTTGATTCTAGTAGTTTATATGGATTGTTTTGATTTTTAGCTACAATTTAAGTTAAAAATTGCAAATAATAATTTTATTGAAATTATTTATAAATGCTGATTTTTTTGCATTCATTGAAAATATTATTTCTTCCCTTTAAGCCTTAGATCATATACTTTTCTTCCTGAGTTTACTGAGAAAATTGGTATATATTTAATAAAGTTTAATAACTGTGATGCAAAGATTTTTGTTATTTTCTTAGTCTCAGGGATTTTTCAATAATTTACTATAAATATGAAGTTTACTGTGTTTTCTGTTTTTTTTTCTTGCTTTTTGTAGATATTCCTTATCTGATTAAGGACATTCCATTTTCTTTTTAAAGATTTATTTATTTACATGAGACAGAGAGTAGAGAGAGTGGCAGAGGGAGAGAATATGTATCACATTAGCAAAGTTATTTAATAAACCCACAAATAATTCAATATGAGACTTTTATTGACTACCTACTCTGTTCTCTGAAGTCACTTTTAGCTTTTAATAATGTAACATTACAGTGTCTGCTCAAGTATATATTATTTTATGATTGAACACTGTCTCCCTACATACTATAAACCTATTTTAATACTAATGAAAAAGAATATCAAAATCTTTGGTTGTCTAAGATAGAACAAATTATTAATTTAAATTCTACATATTCAAAATTATACCCATACTAAATGATACCAAACTATTTAGTTTAAACATAACATATAATGAGGAAAATTTCTGATAAAAGGCATAATACCTGCATACTCAAGTAGTTTAAAAATTATTGAAAATAATGTGAATAATCTTGCTTCTTATCTCATTAAGTGGTTAGAGGATGAATATGGAATAAATAATGTAAATTATTTTGCTTAGGAAGAATCCTGTTACTACCTAGCATGGACATATCTGACTTTTTAGCCAAATTTTCAATGAGAAAGCAATTTGTAACACCTATGGAAGTTCAAAATAGTTCTCATTAACTTTCACAACACTCAAAGCTGTCACAGAATAGCCAATGACTGGGAATGATTTAATATGCATGATATTTAAAAAAGTTTGTTCCAAAAGTGATTACAGGAAGAAATGGAAAAGAAATGCCTATAATCAAAGCAGTAATTGTATATTTTCTTTTTTTTTTAAATATTTTATTATTTATTCTTGAGAGACAGAGAGAGAAAAAGGCAGAGACATAGGTAGAGGGAGAAACAGGCTCCATATAGGAGCCCAATGTGGGACTTGATCCCAGGATCCCAGGATCATGCCCTGGGCCAAAGGCAGATGCTCAACCATTGAGCCACCCAGTGGCCCCCTTATATTTTCTTTAATCCACATATTTTGTGATAAAAAATATATCAAGGGAAATGACAAGAAAAGACAAAATAAGAAGTATATATCTCATTTAAGAATGCATCAATATGATTTGGAGACTAATTGGATCTAAGATAACTATCTTGGATGATTCCAATATTTCAAGTTCCAGTGCATAGAAGAATTTGGTAGAGATGAGAACTGGTTGCAGAATATGACTTCTGTGGAAGTTAATGGATTAGTTTTAGAATTGTTCACCTAAAAAAATTAAAAATAAAAATAAAGAAAGAATTGTTCATCTAACAGGTATTTGTTAAACACTTATGTGCTAGAAACTATAATTCATAGAAATACTAGCTAGAATAGCTTTCAGGTCTTTACTTTTTAATTGAGGAAACAAATACATAACTATAGACAAATTATAATAAAATGTGATCACCTTATAATAAATATATGTATACAAGTTTGCACAAGTTGAATTCAAGATTAGGGTAGGATATTTAAAGTTACAGTAGTAAGTTAGGATTTCATGTGTTCCAACAGATATTCTTTGAGCATATATCATAACCATTTCAAGACTCACTCAAGTGAAAGATCTGAAGGTAAATATTTGGGAGTCATGATTTCAAAAGAATAATTGCTGCTATGAATATTCATGGGCTATTTGAAAGCATTTTTCATACTGGAGTACACTCAACTTTGGGGAGGGAGAAAAGAAATTTGCTCAAATAGATTAAGCAAAAACAAAGCTAATATACAATCACATATCCGAGAGGGAAAATGCCATGAAAGAATATTTTAAATAAAATAAGTGCAAATATCCTCAAATACACAATAATGCATTTTATTTGCAGAATTTACCCCCAGACATTTCACAGGAGTAGATTTTTATGAAATGAATAGTTACAGATGTCTGAGTAGAGGGAGGGAGCAAAAGGAAGGATGATGAGTTACCCAGATGTTTAGCAGCAGTGAGGAGCAGTTCCTTTCCCATCCCCAGCCCTTGGCTGAATGGACAACGGGAAGAAATAAAGTCACCTGTTAAATAGGTAATACCTGGTGAGAACTGTAAACAGGGGGAGCTGTTCTGTTCTCTCCTTTTATGCAGCACTGTCTTACAGCTACCACTCTGTCTTTGGGTTCCAGTAACTACTCTCCTGCCTTCACACTCGGGGTGGTAGGTAACATCTCCTTGCTTGTGTTAGTGTTTAAGTGACTGTCATTTCTTCTTGGTTTCCCCCTTACTCTGCCTGCACTCTTGTAAATTGATTCCTTATTAAATTCTCCTTAATTACTTCATTCAAGTGTGCCAACCTTTTCCTGTGGGGTCTCAACTCTGATAGAAAGTAGTCATGTCAGATAGACATTATTGCTTCTCCCCACTTATATAGGAAGACAGAGATTCATAAAGTCTAGATGACTTTTCAAAGGTAATAGTTTGCAAGTGACATAATCTCTCTCATCTACATTATCTGCACAGTTGAAAGTTAAGAATAAAGAAACAGTAGAGAAAACGTCAGATTTCCATGAGAAGACGTTAAAATGATGGGCTACAGAGAATAAAGCTAGATTATTTTTCTCTTTTACAGTAAGTATCATTTCTCTTCCTTTCAGATGAGAAAGAAGACTGGAATAATTACCATGGAAATAAAGATATATTGAAATGCATATGAATACTGGAGGGGGAACTGATCTCGTTATTGGCAAGAAAGAGTTAGAAAGCAATTGCTGACGGAAAAGTAGTGAGATTTGCTACATGAGTAGCGAGGAGAAGATCCATTCCATAGTCAGAAAATCTTCCTTAACAATGGCCAGCCCTGTTTGCTTAGCATGTAACATACATCAAAAGGAATACCAAATAGATACTTTTTAAAAATATTTTATTTATTTATTTATTTATTTATTTATTTATTTATTTATTTATTCGAGAGAGAGAAAGAGAGAGAGAGAGAGAGAGAGGCAGAGACACAGGCAGAGGGAGAAGCAAGCTCCTTGCAGGGAGCGTAATGTGGAAGCCTAATATGGGACTCGATCCCAGGTCTCCAGGATCAGGCCCTGGGCTGAAGGCAGTGCTAAACTGCTGAGCCATCCTGGCTGCCCCAAATAGAGTACTTTTAAGTGGAACTATATAAGACCATCACCCTTTGCTTGTGAAGGAAGCCAGCTCACATGTAGTACTATGCAAAGTTACTGGCTCTCATCTTTATGTAAGAACAAAATGCAACAATTACTACCTTCAGTTTGATCTTGATGAGTTTTCATCAGACTAAAGGAATTTCTTTTATCTCTGTCTGCTTCATTATCTGTAATTATACCTTGTTTATAAGTATATGCCTTTATTTTAAAATCCTGTGAATTTTTTTGTCCCATGCACATGTAGTCAGTAGTAAAGGAAATCCAGAAAGTCCCCAATTCATGGGGACCTGGATCCTGAATCTGCTTTTCTCTTTATTATCCTGTATCATTCTTCTAGATGGTGTCCCTATGTCTCACTTAGTTTGGTAAGCTCAGACCAAAGTCACAACTTTAAGTATGTCAAATTTGCTTACTTACCATATGTATATTCTCCTTCCTGTCACTATAATTCTTTAGATTAACAACCCAGTAAGGTGACCTGCCTTTACCAGCCCCGCTGCCTAATTATGGCATTTGAACTAGGCTCCCATATCTGTGTGCTGCCTTCAAAAACCCACCTTACCAAATGTAGCTGGGCTTGTTCTGTGTGAAGTAGAGTCAGCTACCCATGCCCTAATTACAGACATCATTCACTAGTCATTTAGCTATTTCTATATAAAAGTACCATAAAACTTGGGATCCCTGGATGGCTCAGCAGTTTGGTGCCTGCCTTCCACCCAGGGTCTGATCCTGGAATCCTGGGATCGAGTCCCACGTCGGGCTCCCTGCATGGAACCTGCTTCTCCCTCTGCCTGTGTCTCTGCCTCTCTCTCTCTCTCTCTCTGTGTCTCTCATGAATAAATAAATAAATAAATGTTTAAAAGTACCATAAAATTGCAACAGAATACAGGCATATTTATGTATGTATATATGTATATATGTATATATGTATGTATGTATATATGTGTGTATTTTCAATTATTCATATCAAGTAGGAGGTTCTGCTAATTTGGTCCAGGCTTTCTTTATTTTCTTTAGGTTCATTCATATTTCTGTAATCAGCTGGCAGGATGGCTGGGGGGTGCCTTGTCTAGGTTGGCATAGAAACTCTAGAGTTTTGGTGGCTATTGTGGGGGTCCAGAGGGTGACCAGGCTGTATGTCTCTCATGCAGCTAGTTATGCTGTTGGCCTCATAGTGGTTTGTCAGGCTTCCTAGAAAGTGAGGAGAAGGAAGTTTCTTAGGACCTAAGCTCAGAACTGGCACATTATTACCTCTGCCACATTTTATTGCCCAAAGGTAATTACAAGGTCATTTCAAATGAAATGGGTAGTTAACAGCCTGCATCTCTTAGTGAAAAAATCTACCAAGACATCTTATAAGGTATGTGGACAAAGAAGGGGAATAATTAGGATCATATTTGCAATCTACTTTTTGAGCTTACCCCTTGTCTGATGAACTTACACCCTGCTGACTAGACTGCTCTTATATTAACTGACTCTCTTGCCTCAGTCCTTCTAGTTGTTCTGGTTTATTCCCAGTCTAAAATATGCTAGTCTTTCTTGCTCACCTGGATTCCTGGACCCAAACTATACTGAGAAGGCCATTCATTTCACTGACAACAATTCCCTCAAATGACTTAATGGAAAATGGCATATTTTCTTGCTTAAATTTTTAGGTGAATTAAATTCTACCATGGGAATAAGTCTCCATTCAGAGAATTAAGTATCTATGATTCATTTTACATTGTGGATGTTAATTCACATGACACAAAGGCAGGCCTTTTTCATCAAAAGCATTGATTATTCAATTAATACCTCTGATGAACACCAACAAAAAATTAGAACCTATCTGGCTGTGTGAACATCAGAAGACTACTGAGAGAGCAAACATGACTGAGCATGGTAATTGCTATAATCCTGTTAATACACCTGGATGACTTAATAACCCCACCTTGTAATAAAAAAAAATTGCCAACTGTGTTTAAGCTCTATTGGATGAGAGAAACTATGGATTGCTTTCATTATTAATGCTTGAAGGTGTGATTGTGTCAAAATTCCCACAGCCTTGT
Source organism: Vulpes lagopus (assembly GCF_018345385.1). Lineage (NCBI taxonomy): Eukaryota > Metazoa > Chordata > Mammalia > Carnivora > Canidae > Vulpes > Vulpes lagopus. The sequence goes on from NC_054828.1 coordinate 105,795,623, forward strand.
CTTATTTCTGGAGAGATATGGGGGAGAGTTATCTACAAATAAAGTTGTTGGATCAGAGGAAGTTGAATGCTGGATTAGCAGAATAGCCAGACACAGATCATGTTTTGATTAATTTCACAGGCTAGATGTGTGCAAAAGCACATAAGCAAAGAAAAACATAATGTCAGAGCCAGAAGGGCAGATTTCAAGCCAATTGTTGAGATATCAGAGTATCTAGGAAAGAGTATAAGCCCTATCTGGAAAGAAGATCAAAATCTGTCTGGCTAAAAGGCTTTGGGGAGAAAACATGTAGGAATATATGTGGTGATATTCATTTATCAAACACTTGCCACATGGCATAACTTCTTCTAGGTGCCATTAGGCATAGAGATGAAGAACTATTCAGGGGAACAATTTATTGAAGAAGATAGACACACATACTACAGCCCATCATGCAATGTGAGAAGTCCCTACCGAAGAAAGAATAAATATTCATTGGGGGCATATATGAGAGAGAAATATTTTTGCTGGTGGGATACTTCTATCTGAACTGAAAAAATGGGTTTTTATCAGGTTGACAGAACATTTGAACTAGAGAGACATTCATCATCAGAGACATGGAAGTGTGTAAAATTATACAGTAAGTTCAGAAGCACCGATTTCTCAAAAAATGGCCTTTATGGTGTGTAGTATCAAGAAATGAGTCTGGAACAGAAAGTTTATATAAGATTTTAGAATCCTTCAAATGATTTGCTAAGGGATTTTAAAATATGCAAAGCAGATACATGTTTGTAGAGTCTAAACGAACTTCTTAACTTAGAAAGATGTGATTCCTTCAGATGAAACTATTATATTACTCAGACCCTTAAAGTAAAAAGCAATGAGATCAAAGGACCAAAGTGAGGAAGGCTGAGGTACAGAAAAAAGCAGCCTTACTAGCCTACTATTAATATTGTGGAGATAGAGTCTATCAAACTAGCCCTCCCACAGTGAACAATTATAAACTCAGGATAAAACATCAAAACACCCAACTATCTGAAGAGTAAAAGCTGGAAAATAATGTATGGAAGTTAATACTTTGAAGAAGGTAATGCTATAATATGAATTTCTGATTTTATCTGGCTATTAAACAAAGACCTGTACCAGTCTGCACTATGTGAAGTGGCCAATAGAAAATCTGCAGTCTTACTGGCTTAGGGAAGCAGAGCACAGGTTTTATTTAGGACAACTATGGTAGCTGGCAAGTTAAGAGGAAAATCCAAGAAAGGAGTAGTCAGAAAGGAAGAACAACAAATTCTGAGTATGAACTCTGGCTCAGTCTCTGGATGACCTCTATGACATAACACAGTAGGGAAGCCTTCAATCAACTCAGCCAATGATAAAAGAAATAAACCAAAATTTGAGCAGCTGCCTATAGAGGCGAAAAGCTTTGTAGTAAGAGTTCAGCAAGTTAACTGCCTACTTACAATAAGAATACATATGCATACTCTTCAGAAAAAAAGTAGTTTCAACAGTAGTCTGCTTCCTTGTCAGCACTTGAAATTATCATATTAATTAGTTCTGTTTTCTTTTAGGTATTCTAACAGATGTGTAGTGGTTTATCATTGTGAATTTAATTTGCATTCTTCTAATGACTAATGATGTTGAGCATCTTTTCATGTGCCTACTTGCCTTCCATGTGTCTGCCTTGCTGAAGTATCTGTTCTTTTACCATTTAAAAAAATATAGTTATTTTTGTATAGTTCTGAGTGTTCTCTATATAGTCTAAATACAAGTCTCTTGTTGAATAAATTATTTGCAGTTTTCTTCGTCTATAGGTTAATTTTTAGTTCCTTTAATAGTATTTGTTGCTGTTGTTGCCTAAAAGCAAAACCAGCAATTTATCTTGGTCCCATAGCTGTAGGACTCAGTGAAGGAGGCTCATATCGGCTCTACACAGTGTCAGGTGGGGTGGTTTGACAGGGGGCTGGTTGATCTGTTTCTAGAGTAATTCATTCATGGCTCACAGTTGCTTTTGGTTGTTTGTGGGGGGTTTCACAGGAGTTGAGGGATAAAGACCTTAGTTCTTTTCCATATGAGCCTCTCTGTAGGTTACTTGAACTTTCTTACAGGATGATGGCTGAGTTCCATGAACAAGTGTTCCAAGAGACAGGTAGTCAATGATGCCAGTTTTTTGGGTTTATTATTTTGTGTTTATTTTATTTTTTTTTTAATATTGTGGGCCTAGAAACTGCTATGTCTCACTTCTGCTGGATTCTACTGGTCAGTCAGTAACTGCTCAGATATGAGGGAAGAGAACATAGACCACTACCCTGGATGGAAGAAGTATCAAAGAATTTTGGGGAATGTTTTAAAACTGCCACATTTCATCAATGGAAACAGTGTCTTGTTTTAAATTTTGACACATATGTTCATTGCAAAAAAAAATTAGTGGAATGCAATATATGAAGATGTATAAAGAAATAAACGAATAGAAGTTATTTCTAAATAAGGTTTAATTTTAAAATAATAATAACACCTAAGTTATGAAGAATATGAATGATGGAAATAGCGGTCATTGAGGCATCCTGAATTTCATGTACTCAAAACAAAGAGAAGTATTTATCAATTTTAGATGTTGTTAGTATGCACATTGAACATTTAATTTGAAATAAAACTGAATGAATCCAAATGAAAAAGAGAAAAATGTAACAATACATAGTACAAAATATGTTAACCAAAATAAGTCCACAGATATCAATTTAAGTTACATGCAGATAAATTAATGTGTCAACAGAAAGAAGTGCATTACTCAAAGGAAATAAAATAAATAATGAGTAAGTTATAGAAATCCTGAATTTATATATCCCCACAATATATACATAAAAATACATAATTTCAAATAGAAATGAATAGATATATGATCATAGTATAAAAAATTAACACCTGTCTGTTATTAAAAAATAATGAAGAACAAACATCATCAAGGAACTAATAGAATGAATATCATTAGAGATAAAAATTATATATTTTTTTCTTTTTAAAAAGTTTTTATTTACATGCAGTAATATTAGCTTCAGGTGTGCAACATACTGATTCAACACTTCCGTACAACACCCAGTGCTCATTACAAGAGCACTTCTTAATCTTCATCACCTATTTCACCCACCCCCCACTCACCTGCCCTCTGGTAACCATTAGTTTGTTTTCTATTTAAGAGTCTATTTCTTGGTTTGCCTTTCTGTATCTCTTTTTCCCCCTTTTCTCATTTGTTTTGTTTCTTAAATTCCACATGATTGAAATCATAGTTTTATTCTATACACTAGTTAGGGAATACATATGCTTTAAAATATTTCAGAATATTTAGAAAAAATAACTATTTCTAGGTTATGAAGCAAGTATAAGCCTTAGTAATTATCAGAGAATCAATAGCTTAAAGACTTCATTCTTTGACATCAATAAATAAAAATATAGTTGAATAATAATAAGTAATCAAATATCCCTGTGCAACTTTGAAATTTAAAAACACCTTTCTTTATTGTTTGTAGATCAGAAATAATTAGCAAGGAGAAGTATGAAATACTTGGATCTCAATGTCAACACTCACAACGCAGTACATTTCTAAACTTATACTATGCAAATAAAGGAATATTTATAGAGAGACAGTACTATGTTAAAAAGACAATAATTAGCATGTTGGCTTTGTAACCCAAGGGGTTAGAAAAGGAATAATGCATTCATGTGGAAAAAAGAAATAAAGTATGTAACAAAACACTTACAAGTAGAAAAATACATGAACAATAGAGAAGGCCAACAAAACCAAAAGTAGGTTTTATGAAGAGTAATGAAGAATGTACATTTCTAACTAGATAGATCAAGAAGAGAAAGAGAGCAATGAAAGGAATAAACTTTAGATGAATAATAAAATATTGACACAGAGGTAATAAAGATTAAAGGCTTATGAATAACATAATGTTAATAAATTTGACAAAAGTAACACAAATAAAGATAGAAAGTGGATATTTTTCTAGATAAAGATCCAAGGAAAAAGAAAAATTAAACAAACTGAAAATCATTATAAATTAATTTCTAATTTAGAAATCTTTCCCTATAAAGCATAGGGCCTAGATTATTTTAAAGGATTATTTTACCTTATTTTGAGTGAAGATATCTTGCATATTTCATAAAAAATATTGCCAGTAATTAAAAATCAGGTAACATGCCATAATTCATTTTAAAAGGCAAAAATACTTTAATAGCAAAAGCAGAGGAGGACAATAGAAACAGAGATGCCTTATTCATATCATGGTTATAAATATAGATACAGAAGTTCTAAATAAAATTTTAATAAACTGAATATAACCATTATTTAAAAATATATCCTGACGACATTGGCTTTATTCCAGGAATACAAAGATGATTTAACAATTAACAATGTTATAACATTATCTGTAATATAACTTCCCATATGAAATGTTTAACCTAGATATTCTTTACCACAATGTGAACATATGAACACAAATGATTTGATGAAGTCAACATTATTGAAAACTGATTACTTCCTACAAAACCAGGAAATGATGGGAACCTCCTTAAGGAGGTAAAATTGAGCCATCAAATATAGTAGTAAACAACATGCTTAATGAGAAACATTATGATTCATTTTTTTATTATGATTCATTTTTAAGTCAGGAAAAAGACATAGAAAACCCTTTTAACTGCCTTCAACATTTACCTGAACATTTCAGCCACTGAAGAATAGCAAGAATAATAAGATGTACAGTGATCAAAAAGAATAAACACAATTTTCTTTAGTGACAGACGGTCCGGTATTTCTAAATAGATAATTTCAGAAAAGCCCACTAATTTCTGGAGTTCTTGGTGTTTATGAAGTTACAATCTTTTAATCAATTGGGAAAGTCAGAAAGATTGCCAGAAGTCAAATACCTCTTTTCTTGCAGATAAGTTTTTATGGCTAGAAATGAGTCAAAGAGCCTGCTTTTCTCCATATCTCATCAACCACTGGGTCCAGATGGCTCACATAAGGATAAGTTCACCTCCTGAATAGACACAGTAGTCTGGGATGGAGAAGGTAGAGGAAAGGTGAGAAGGAGGTAAAGCTGTGTTTAGGACTTTAGGTAGAGTCCAGTCAATGGAAACTGCATTCCACTAGCTGTTGCCCTTGAGAAAGTAATCCTCTCTGCTCTATTAAAGGATAAGTGATGGCAATAGAGACAAGAAGATTTCAGGAAAAATTCCCTTTGGAAGTCTGATAAATAGAGAAGAATTATGCTTTATCAAAGAAAATCTAATAAAAGTTAAACAAAGTTGCTGGCTAAAAATGAAAATAATTGGGGACTGCGTTTGGCTCAGATCATGATGGAATGAAGCCCTACATCGGGCTCCCTACTCCATGGGCAGCCTGCTTCTCTCTCTACACCTCTTTTGCTCTCTTGTACTTTCTCTCTCTCTCAAATAAATAAATACAATCTAAAAAAAAAGAAAATAATTGTATTCCTGTACCTGTAACAAACTTTAAAGTGTAGTAAAAAGATGCCATTTACCCTAGCAACAAAAACAGTAAATCGAAAACTAGACATAAATTTAAAACAAAAGGTGTATAAGAACTTCATAGAGAAAATGATAAAAGTTTATTGAAAGATATAAAAGAAGGCCTAGATAAATAGCGAAAGAGTGTGGCCATGCATAGGAAGTCTCAAAATCATAAAGGTGGACATTCTGTCCAAATAAAATAATAAATTGAAAGCAAGTTCAATCAAGAGCCAACAAGATTGTTTATATAACTTGAAAATTCTCTGAGGAGGGAGATTGGATTGGCAACAAATTCAGAAGAAAATGTTCACTTCTCTACTCAAAGAAATGTGGACTAATATAAAATAAACTATGTTTGCACATGGCAAAAAATGTAAATGTTTAAAACTACCAAATACTGTTGCATGCGTTTAAAAAATGAGACTTGTTAGCTATTGTTGAGGGTATGTCTATTCTTAAAATCACTTGAAAGAATGATTTAGTAATACCTATGAAACCTAAAAAGTGTTTTTCTTTTTACCTCAGTAGTACCATTTTCAGGTATCTACCCTAGACATACATGCACATATATAAACAAGAAAGCATAGAGGATGAAACTGAAGCACTATTTGAAATGGTGATAATCACCCAACCGTCTAAAATAGGAATATACAAAATTATTTGGCTTTTTCATGTAAGAGAAAAAAAAAAAAGGACAGTTGAAATAACTTATTCTAAAAGGTTAAACACATATATAGCTTAGAAACCTAATGTTATGTGAAAATGTTAGCAGTAAGTAACATACTCTATGTGGTATCACTTATCACTTATGTATGTTTACAAATACATAAGATGAATATTTAATTAATGATACTACCAAGTGAGTTGAAAAGTTCAAAACACACATGGATGTGATGTACATTAATGTTAGGATATTATTAATTTCTGGGGACTGCTGAGTTGAATGGATTGGGGCTTTGTCAGAATTTCTACCATTGAATTCCTTAAAAAAAAATCAGTGAACTAAATATGACAAATTGTAAACAATTGTTTATTTTCAGGTTAGGTATTTGAGTGTCCTTTGTATATTTTTTGTATTTAAATGTTTCTAAAATTTTAAAAGCTAATTATAAGAATAAATTATTTAATTCAAAATACTTTCTTTTAAAAACCCATAGTGCTATAAAATATGGGGTAAATGGGGATATACCCTAATACAATTTCAAAAATAGAGGGTTTCATCTTATGTTATATTAAAACCTCTGTAAAAAAGTACTGTACAGATGCCTGGGGGCTCAGTTGGTTAAGCATCTGACTCTTGATCTCAGTTCAAGTCTTGGTGTCAGGGTCATGGGTTTAAGTTATGCATTGGGCTCCATGCTGGACGTGGAGCCTATTTTTTTTTTTTTAAATTGCAGAAACATCTTGCCTCTGCATAACAGTGACTTTTTATGGAGAAACAAATGAAAAATAGACCACAGTTGACTAAGAGAAAAATACAGACTAAGCCAGGCTATTTCAACTGAATGCATTGGGGTGGCGGGGCGGGAGGCTAATTACATTAAAAATAATAAAATTAAATATTTATCTGAAATCTTAAATATTAGAGATGATATTTTGTTTTTGTTTTTTTTTTAAACTTACCTATACAAGCTCAGAAGATCTTCTTCCAAGAAAACTGAAGTCTTTGGAAATAATCCCTTCAACACTGAACATATGGTTTATTTTTTTTAACCTTAGGTATGAGCCAAAATAAATTATGTCATTCACGAATGAGAAAATTATGAACTTGTGAGAGACTTTCTGTTATATATTTTACCTAGTACTACAGTTAATATTCAGAGCACAACTGATCGAAATGTATAATGATATAAATTTTGGAATAAACTGAATAAACTAGAGGATATTATGCTAAGTGAAATAAGTCAGTCAGAGAAAGGCAATTATATGATTTCACTCATACGTGGAATTTAAGAAACAAAACAGATGAGCATAGGGGAAGGAGGGAAAAACAAGACAAAATCAGAGAGGGAGACAAACTGTAGGAGACTCTCTAGGAATAAAACTGAGGGTTGTTGGAGGGGAGAGGGTAGGGCGATGGGGTAGTTGGGTGATGGACACTAAGGAGGGCACTTGATGTAATGAGCACTGAGTGTTATATGCAATTGAAGAATCACTGAACTCTACCTCTGAAACTAATAATACACCATATATTAATTGAATTTAAACATCATATATTAATTCAGTTTTAATTGAATTTAAACATTTTTAAAAAGATGCAAGTTGCTATAAATTCAAACAGCTATTAGAAATTAACATTTAGGGGCACCTGGGTGTGTTTGAGCATCTGTTTTTGGCTCAGGTCATGATAACAGGGTCCTGGGATCAAGTCCTGCATCAGGCTCCCCACAGGGAGCCTGCTTCTCCCTCTGCCTATGTCTCTGCTTCTCTCTCTGTGTCTCTTATGAATAACTAAATAAAATCTTAAAAAAAACACACCCACTTGAAATCTAAGGCACTTCAAATATTATTGGCTTAAAAAGTATTGATACTAATAAATAATGTTACCTAAAAATGGAAAATGCAGAAGAAAGAAGAGATTAAACAGTTTAACAAATAACTTTGATAATAACTTAAAAATCCAGAGAAGAGCCCAATCCCACGTGAAATGAACCAGAAATTTGATATAGAGTTTTTTGTTTTGGGTTTGTTTTGTTGTTTTTTGTTTTTGTAATGCTAAAGTTAAAAAGACAAATCCTGATTTGAACTTCCTTAAAGAAATAACTGCTCACCAGCAAAAGGTTCATAATAAAATGAGATTCCTGTGAAGATTCATAAGGTTTGCAAGAGCAACAGCGTAATATGACAAGAGAATGCATGTGTGACACAGAAAATTGACCATTGTTAAATAGCTAGATCTGTTTATTAGTTGAGAGTATAAAAGCATGAGTACCGTAAATATATACCAAAGATAACAAAATGTGGAAAGCAGAAAAATAAAACACAGATTTCAAAATAAGTTATCTAGGATACAGATAGACCAAATGAATGAATAAATGAATGAAAACATCCTTCCCTATGAAACATCCCTATGAAAGATTCTCTAGGCAATATCAAATTGAAAATTAAGAGGCTATGCAAATATCTAAAACTGAACCAAGAACATGTATATGTTAAACAATTGTAAAACAGAAAAATACAGAGTAGATAAAGCAGGTACTAATTAGACCTTTCTTTTCTTGTAACATCCAAACCAATTAAGACTGTAATATGGTGACTACTACTAATTTACATTTCTATTTCAGAATAAAAATGTTGTTTCTCTTTACCCTCTTTCTAACCCTTCATTTTTCCAAAGAAGTTCACTGATTTTGAGAGGAATTATCAATAGAAGCAATCATCTTAGTTAAGATGAAGAAAGTATCACCTACTGAGATTTTATTATAAAACGGAACCAAGTTTATATCTGAATATTAAAAAATTCTTCATGAATCATACATTATCAAGAAAATCTGAGGATTCTAATAAAATTATCAGGCTTTCACATAGGAATAGATATTTATTTTATGATATGCTGTCTTTAATCATGGAGCAGCAACTTTTTGGGTGGGTTACTAAACAGTTCTGCTTTTAGGATTCACTCTAGAATTATTTAATAGCAGTGTACTCATGCAGTGGGGTCAAACACAGCAAATACATGTACAGTTTGATTTGTGCTTCATAATTGATGGCTTAACAAACACTGATTACAACCTGTTGTGGATTTCTTGCGTCAGAACTTTAATAAAGTCATAGGCAAATTTTCATTCAATTGTAACAACGTGTCACTGACAATAATTATCCTTTTCATATACCATGTTAGGAATCTTCACACAAGCCTGTGATGAAGAAGATACAGAAGTTTTTTTCAATAAATACAAAGAAAAAGGGGCATCTGAGTGGCTCAGGTGGTTGGGCACCTGACTCTTGGTTTAGGCTCAGGTTGTGATCACCAGGGTTGTAAGACGGAGCCTGGAGTGAGCTCCCAGCTCCATGAGGAGTCTGCCTGGGAATTCTCTCCTTCTGGTCCTCCCTCTCACTCATGTGCCTGTATTCTCTCTCTAAAATAAATAACCGGAAGGGGAGGAGGATGGGTGTTGGAGGGGAATGGGTGACGGGCACTGAGGTGGACACTTGACGGGATGAGCACTGGGTGTTTTTCTGTATGTTGGTAAATTGAACACCAATAAAAGTTAATTAAAAATAAATAAATAAATAAATAAAATAAATAACCTTTTTAAACAAAATTTAAAAATAAAATAAATAAATATATATAAACACATGGATGCTCAGAGACATTAAATAACTTGCTGCCAGTCACTCACCCCATAGTTAAGTAGCAGCATTGGTGTAGGAACCCAGGTCTATCTGCCTCTAAAATCTGCACTTTGAGCAAATTAACATCTCTGTTGTAATGCAAACTTTTTGCCTTCCATGGGTACTCACATTATTAGACATGACATAAATCTGTGGCCATCCTTCCCTACTCTCTACATATCACAAGAGAAGAAATGACTTGTACATATCTATTCCTAATCCTTCTAACTGTGCTCTGCTTTCCATCTGTGTGACAGCTACTCCCAAATATTTCATACGTTCGTAGTGCTTTAAGCGCATGCCACCCTGTATTCAGCTGGATGACTCACACCTTATTACCCATGGCTGTTTCCTTACCAATGTATGAGTTATCTCTAATAATTGTTGTTTACCACTCATGTAAGTAAAATATGTTAACTCTAATTTGAAAATAAAACCTATCTACTTGTCTCTCCATGTCTCCACCTTAGTTCAGTCCATGGGCTTCTAAAGAACCATCTTATAATCCCTTCATCTTCATTTTCTCTCCACATTTCTTGTTCACACAGCAGCCAGACTTCCTTATGTGAGGAATATATACATATATACATTTCAAAAAAAAACAACAACAGGATATCAGCATACACTGAAAAGAGAAAACTCATAATTTGCCATCATGAACAGTCTTCCTTCTTCCCGCAGCCATTGATTATAGCTGGCACGTACTTGAAAATTATTGTGTTTTGATCCTAGTTTATAAAAACTCTTATACTCATAAATTCTTTTTATCACAGTTAAGTTGGCTGTTGGAATTTAAAAAATGAAAATTTAAAAAATTATTTGAGTGCACATAATTTATTACAAATATCTATAGCTTTTTATTTCTTATTTTATGATTAGCTGCTGCAAGACAGTGCTGAATAAAAACTGTGAAAGAAGGCATCCTTCTCCTGTTCCCAACTTAAAAAGAGTGCTTCAGTTTCATTATGACATAGCTCTGTTTGTATTTGTTTCATTATGACATAGCAAACTGACATAGTGAACATACCTGGATGTTAAGGTATGAGTCAGCCAGCTGAATACAGAGTTGGCAGGTGCTGAAAACACTAGAAAAGTACAAAATATTTGGAAGTGGCTGTCACACAGATGGAAAGCAGAGCACAGTTAGAAAGATTAGGAATAGACTTGTACAAGTCATTTCTTCTTTTGTGAGACATAGAGAGTAGGGAAGGATGGCCACAGATTTATGTCATGTCAAAAATATAATGACATGTATCCACTATTATGTACCATACATAGCATATGAGTGTGAGAGAGTTTGTGGAGGATTCCATTTTCATAAATCTAAGGAGTTGTCTTCTTCCCGTAGCTAGCTAAGAGTTGATTCAGGGTAACAATTTTGAGAATCTTTTAACTGGATCTGAATTGATATTATGGATTTTGATAGAAGTGCTTTAGGAAGGGATTTTTTTTAGCTGATATATTCCCAGTGTGATTAATACAGCGAATTGCAGTTAGAGTTTTAATTTTTTAACCTTTTTTATATATATCATCAATAAACATTGTTTGGGCAAAAGGTATAATTAAGACTTTTTAATTCATTTAATACATTTTTCACATTGATTACTTGTATTTTTGTTTATAAGTGACTTGCAGTTTTTATTTGTTTTACTTTGCTAATTTGGTTTTGTATGAAGTCAATTCTAGATTCTAAAAAAAAGTTATCTTATTTGGCATGTTTTCTATCTGATCTAGAATGGATACATGAATGAAATATCTGGTTTTCTTAAGACTCTTAAAAACATAGTCTAATTTATTTGGCTTTTCAAAGAACAAGTTTTGACATTATGGATTAACTTTTCTGATTATTTTTTGTCATCAATTTCTGTTATTTTTATTATTTCAAATGTTTATTTTTAAATAACATCTAAATTGGAAATCAAAGATTTTCTGCCCCTCCCTTTTTTCAGTATTTTTGGCATTAAAAGTATATATATACCTTTTAGTTCTAAATTGTTTTTTTTCCTATAGTCCATTTTTTGAGCAATTTTATGTTTGCAGTAAAATTACGTGGAAGGTACAAAGATATTCCCTATACCCCTGACCCCATACCTACATATCCTCTTCCACTGTGAACATTTACCACTGGAGTGGTACTTTTGTTATTATCTATGAACCTACCTTGACACATCATGATAATTTGTAGCTCATAGTTTACATTAGGGTTCACATTCTGTGGGTTTGGACAAAAATATAATGACACATATCCACTATTATAGTATCATACAGAGTATAGTATAGGATCATACTGCCTTAGAAATGCTCTGTATCCAACCTATTCATTCCTTCCTACCCCCAAACCTGGCAATGACTGACCGTTTTATTGTATCCATAGTTTTGTCTTTTCTAGAATGTTATATAGTTGGAATCCTACAGTGTGTGTCCTTTTCAGACCTTTTCAATTAGTGATATGCATTTGATGTTCCTCCATATCTTTTCATGGCTTAATAGCTTATTTATATTTTAGTGCCAAATAATACTGTATTGTCTAGATCTACCACAGTTTGATTATCTACCTACTGAAGGACATCTTGGTTGCTTCCAAGTTTTGACATTATGAATAAAGCTGCTACAAACATTCACCTGCAGATTTGTAACTCCTTTGTATGGAGACCAAGGAATGTAATTGCTGGATCATACGGTAAGAGTATGTTTAGTTTCGTATGAAAATGTTAAACTGTCTTCCAAAATAGCTGTATTATTTTTGCATTCTCCCCAGCAACAAGTGAGAGTTTTTGTTGTTTAACATTCTCACTAGCATTTGATGTTGTGAGTGTTCTAGATTTTGGCTATTCTAATAGGTCTATGCTGATATCTTATATTAGTTTGCATTTAATCGATGATGTATGATATGGGGCATATTTTCATGTACTGTTTACCATCAGTATATCTTCTTTGATGAGATGTCTGTTAAAATCTTTCACCAATTTTTTAATTGGATCTTTGTTTCCTTATTGTTTAGTAGGTTTTTTTTTTTTTAAGAATTTGCTTATTTATTTGAGAGAGAGAGAGCACAAGCAGGCAGAGCAACAGGTAGAAGGAGAGGGAGAAGCAGGCTCCCTGGTGAGCAGAGAACCCGATGTAGTGCTTGATCCCAGGACCCTGGGAACATGACCTGAGCTGCAGGCAGACACTTAACTGACTGTGCCACCCAGGCATCCCCTTATTGTGTAGTTTTAAGAGTTCTTTGTATATTTTTGATAGCAATTTCTTTTCAGGTGTGCCTTTTGCAAATACTTTCTTCTAGTCAGTGGCTTGCCTTCTAATTCTCTTTGTATTTTCTTTCACAGAAGTTTAATTTTAATGAAGTTTAGCTTATTCATTATTGATTTCATGGATCCTGCCTTTGGTGTTATATCTAAAAAGTCATTATAATGCCTAAGGTCATCTAGGTTTTCTTATTTCTATCTTATCTTTCAGAAGTTTGAGAATTATTTCTTTTACACTTAAGTTTATGATCCCTTTTGAGTTAACTTTTGTGAAGGGTACAAGGGCAGTGTCCAGATTTCTGTGTTTGAATGTGGATGTCCATTTGTTCTAGCAACATTTATTGCAGAGACGGTCTTTATTATACTGCCTTTGTTCCTTAGTCAAAGATCAAATGACTATATTTTGTGGGTGTATTTCTGGTCTGTTCCTCCTGTTTCATTAATCTGCTATTCCTTTGTCAATATCACACTGTATTGGTTACTATAGCTTTATAGAAAGTCTTGAAGTCAGGTAGTGTCAGTCCTACAACATTTCCCTCTCCTTCAATATTTTGTTGGCTATTCTACGTCTTTGACTTCTCTATATAAACTTTAGAATCAGTTTGTTGATATCCATAAAAATAAGCTGATATTTTGATTGAACTTCATTAAATCTACAGATTAGGTTATAAAGAAAGACATTTTGACAATATTGAATCTTCCTATCTTTATTTTTATTTATTTTTTAAATTTTTTTATTATTATTTATTTATGATAGTCACAGAGAGAGAGAGAGAGAGAGAGGCAGAGACACAGGCAGAGGGAGAAGCAGGCTCCATGCACCGGGAGCCCGATGTGGGATTCGATCCCAGGTCTCCAGGATCGCGCCCTGGGCCAAAGGCACGCGCCGAACCGCTGCGACACCCAGGGATCCCTCTTCCTATCTTTAAACATGGAATATTTCTCAAATTATTAATGAATTGACTACTTTAATCAGTTTTTTAGTTTTCTACATGTAGATATTGTATATATTTCACTCGATTTATACTTAAAAGTTTCATTTTGGAAATGCCTGGGTGGCTCACTGGTTGAGCGTCTGCTTTAGGTTCAGGGCATGAACTCGGGTCCAGCGATTGAGTCCATCATTGGATTCCCTGTGAGGAGCCTGCTTCTCCCTCTGCCTATGTCGGTCCCTTTCTGTGGTCTCTCATGAATAAATAAATACTTTTCAAAAAAATTTTCATTTTAGGGTGGCAAAATAAATGGTATTGTGTTTTTAATATCCAATTCCACTTGTTCATTTGTGGTATAAAGGAAAATGATTGACTCTCATGCAATTAGTTGTATACTACAAGATTAGTACAATCACTTAATAGTTCCAAGAGGGTTGCCAACTCTTTTGAATTTCATGCACAGATGATCATATTGTCTGCATATAAAGGCAGTTTTATACATTCCTTCCCACTATGTATTCCTATTATTTCTTTTCCTTGCCTTTTTACATTAGCTAGGCCTTCCAGTATGATGTTGAAAAGGAATGGTGAGAGGAAACATCCTTGTCTTATGGCTAATCTTAGTGTGAAAACTTCTAGTTTCTTCCCATTAAGTATGATATGAGCTATAGGCTTTTATAGATATTCTTTGTCAAATTGAGGAGGTTCCCCCTATTCATAGTTTACTGAGAATGAGTGTTGGATATTGTCAGATGCTTCTTCTGAATCTTTTTATATGATAATGTGATTTATCTTTTTATTTTGTTGATATGATGGATTACATTAATTGATATTTTAATGTTGAATCAGGTTTGAATACCTGAGATAAATCCCTCTTGCTTGTGATATATAATCTTTTTTGCACATTACTGGATTCAATGTTTTGAATATTTTCTAATATTTTGTTGAGGATTTAGTGTCTATGTTCATGAGAGATATTGGTCTGTAGTTTTCTTGTAATGTCTTTGTCTGGCTTTGGTATCAGTGTAATGTTGGCTTAATTAAGTGAATAAGGAAGTATCTCTGCTTCTAGTTTCTAAAATAGATTGTGGAGCACTGGTACAATTTCTTCCTTCAATACTTGATAGAATTCACCCATAAACCCATCTGGGTTTGGTGCTTTCTATTTTGGAAGGTCATTAGTTATTGATTCAATTACTTTAATAGGTAAAGTTGTATGCAGATTGTTTCTTCCTAGATTGTTTTTTGAGAATATCTTTTTTTAAAGATTTTATTTATTTATACATGGGAGACACAGAGAGAGAGAGAGGCAGAGACACAGGCAGAGGGAGAAGCAGGCTCCATGCAGGGAACCTAATGTGGGAGCCTAATGTGGGACTCGATCCCGGGTCTCCAGGATCAGGCCTTGGGTGGAAGGTGGAGCTAAACCACTGAGCCATCCAGGCTGCCTGAGAATATCTTTGATATTCTTTCGGTTTTGATACCTAGTGATCATGTTTTCATATAAATGTATATATATATACATATATAATTTGAATAACATAATTATACAAGTTGATATAACTATATATCAATTTGACATATATGTATATAAATGTGCACACAGGTATGTAAGTGACCAAACTGTAGACCTGTAGACATACTAATGTGTGTATGAATACAGCTTGGCCAATCTTTTTAGATCTATTTGGTTTTTTGTCTTTTTTTTTTTTAATATTAAGCAAGTGTTTCCTTTGTGGCTTAATAAAGTCATCAGTATTTTCTAATTCTATATCTGCTGTGGTCTGCATGTTTATGTCTCCCCAAAATTCTCATGTGGAATCCAATAGGATGGTTATGGGAGGTGAGGCCTTTGACAGATGATTAGGTCATGAGAGTAGAGCCCTCTGCAATGGGATTAGTACTCTTTTTTTTTTTTTTTAAGATTTTATTTATTTATTCGTGAGAGAGAGAGAGAGAGAGAGAGAGAGAGAGGCAGAGACACAGGCAGAGGGAGAAGCAGGCTCCATGCAGGGAGCCTGATGTGGGACTCGATCCTGGGTCCCCAGGATCACGCCCTGGGCTGAAGGCAGTGCTAAACCACTGAGCAACTCGGGCTGCCTGGGATTAGACTCTCTAAAGGAGAGATCCCACAGAGCTACCTAGCTCCTTCCAATCAGGTGAGAATACACTGAAAAGTCTTATATTCCAGAAGACAGCCCTCACTCAGTGATGTTGGCACCATGAATTTGGACTTCCACCCACCAGAACTGTAAAAAATAAATTTCTGTTTTTTACAAGCTAGCTAGTCTATAATATTTTGTAATATCAGTCCAAATGGACTAAGACAACATCTCATTGAAAAGACAGCATATGTTTCTTTGTGTTCAGAATTCTCCATTTCTCTATTTATTAGATCAAGTGTATAGTTATTTTATTCAAATTATTTATTTTCTTCTTGGTCTGTTGTATGTTGTCACATAACCTATTGCTGGCCACATCAGTATAGTTATATTTTTATTTGACTGCTCATTTATCTGTTATTTTCTTTTCTAATTTTATAAGTATTTCTTGAAGGCAGTCAACATTTTATCTCCAGTATCCAGTATAGTACATGGTTCATAATAATTCTCAATACTATTTTTTTGTGAATAAACACTTGTTTATTGGCTAATGTTCAGAATTATCTTACGTATTTCAATAATCTAGAATTTAGTGTGAACTAACACAAAAAAATTCCATCTCAAGTTTATATAACTATATATCAATTTGATATATATATGTAAATATATATTAATATTACACCATAAAAATTCTGTAAATGAATGTTTTCCATTGTTTTACCTCAGTCAATGTTAGCATCTTGGGTTAATATTAGTAATTACAAATTAAATAATCCTGATGACTTAAATGCAATTGCATTTGAGACTCTGACTATACCAAATATACTAAGAAATTAAGGGGCACCTGGGTGGCTCAGTCTATTAAGCGGCTGCCTTTGGCTCAGGTATGATCTCAGGGTTTTGGGAAGGAGCCTCATGATAGGCTCCCTGCTCAGTGGGGTGTATGCTTCTCCTTCTCCCTCCAGCCCTCCCCCCTGCTCATGCTCTGTCTCTCTTTCTCAAATAAATAAAATAAATTAAGTAGATATTTAAATTTTATAAATGATTTGCTCCTATATCTGATAGAACAGTCCATTTCAAAGGTCTTTCCTCAGCAAGTGTTACACATTTCTCTAATTCGAGCCCTCGAAAACCTTTTTTATTTGTGTGGCATTTATATACATTTTCTCAGCTTCTTAGTGGAATGAGTCAGATCCCACTAGGAGTGTACCCAATTTCCCTTTGTCTCAGTTATAGTTCATCTCCTCTCCCTCAGTGACAGCCACAAAGAAACTCTGGGGGGCTTTTACCTCAATAGTTAAATGCTTCCACTGGCACCAGTTTTTCACCAGAGTAGTCCACAAGTGAGCTTTAAAGAACATATAAAAGCTCTTTCCCCTGTAGTAGCCTGTCTGACTTTTCCTTTCAGAGAGAACCCCAGGGATTTGCTGTGAATCACTCCCATTGAGGTTAATTGGACAACACATTGAGAAAACCGGTCATAAACTCAAACACATCTGCTCTGATTCTAAAGACCAAATAGCAAAATTGTAGTTTATTTTAATTGGCACCCTCCTGTGAGGGGGGGAGTGGGGGGAGAAGTCAATTAGCAGATTATTATAATTATCAGAAGTATGTAAGCCTAGTCCTCTGTTGAATGATTTACTATTTTTCCTTCTTCATTTGATAATCTATATTGTTCTATAATATTTTATTTCATAAAAAATTCTGCGTTAATAATTACAGTCTTTACTAACCAAATATAATATGTACCAAAATGGAATTAAAATGACTGACTTTGAATTAAAATCGGGCTGTAATTTTTTTTCCTTATGAATGTGAAACTTGTTCATCCATTCCACATATTGTGAGCTTCTACTATATATCAGACATATATTTCTTGAGAATATATTTTTGAATATCTACTTGAAATATATTTTCCTTAAGACACTTTTCCTGGTTTATTAATCTGTTAATTAGAAATGCTTGAAATTTGGGGAATATAAAGAATAGTGAAAGAGAACAAAGGGGAAAGGAGAAAAATGAGTGGGAAATATCAGAAAGGGAGACAGAATATGGAAGACTCCTAACTCTGGGAAACCAACTAGGGGTGGTGGAAGAGGGGGTGACTGGGTGATGGGCACTGAGGTGGACACTTGAAGGGATGAGCACTGGGTGTTATTCTATATGTTGGCAAATTGAACATCAATAAAAATAAATTTATAATAAAAAAATGCTTGGAGAAACCTAGCTCTTTTGTGAATGGGCTATTCCTTTTGTAGTACCTATGTGGGACAAGCTCAGTAACCTGGAGATAGGAGGTAAGATATGTGTAGTAGGAAATACCACTGAAGTTACTTTAAAAAATTAAAATTAACTAAATAATTAATATGAAGATCTAAAAGGTGAGGTCAAAAACAAAATAATAGCAATCACTTTTTTATGAGTAAAACTTATTTATGGTTTAATATATTATCATTGACTTAATAACATAGTTTTAGCTTTGTTTTTAAGGTACTAGATTATTATCCTCACAATTAAACATTCTTTAGCTAGGATACTGGACTGGCTACTGGATATTTAAAACTAATACAAATTGTCACTACATTTAGGATGGGTTAGAGGACTTCTAGATCAGAATACAGATGCAATGTAATAAGTAGTATAGTATAATACAAAGTATATTTGGTCTTTGTCCCTGGTCTTGGCAAAGAGCTCCTAAAACCCTTGGAATTTACCAAGTGATAGGAATGTCATTTGTTATTCATAATGTGTGCCTTTCCACCTAAGTTTATACTAATGATGTGATTTAGTGTGAGGCTCCACCATAGATGAGGGGGTGGGGAAGGGGGTGTCTGGTTTTTAAACTCTATTAAAAGGAGTTTTAGTGAGTTTCTATATTGGTGAATTCATGGAGGTACTACTGGGAGTTGGTGTGCCTAGAGAGAGCATGAAAGCTCCTCACTTCCCCTTCCAATACCTTGCTCTATGCATCTCTTCCATCTGGCTATTTCTGAGTCATATCCTTTATAATAAACCAGCAAACCTGATTAAAGTGTTTCCTTGAGTTCTGTGAGTTTGACAGTATAGCATATTATTGAACCTGAGGAGGAGATCCTGGTAACTCTTGAATCTAGCCACTTGATCAGATGTATGGGTGGCCCAGGATTTGTGACTGGCATCTGGAGTGGGGGTTACCATTCTGTGTGACTGAGCCCTTAAACTGTGGGGTGAGTGCTAACTCTGATTAATTAGTGTCAGAGTTGAATTAAATTGCTAAGCACCAAGTTGGTGTCTGGATAATCTGAGAATCAGTTGTTGGTGTTGGAAAACACCCCAGAAGTAGTATCACTAGATTGTAAATTACCCGACAAAATGGATTATACACTATATAGTACTTATATTTCTCAATTTCACATTAACTTGGACATTATAAGAAACTTATTCAAAGCTTATTAAATAACCGAGTTGACAATGAATTCATTTTTCTTTGCAACCTATTACATTCTTGTGATCTGAAGCCGTTAATGAATTTCCTTATTTTATGCAAAATAGGGAAGTGTTCATTTTGGAAAATTAATTTACATAGTGTTCATTATTTTGGGGACTTACTAGGCTATGCTAGTGGAGGAAACAATAAAAAGAAATATGGAAGACAAAATTTTTGGGATAGATAACACTCCACTCTGAGTCATAAAACAATGAATTCAGTCCTGATTCTTACACTTGCTGGCTGCATGATTTATCTCACTTTCCTTTATATAGAATGATAACAATATCTACCCACTTCAAAGGCTTTCATGAGAATTAAATGAGTTATTGCAGTGCATAGTAACAAATATACTATCTAGTATGCAAAACTTTCTGTCAACAAGATTAATCACTAACTCTCTTTAGCTGGCACTATCTAAGCAACATGACTAGAGATAGATAGCTTGATTCACGGAGACATTGGTGCATTTTATGAATTACTAGTACTAATTTCCTATTGCCAGAGCCAAGGATATGACTAAAACAATCCAAAACGTCTGCTTTTGAAGGTCTGTCTCTTAGGTTAGCTTCTGTTGCCAAATCAGTACCAGTCATAGAAGACTCACTTGTAATTTCACAGGGAAAATTCATTATAAAGAATGGATGGGCAAATTTTTTCTGAAAGAAATTAGTAAATATTTTAGGCTTTTCAGGCTGTAAGATTTTCAACTACTCAACTCAACTACTTAACTCTGAGCTTGTGGAGTAAAATCAGCCATAGATAATATGGGAACCAAATGTGAGTGGCTGTGTTCCAGTAAAAGTTTATTTATAAACAAGTGGCAAATAATATTTGGCCCATGGACCAGTGTGTGTGGGTCCCTGATATAAAATATTATTAGCTAGAAAAGGAAGGTTAACTACAAAAGTTGGTAAATGAGAATCCCAGAGAATATAGAAATAACAAATTTAGGGATACTACATACTACTTTTAAAGGTGAAGGAAAGTACTCAAGGAACGACCAAATTTGGAAGGGCATCTCTCCTCCCACTTCACTCGGAGTCTGACCTTTAAGTTCATTTGAGAGAGTGTGGCTGTAGTCCACTGTATGGAAGAGGAATTTTGGGGGGTACTATGGTATGGAGCTGAGGCATAGGAAATTGTCTACTAGAGTTCAGTGAAGTTTGATATCATTCCGGGAGGTTAGAGCTAGGTCCAAATGAAATCAGATTAAGATTTCTTGTTATAGGCAGAAAAAATAAACAAAACATAATAGTTTCAAAATTCCAAGGAAAAATACTTGCCAATTTAGTGCAGAAATTTACATATAAAAACACCTATATTATCTTTGTCAAAGAAAACAACTAAAGGCAATACTTTATTCAACCAGCCATGCACAATTGACTAAATTCCAGTAGGTTGAGAAACCATTGGAACTAGAGTAAAGGACTGACTTTAGGAGGCAAAGCAGAAATCAGAACCAAAAACGGTTGGACACTAGGTAGGGAGTCTGCCATAAAATCTTCACTGGACAGAAATTTGGGGTTTTGTCATGAGTAACAGAGCAAAAGCATAGTCAACCCAGTAAAAATTAGGAGTCTATCATGCTCTTAAATATCAATACACTATCTGTAATATTAGCAGGGTACACTCTTACATGGACAAATTATATAGCAGCAATGATGTCTGAATTATGTTAGTATACACAACCCAGAAGGGTTCTCCAAAGAGCAACATATTGAGAGACCCTATATAGCTTGGGGAGAGACAAATTAGTTATGAGTAGGAGTTCAAAAACTACTGCTCAAATTCAGCAAACTGTTTTTGCAAGTAAAGTTTTATTGGCACATAGCCAAACCCGTTTATTGGCATATAATCTATGGTGCTTCTGCTACATGGCAGAGTTGAGAGTTGTGATAGAGAGCATATGGACAGAAACACCTAAAACACTTATTATTTGGCCCTTTTCTGACTATATATTTCAACCCCTGAACAAGAATGTGACCAAATAAAGAAAGGATAACTGGTATAGGAAGAGAAATTGCCTGCTATAAGATTTTCACTTGAGAAAACTTGAAGATTGAGGTATTCAAACTGAAGAAAACAGAACTCTATAAAGAAGTATTAAAAATGGAAAATCTAAAATGAAAGGTTGCAATTCAATTTTCTGAGCCTTTACACTCTGAAATTGTGGTAGAAGAGGAAGATCTAATCAGGAGAATGGTCATAGGATGAGATTATGGTCAGTGCCTGAGCTTTCAAATGTGGGTTGAATCAAAATTTTTCTCTTGGTACTTATGTCAATATTGTGGAAGTTCCATCGATTAATTAATGTCATACATTTTTTTTTACCATATCAGAGTTGTTTTCATGTCTACATTCCCTTAGGATAATTCTCAAAATGGTTAATTACTAGTTTGAGAAGCCCTACAATTTCTGGTTCCTCTCTCTGTTTTCAGTTCCTATCTCAACACTTTCCCTTCTGTTCTTGCACAGCAAATTTTCTGATGCCTCTTCTGATGTGAACTTTCTCTGAATACTAAATTGAATTAGATCCCCCACCCCATATATATTTCCACATCTCATGTGTTCTTCTCTTGGCACACAAAATTATAGCCACCTCTTTATGACCAGAAAACCTTTAGAAGGGATCACATCTGTCTTGTTCAAAGTTCTATGCGTGGTCCTTGGCTTATGTAGATAATTAATATGTATTTGAAAAATAAACTATGAACAAATAAATCTATACAAAAGTTTTGCAAATGCTGCTATCATTACCCTCCTTATTGCCAGTATAGAATGTTACATGTCATAAATCTTTTTGTATAATGATCTTGTATAAAATAAAATATTTGGAAGAATAGGCTGATTATAGAAAAAAGTGATTATGCACTTTATATATATAATGACCTATATGACAACCTCAGCTTAATTATGTTATGTGAGTATTTTGAGGATTAACTAACTCTGTAAAGTGCTCAGGACAGCACCTAGCACCTATTCGGTTGCTCAGTAACTGTTGGTGACAGCACAAATACTTCTCATCTTTTATTTTTTGCCTCCTAAGAAAAAGGGAAGAAAAAATTCTCACTCTGAGGAATCCAGTCCACTGTGTAAGCATAATGATAATTTTTTCAGTCTGTCTGTATAGATTATTTAACTGTGAAGAGAGCTGCTTACACAGAGAAATCATCACAAGGGTTCAGATTGGTTGCACATGGCTATAGAAAGTTTTACATGACTAATCTTGGTGTTACCCATAAATTCTTAGCACAGTTTTTTAATATTTAATACTCTATCTCAAGATACTATCATGAGTTAGAAAGTGGAAATTATTTTAGAATGGTATGACATTTTGTATTTATTTTTTAAGGAGCTGCAAATTCCTCACAATCATCTCTTTGCCCTTTACCAAGGCCTTGAGATTTAGCACCCTTTTCAGAGATCTTCTGGAAGATACTCTACTGTTTAAGGAAAAGTAAAGGCAAAAAGACCAGAAATTGTGTGTTGAATGGCAAAGTTCTACTGCCAAGCAAAGGAACCCAGTAATTCATCAAAGAGTCTAGCATCATAGTGTGAAGTTGAGGGAGGAGAAAAGTAGAGATTTCTAATGACTGAAGATTGAAGACTGCTCTGTACTACAAAAACAAAAGGAGTGCTGCTGACCTGTTGGTTAGATAAGTACGAGACTGGCTGAGGAAGGTCAGCTGCATTGACAGAATGTCTATTTGGGGATTATGTCATAATTGGCCGTCTTTGTTGCCATTTGACATACCAAATCAAGATTATGGTACCAAGAAGGTCTCTACCCATATTGGCAGTTCTATTGGCCAGATAAGGGCATGCTACTGCTATAAAAATGTATTAAAAGAGACTTTGACAACTTCAACTCAAGTTTTTTGCTATGATAGATGCAGTGAAAGACGCTTTTGATCACCCACACCATTCATTTTAAGAAACAATGACTCTTTTATAGTAGGGTGGCATAACCATAATCAATCTTGTAATTTAATTGTTAAATAAGTTCACTTAACTGATAGAAACACAAATTATCAATTATATTTTACAATAAAGCTTTATAACTTCTTAATTACAAGTATTTCTACTCATGCTAAGTATAATAAGGATAGTGAACCAAGTCCTTCTTGTCTATACATGTCTCCTAAAATGAATTATAAAAATTTGGAAACTGTATTTACTACCCAATCAGTACACAATTCAGTATGTGCTTTGTAAATTATGACAGAAAGAAAAATAACCAAGAAAGAATTGCTTTAACCTCTGTTGTGATCTTTTATTCTTTTTTATTTGTTTATTTGTTTTCTGGCCTTATAAATGTTGTTTGAAAATGTCATTAGTGCTTCCATAATGCATGAGTTGACCTGGCTTTTGCAATCTTCCTCTGGAAAGCTTCTAGCCATTCTTTTAATAGTCTCATCTGGTTTTCCAAATTTCTATTTATTTAATCACAGAATATTTTATGATAGAGATAGAAAAGTGAGTATACCAGCATTTCAACCAGAAAAGATAGAGGCATATCTAGAAATAAAACATAATTTCCAATAGTCTCCCTTTTACCCTCTTTCTACTTCACCATTGATTGACCACATTCAAGTAAAGTGTGTAGTTCTCAGCTTTGTAAGTTCTTATTCTTCCTCCAAAGACTAGTTATATGTAAATAAATTTATTGACAGTTGGTTAACATACAAAATGTAATACCATGTTTATTTACTGTTGAGATGCTGTGTGTGTAAATATGAAAGAAAATAGAAGGATCCTTGTATTTAAGGACCAGGAGAAGGGATGTTAGTATAAGTAGTAAAGCTAAGCCAAAGTAACTGACATATTTCATGAGTGTCTATGTGAGCCCCTTAAGAGTATTTTTGTTTTCTGGTTTTGGAGAAATAAACTGCCAGTACTTTTTGTTTTGATCTCAATCTCTTCCTTTTGCAAATCTCCATGCTGGGCAACATCCCAAAGAACACTGAGTAGTGAGCCCAATGTGCATTCATACTGCTTATAGCCTAGAGTTCTCACAGTTGTTATTTTTGGCAAGGACTCCCACTGCCCGATGGTCAATCAGAATAGTTGTTCCCTCTCCAAAAATCAAATTCATCTTCCTTTAGTCAAATCTGTATTAATATCAAGAGAATATACAAATGTCCTCTTTTTTTTAGTGTATGTAGTCATGTATGGCAAAGGCGAGGACCTCAAGTTAGATGTTGCCTTTGAGACTAATTTTATTAGTTACTCCACTGATGAATACCATATCATTAAGAGAGAAAGGACAAAGATTGGAGTAAATATTGACTTCTCTTGGTTATACTCAATGCCACACCCCTCTGACATTTGAAAGGGTTTTATAGCATTGCTTCCAAAGGTAGAGACACACTGGTCATATCAGGGAATGGCCTGGGTGATTTGGAGGATTTTCATATCTATGTTCTACATAATATATGAATTCAGGAAATAATAAGGTGATGAATAGTTAGGTTTATGCAAAGCTAAAGCTGACTGCACAGTACTCTTGAAGATTTGCCTTAACTTACGACTTGGTATTGTCACAATTCTTCTGCCTTTGGCTGCTTTACCTTTCTGAACTATATTTTAAATTCTTCTGATTTTAGACTTATGGTCTAAGCACTAAATATAATGAATTCTTGCAGCAAGCACAATTTCCAATTACTGTTTGGAATACCCTTTGAATCATCCAGAAGGATTCTGCTTTCTAAACAAAAGGGAAAGTAGGGATAGTAAATAGGGAAAAATGTTGAAAGCAGTGAAGATGACTATGACACAGAGAAACAACTTGCCTGAGACATAATTGAAGTGAGTAGAGAATCCCAAGTTTGAATAAGTGCCTTATCTGTGCTTTTAAGAAGATAGGATTTTGAAAAGCTCTTAACTAAGTTAAGAGGCTGTATTTGAAAAAGTGGATGGAAAACTCTACTGGCTTTAAATATGTGTGATATTCTTGTGTGTTAGTAATTGACTCATCTAATTAAAATGGAAAATGTTTAGAGAGAAAGAATGAGCAGAGAAGGAGTGGAAAGGAAGTTCAACCTAAAATAAAGACCTACTTAATCTATTATGTAAAGACAATGTAGCCTCTACTGTTCAAGGGCAGAACTTGCGTTAGCAGAAAAGAGACAAGTTGTCCACAGGGGAGACAGAATTTCCCCTCACTGGCAAAATATTCCAGCAACATGCTTGCTTTGATCTGGCTTGAACATTTAAGGAAAAATGGGGGAAAGACAAAAAACCATCAGTAAATTTGGTCTACCATCTTAGAAAAAGAATGAACAATTTCCAGAGTCCTAAACTCTATAGAGGGTTCACATGAGTAAAATATTGAAGATATGAAGTCTCAGAAGGCAGATTGACCTATATCACCACATAAACTTCAGATATTTAGATATGCATATGTATTTTAAATTCTGGTTAAATGTTGCAAGAGGACAGCAAAGGTGAAAAGGGAATAAAGGGAAGGAGGGTCACATGGAAAAAATAAAAATACTGTGGGAAATGGACAAGAGGGAGAAATGAAAGGGGAAAGTAATGAGGACATAAGTCAAGCTTGAGTCCTACTTTGCCTGTGTTACCTGAACTTTTCCAGACTTCATTTCAGGAAAGCACATCTATGTCTTTCACTGGCACACAGTCCTGTGCATCGTAGGTACTCAATAAATATTTGTTAATGATGCTATTTTTTATCTGTCCATCACCCTTCAGACAAATTTCATTTCCAAACATCCCTCTTCCATCCAAGAAAATCACTATGTCTGCAATTCGGTATTATAAAACAATTGATCCAGAGCACTTTACCTATTAAAATACAATTTAATGTGGGACTAAAAGAATGAGTATCTGAGGTATAATCTCTTTCAAATTACTTTACCCTCCTTTTTGATTATCAGTGGTGAAAATCTGACTGAATAACATTTAAAACTTTGCTTTTTCCAGCAAAGAGACTAACATTTTCTAAAATATGTTATGGTCTGTCATAAGACAACACTTAACTCTTTTGAGCTATATAAAAATGCCTATTAATAAAAAAATCCCAGATAAATATGTTAGTTTTAGCACTATGAAATGACTATTTATCCAAGATTTACAACCAGATTATATTGGTGTCTAGCCATACAGAATGATAATTACCACTTAGAACCCAATGCTATATTTAAAACCCTTTAAGCATAGAAGAAAAAAAATGCATCAAAATATTCCTCTGCTAAAATGTATCTAGAACTAAAGTGCACTTAATATTGTCTTTACAGCATTTTTCTGTTTCTTTAGGCTAGAATAGTTTCATAATTTGATAACAGGAACCTATACTTGCTTTTACTTGTTCTATTTCTACACATTTAACACCCATAAATACTCATTTACAAGAATTTCATGTCTTCACTTCTAACTTTGTGACTGGAGATAAGTTTGAAATACAACTAACAGTGGATTCTTAAGCCTGGCATTGTGTTTCTATAGAAGTACGGGATCATTTTTCAAATGAATTTAGTAAAATAAATGGGAGACTGAGGATTCCTTAAAATGTTTTATTAATTTGTGAATCACAAAAATAGCTCTTTAGAGGGTTGCTTAAAAATGATTTTTTGCCTTTGCAGTTCCAATGGAAAAATCCAAATAAGTTTGATCTGAGGAATTTTCAGTGCCATAAAAGAGCATCAGAAAGCACTTAGAGTGACCTAATCATTAAGAAAAACAATAATCGCACTGACATTTTCCAACAACTGATCAAATTAGTTGTTTTTAAGCTAATAGATAAAATCCAGTTGTAACTGAAATATCCGAACAATAAACCTGACCTAACACATCTTTAACTTCTCATTCACAGTGACCAAAATTCCACTATCTAGTATACAAACCTTGGGTTAGGATATATGTGGATAGATAAGAATATCTGTATACAATGAAGGGCTAGTAGCTCACATTGCATTCTTCTGTAACTCCTTCTATGGTACCCGTGAAGACAGAAAACATAGTAGGAAAAAAAAAACACAAATAAAACTAATACATATATAACAATAAAATAAGAATCGGGAAAAACTCTTCACTCTCTATAAAATATATAGAGCTGAATTCAGACAGATCATGTTGAATTATACACTGTCTCTAAAAACAGAAAATTGTTCTTTTTGAGGTAGCCACGTCAGATTCTCTCTCCTTGTAAACACTCCCAAACTTCAACTGTTCACACCTATTTCTAAATTACATCACATAAAGGAAACATCCTTGCAGTGAACATGTGTGTGGAGGGGTGGGAAGTGACCAGCAACATTTGTGCTAAGGCAAGTGGTGGTAGTGGTGACATGGCATAGGTGAGGCAGAGATATTTAAAATGAAATAGAACTAATTTTATTGTATTTCAGCTAAGAATGCTGTTTTAATCTGTCGAAAGGACAAAGATTGCAGCTCATCATGTTTTTAAAAAATACAGAAAGTGGTGACAGTGGTATCAGCTATTCTATAAGACTATCAGGGATTAGATTTTTGCCCCACTGCAAACCTCGCTCTTTTCCTTCCACCATCTTATAAATTTTGACTTATGCATTTGACTTATTTAGTATTCTTCCCATCCAGACATCACATCTGCATTCAAGGAAGAATGTAGAGGAAATGACAAGGTCTTTGATAAGAAAATTATAGGCTTTACTTCAGTGCAGGTCTCATGAACCAGTACTGAATCATATTGTCCTTCCTAAATGCAAAGTAAGCCAGAATTTGAATTTGTTTCTTCGTTTGTTTGTTTTTAATGTAATCTTTATAGTGGAAAGTGGCAAAGGAGAAGTTTTAATATCCATTTTACGATGACTGCCATAGGATACACAATAACTATAGAAACACTTCAAAACATACAACAAACAAAAACAACCACACTGGCCTCTGACTCATCAAGCCAGTTTCTGTATCCATCCATAAGTCTGTACTCTGTTTTCTTTGCTATGTGATCCAGATTGTCACACTTCATATTCAACCACATGTAAGCTAAAAGGCAATTCATTTGCTTCCAAAGTGCTCAATGCATGATGATGGAGAAAGTAGGAAAGAACTGCAAAACCCTCATTTCAAACAAGAAAAAATAAAAACATATAGCAGATACTGATCTATAGGTCATGGAAAATCCAGCTGGTCAAAATAGGGAGACTTCTCTGCTTTAACAGAAAATCATGCATCTTGTTTGGCTAAACTCCAGTCCCAGTCCCTTTATTGCTAGGTATATTGCACATACGAAAGATAATGCATTAGATTTAATATGTAGTTTAAGTATATTAATAAAATAAGCACTTCTATATCTATCCATTTATCAAGCTCAATTGATAAACTAATGCCAGCAACTTTAAAGCCTCTATGAGCTACCCAGAAAGACATCCTCTCCTTCTGAAAACATAGTCTATTCTAAAATTGCTATTAATTTTCCCCTTGCTTTTTTATGCTGTTGTTGTTGTATCAAAAGCTTTTCCACATATGTGTACATATTAAAGACATCATAATAATATATTTTGTCTGTTTTTGCCTATATATAATACTGATGGGATTTTGCTCATATTATTGTGAATGGCTTTTTTTTCACTCAAGTTTAAAATTTTGGGTTCATCTATATTGATGTACTTAGTTATAATTTATTTGTTTTCTCTGGTGTAAATACCAAAATATATTTTTTTTTTAAATCAGCACAGCAGGCCCCTCCCCCAGAAGACCAAAATATTTTTTATCTATTCTTCTTTTTTTTTTTTTTATATTTATGGCTGCATGTTTTATTCTTTTTTTTTTTAATTAACTTTTATTGGTGTTTAATTTACCAACATACAGAAAAACACCCAGTGCTCATCCCGTCAAGTGTCCACCTCAGTGCCCGTCACCCATTCCCCTCCAACACCCGCCCTCCTCCCCTTCCACCACCCCTAGTTCGTTTCCCCGAGTTAGGAGTCTTTATGTTCTGTCTCCCTTCCTGATATTTCCCAACATTTCTTTTCCCTTCCTTTATATTCCCTTTCACTATTATTCATATTCCCCAAATGAATGAGAATTCTTCTGATGATGAAAGTTTCTTTTTGTTTTCAGGCTGTGTTATTATAAATAATGCTTCTGTGAATATACTTACGCATGCATCTAGGTTCATATTTGCAATGGATTTTTAAAAAATATTTTATTTATTTATTCATGAGAGACACAGAGTGAGGCAGAGACATAGGCTGAGAGAGTAACAGGTTCCATGAAGAGAGCCTGATGCAGGACTCATTTCCAGCATCCTGGGATCATGACCTGATCCAAAGGCAGTCGCTCAACCATAGAGCCACTCAGGTGTCCCTGGGTTTTCCGTATATTTAGGGATAAGTGTTGATTCTTGGGTATGTCCATCTTCACATTTACTGTGTGTATCTTTTCATGTATTTTTGAACACTTGTATTTTCTACTGTTCTATGTGTTCTTGTACTTTGCCCATTTTCAGCTTGATTGGTTTAAATATTTTAAATTTTTTTTTTTTTAATTTTTTTTTTTTTATTGGTGTTTAATTTACCAACATACAGAAAAACACCCAGTGCTCATCCCGTCAAGTGTCCACCTCAGTGCCCGTCACCCATTCCCCTCCAACACCCGCCCTCCCGATGTTTCTATCAGCAATGGCCACAATAGCCAAAGTGTGGAAGGAGCCTCGGTGTCCA
Source organism: Vulpes lagopus (assembly GCF_018345385.1). NCBI lineage: Eukaryota > Metazoa > Chordata > Mammalia > Carnivora > Canidae > Vulpes > Vulpes lagopus. Next base: position 105,825,884 of record NC_054828.1, read on the forward strand.
TCGAAAGATGAATGGATAAAGAAGATGTGGTTTATGTATACAATGGAATATTACTCAGCAATTAGAAACGACAAATACCCACCATTTGCTTCAACGTGGATGGAACTGGAGGGTATTATGCTGAGTGAAATAAGTCAATATTTTAAATTTTTGAACGTATGATTCTTGCTTAAACTCTAGATACTTTTTTTGTTTGCATTGCAGATGGCTTCTTCCAGTTTGGAGGTTGTTTTCTTATTTGTTTTCCATGTGATTCATTTTTTCAGAGTTTTTAAAAAATAAATTATGAACATATATGCTCGACTCTTTTGCTATAAAATTTACTCCTCTAAATTGTTCCTCGTGTCCCATTTGTGAAATTGTTATCTAGCCAAATGTCATAAAAAATTCTGTCAAGTTTTGCCTTTTATGTTTAAGTCATTAATTTCATATAAGTATAAACTTTTCATGTAGTTTGCCAATAAATGGAGATTACCCAAATAAGAATAGAGGCTTTCAATTCAGAGTTTGCTACAGCAAAGCATTCTACCACTGTCACCTGCATCTGACAGAAACTCAAAAGGCAGGCAGGGAGTGGGAAAAACTTCATAATAATGAAAACAATTCATTAAAGTCATGCTCTGACTGGAGATTTTAGAAGGCAGGCTAACTAGAAGTGGGACACCTTAGGTGGTTGGTTTGAGGAGCATATTTGGCTTACTTTGGTTGATTCAAAGATGGAAAAGGGGCAAAAAATATGGAGGCTGGACCCACCGCTGCTGAGATTGTGACTTAATTTCCTAATTGGTTCCTGCAGAGATTGTGAGTCAGTGTTCTATTGTTCTACGTGGTCCAGTCATTGTCCTTCTGTATATTAAGTCTCTCAGTGTATGACTCGTTTTCCTTCACCATTTGTTGAAAGCTTTCCTGTCTTTTCCTCACTGATATACATATCCACTTCTTGCAATATCTCAGATTTCTATATATGTGAGACTTTAGTCTGGGCTCTCAGATCTATTCCATTAGTCTATTTGTCCAGTTCTGGACCAATAGCATGGCAATTTAATTATTATTGCTTTATAAACAATATTGGTTGCCTAGAAGTCCTAACTTTTCATTCTTCTTCAAACTATCTTAGCTGCTCTTGGTCTTTTATCCTTCAAGGTAAATTTTAGGATCTATTTTAAGATCCTTAACATTAATGTAATTTCATAGAAAAGATATTGCTAAGGGGATGTGTCTTCCTACCCAGGATTATTGGGTATCTATTTTTTTAAATCCTGAAAACCAGTTAAAATAGACTCTAATGTAATTTATATGCCTTATTGCTACGGTGAATATCTTCTAATGAAATTTTCTGTGTCTGTTAGTGCGCAACTTATATATGTATGTGTATTAAAATCTTACCTGTAGTATAATTTCAAAAGTCTAGCTTTAACTTGCATAGTTATTAACTAATTTTGTTTATTTGTATAAACAATCATATACATATCATATTGGAATAATGCAATGCATTTTTCCCTTTAAATCATATGAATTTTCACTTATTTTCTATTTTTTTATATAAGACCTCTAATAAAATATTGAAGAAAGTGTTGATAATTGGTTTCTTGTTCCATCTTTGAGTAAAAGAGAATTCATTTAACATTTTTAAATTAAGCATATTGTTGTCTATAAGATTTTATGATATCCTTTCTTAAAATCTGTATCTTCTTTTTCTAGCTTGTTTTTCATTGTAAATGTTGTTGGAATTATCAAATTATCTTTGTATTGAGACAAAGATTTTCATTTGCCTTATTATTAGCATGTTTTTAAAATAATAAAGCAAACTAGCTGTTCTGGTATAAGTCCATTACATTTTGTGTCATTTTATACATTGATGAGTTTGTTTATATTTTCACATGTACATTCTCCGAGATTGATATGTAGTTATATTACCCATGCTATATTTTGTTTTATTTTATTTTGATATTAAGATCCTGTTAGCCTCATCTACAAGTTGCAGAGTTTCCTCTTTTCTATCCTCTGCCATATTAATATAAAATCAGAATCATGTCTTTCCTGTGTGTTTATTGCTTTATGATGTAAAGTTTCTGACACTGGTATTTTCTTTGTAGGAATATTCTGAACTACTGGTTCAATTTTCCCCCTGGTTAAAGGATCAGTTTTGAGAATCTATATACTTCTAGGAATAAGTCATTTAAGCATATTATTTTTTTAAAGTTTCCTCTATGCTCACTCTAGTAACATCCTTTCAGGGGTGTATCAGCCAGTCACCTACTGGAAGGTGTTTTACATTAAATTTCTTATATGAGAGGAGATGCAGAAATGTGCTTTCACTAGAATGGCCATATACTATGAATATGGATTGACCTTTTCTGCTCATTTCTTCTACCCATAATATGGCACTGTCACACTCCTTGGGTTTAATGAATATGGTATAATAAATATTGTTTCTGACTATGAAATTTCTTTCAGGCAAAAGAAGTAATGAAGCAGGCTCAAGCCTATGTAATTCAGAGGTCTTACCATGCACCCCTTGACCTAGAAATAGCTTGACTTAGAAGCCAATTTAATGTTCTATTACAAGCAAAATGACAATTGTAAGGATGATAAAAATCTGTGTTTGACATTCTGTTGTAGAGCAGATGGTCTATTATCTGAGCCAGTTATCATTCTATGGAACTCTTTCTCCAGTGAAAGCATATAAGGCTCTAGAAACAGAGGGGGGAAGGGGAATCAGGAAGATGATGTTAGAAACTAACAACATTGTTAAATTCTTGTTTCTTGTCTTCAAGACTTTGGTCTTCTACAGTGACTTGGACTTCTATCAAGGGATTCAACAATGACTCCATTGACTTGGAAATTAAGATGCTTCTTGGCCATTGAATCCTTATGCCACTGAATTTACAGGCAATACAGAGGACTATGGTATTACCTAAGGATATTGATTCTGGTTATTAAATGGAAATAGAGCTGCTACTGGAGTGATATGTAGAACACAAGAGATCCTCTGAGACATCTCCCAGTACTTTTAAATACACTGGAATCAGTTAAAGAACAACAATAGCAACTCAATGCATCTATGGACATCTATTAAGAATATAGTTTTGGGTTTCAATGCAGAGTTTTAAAAAAAGTCTTAATCAGTGAAAGTATGGGTTTAAGGGAAATGGAAGTTTAATCGGGTAATAAAGAAAGAAAATAAGGTCTATAATAGCTTCCCATATTTTATTATTTGATCTATAGATAGGTTGTATGCACATATATATTTTTTAATAAATTTATTTTTATTGGTGTTCAATTTACCAACATACAGAATAACACCCAGTGCTCATCCCGTCAAGTGCCCCCCTCAGTGCCCGTCACCCATTCACCCCCACCCCCCACCCTCCTCTCCTTCCACCACCCCTAGTTCGTGATCTCTAGCCTAATGTCATCTGTTTTTCTCTCCCTTTATACTACTATGTTTTACAAGGTGTGTTGATAATTAACTTTTAAGTTAGCATCTAAGGTATAGGTTATCAAGGTGGGATTATGATGTGACAAGACACCATCACCCAGACACCTATTTAACAACTTAAGAATGTTATACCCCACGTTGCATTCACTACAATGTATTATCAAATTGCAAATAATTCTAAAATGTGTTGTTTAATGAAAAAAATGCAAGTACTTTTGAATGTCCATTTTTGTCAATCATATATATGAATGTAGTTTTATAAGAAACTAAAGCGTTATTTTACCTTACATATTATATATTTTCATAAGAAACTACAGCATTACATATTAAGGCATTATATATAGGATTACAATTTGGGATAATTTATGCTAATTTTCTTATAGTTTATAGTCTTTTTTAATTGGTCAGTAAGAACATGAATTATATGTATAATAAAATACAATAAAAAGAAAAATTAAAATAACACAGCTATAGAATTAAATTTTGGCAGTCATTGATTATGTACCTTAGAATATGAAATTTACATAAAATGCTAAGAATTGAAAAAATAGGTTTATATTGGTATTATCAAAATTTTAAAGTGGTATTTTTTTACTTTTTAAAGTGTTTTAAATTAAACAATTTTAACAAACTAGAAAGACCTACATGAACATGTTAAAAGTTAACTCTAGATTACTTTTGGACAATAAAAATGCATGGTATTTGTGTGCATGTATGTTTCCTGTGTTTTATGAATGTCAGATGAAGTTTACATATCACTTTATAATGATAGGACAAATTGTCACTATTAGTAAGGTTTTTCTCAGAAATAAGTTTTATATTGGGTTGTATGAGAAAGGTGTTTAATTCAAATTAGATATCTTCGTTAGTAATAATGCACCCTTAGTTATGCATATGAGTAAAATGAGCAAATGCTGCTGTTTTTTCTTTCTTATGACAAGAATAACTAAAACGTATGTGAAACACATTGTTTTCTGCACAGCATAAGCTCCAAATTAGTTAGAATTATGGTCACAAATATTTCTGTTATATTAATTATAATAAGGGACTTAGGTATTAGCATATTTTACTATTCCACATACGGGTGGAAGCAATACATATTATTTTTGCTTCTTTGCAGCCCTAATTGATCTATTTGGCTTGCCTATTATAGCAGGTATTTTCACAAATGTTTCTAGTGATTTCCAGATATTATTTTTTGTGTGTTTTTTTGGAATGACCATCTATATTTCAAATTGAGGTATAATTTCAGTCCTGTATCAATTGACTATTATGACATATTTTGTTCAGTATTTATTTACAATTTATTTTCATGAATATTCTGTAAAAGAAAGTTTAAAACACACTAAGCTAGAATATATTAGCAATATCTTAAGATACAATATTTGCTAAATGATTACTTGATATATCTTAGATATAAAGTGTGTGTATGCATGTGCGTATGGCTGTTATCTTTATTCAACATTTTCTTAAATGATTTTAACTAAAATATTATATTGTTTCAAAATATATTGACATGTGGCATTTGTTTAATTATGTAATTAATTCTAGGGTTAATTGATAAGTGAAAGTTATGTCATATTATCATTACAAGTAGGGAAAGTGAAGGTCACTATATTCAGCTGAACAAAGAATAAAATCTGTTATTTTAGCCTTGATATCATGAAGAACTAAGTAGTTTTAAAATATTATATGAAGATCACTGTGAACAAATGCTAACTCTCTTCACAGATTTTTTAAAAATGAAATCTATATTAACTGATAAATTCTTTGGGACAAAATAGGAGCAACCTGTGCAACAGAAGATTGAGCATTTTTCACTTTTCTGTGTGAAGAATCAAGCAGTTGATCACAATAAACTCCAACTCAATTGGCTCAAATATAAAAGGCTGTATTATCTCAAATAACAGAAAGTCCATATATAGGATGTTTCCATGGTGATGAAATTGGGTTTTGGTCCTGATTTGCTGCAATTCTTTTGACTCTGTGCTCTTGCCACAAATTAGCTTTTTCTTCAAAATGGAAGCAAGACAAGTTCAACAGCAAAAGGAGAACCATCTATGATTTGTGTACTTTTAATTTAATAAACAATGTTATTGCATCGCTTCAAAAGACACGTCTATCTGAATGGTGGTAATGCCTGTGTTGGTAATGCTGTGCCAAATGTTGTTACTTAGATGATGATCACCAAATGATTCTAACATAAACTGATGTTTTTCCTTTGTAGTATTTAGTTGGGCTCACTTTGAGACCCCACAAACATTTTTACCCCAACAACCTTTAGGATTCACTAATAATTATTACTCCTTTCAGGTATTACACTGAGGATTGAGAAATGATGACTTCTTATTCTACTATTTATTTTTTATTTGATAGTTAAGAATCATTGTGTAAAAAGTGATTTACACCTGTCCCTTTGCTATTCTCTCCTATGCTTTATTTTTTCTTTTCCCTTTTTCTTTCTCTCCCCTTAAAAAAAGTTACCCTGTGAACCCATAAATCTTTTTTTGTAGTTGTTAATATGTTACAATCCTTTAACTGTTTTATTTGAAGTTCACATCCTCTCAAATTGGGTTAGTGGGAGCCTTTAAGTTTTTTTGTACATTTTGACATAACTTGTTAAGTCTTAAACATTTCTAGGCTTATTATATACTTTTCTGACTCTAGAACTGAATCATCCATTTGCCAGTGCCCTTTTTTTGGGAAATGTCATTTGAAAATCAAGATCTTAGCATTATGTGTGCTTATTGGGGTGTTGTGTCTCTAAGTGATTTAATAATCCAAACTCTGACTGATTCTTTCTCCATTCAAATCCAACAGCATGGAACTTTTATTTTTCTTTACACCATATTTGTCTCCTTTCTCTTTTCTAGGCAGGTTTATATATATGGCTATAAAAATGTTTGCATCGCAAAATCTACATTCACCTATGATATTTTGAGTTTGCAGAGATCTCTATTTTACTTTGAGTAAAATTCTAGAAAAAGACATATTAGGATAAAGAGGAATGCATACAAAATTTAGTTCAATATTGCCAAATTCTTCTCCATAAACAAATAGTTTTTTCATATTGCCCTCTCAGTAGCAATATATGAGTTCCTGTTTATCAACCCTCTCCAGCAGCCCATTGTCAAGCTTATGAATTTCTTCCAATCTGATAGGTGAGAAAAGGCACCACAGTACATTTTAATTTGCATTAAGGAAGATTAGTTTTCTGTTACATAGATTTTGAAATCCCAGTTTATTACTTATCTTTTATCTTTGCTTATGGTGCATTTTGCTAGGAAATTTTTTTGAGTTTTCATAACCAAATTTATTAACTTAGGGGCTTCTGGACCTTGAAATAATTCTTTGGAAGACTCTTCAAATCCGGGTTATAAGGGAATTCACTCAAGCTTTCCATCAGAATTTTTATTGTTTCTTTTTTTATTAACATTTACATTTCTGATCTATTTGAAGTTTATTCTGGCGCATGGTGTAATGGGAAATTTAAGGTTATCATAAATTATTTCTCTGATCTGAAAAGGGCAATTTCTATTCATTTACCACTTCAATATATTCTTATGGTTCTCCTTAGTATTATTAAACTCTTACCAAAATTGACTGAGATTTCTTTTCAAAACAATCCATCTTTGTCATGAAGTATTTATTATTTCTAAGTTATGTTCTAAGGAAATTAGTATTACCAAATAAATCAGGAAGTGAATAAACAGTATATTTTAAAAATTGAAAAACTCACCAGTACATATTGAAATAAAATGAACATCACTTTTCAGTTTAAGCATTTTCTTGGCTTTTATAAAAGAAAATAATGATGGTCAAATTGTTATATCTTTATTATTTCTGAGTAGTTATATTGTTATAAATATGACCTTAAAATTTTATTTACCCAAATAATGATATTCATTTAGATTCTACTTGAACAGTTGTAATATTTTGAAATTGCTCTGTTTCATGCATGATATTAACAATAATTGTTCTTAAGTATGGTATAGCAAAATAAAGATAAGAAGCTTAGGAAAGTAAGTTATTGTTTGGAGCATTAGCATTATTAAGTAGAATGTCTTTAAATAGAAAACTGCCAATTCTTGGATCTCGGTATTATAATTCAAAAACTAAATATATTAGCTTAAATATCTTCCTTGATAAAGCTGTTCTAATGGCTAAGTGAAGTATTAGTCATGAAAATTTTATTGTTTTGTAATATTGGATTTATTTTATCATTATTCATATTCTTACTATATTTAATAATTCTAGATTTGATATGTTTACCTGGATTCATATGGAAATTGCATGCTTCTGTAAAGCAGTCGGTTGAGAGAAGTAGGAACTCATTATGATGTCCTTAGGACCTGCTTAATACTTAGGACATCCTCGTCTTATCATTTTAGACATTGTCATTATTATATATATATATTATTTTAATTATATAATTGCTGAAACTATTGCTCTGTATTTAACCTATTTCCTGCCAGGTGAAATCATTTCCTCTCTGAACTTGCAGACTTGATCCCAAGCACATTCCTTGACAAGGGATCTTGCTCAGTAATGGAAAATGCCTACAAGAGACCCCTGGATGAAAAAGACTATGCTTAGCAATGGAATTTACTGCCCACATTACTTATGGGTTCACCCGTTTACAAGGTAAATTTTGATAACCTTACCCCAATTCTAATTACCTGATCTTCTACCTCAGGTTGAGTTGGTAGTTTCCATCAGAACAAAGCCAGCTTGGTAGCTAAGTTGATAAGTAAACCTCTGAGCAAGTTGGGTTGAAGTGTGAGCTTGGGAAAAAGCAACTCTTCCCTGTCTCTCCTTGACCTTCCTCCACCACAGTGAGTAATTATCCTTTTCAATCTGGATCCAGCAGCCAAGTCAAATAGACAGATGGCCACAATGCCTGGATTGTCCAGATAATCAAAATATAAGTGAATTAGGAGTGCACTATATTTTAATATCTTAGATTGCAAGTAAAATATTTAATGTTTACATTTGGGAGTGTTAGACGAAAACTTTGATAGGATCAAAAAGATGTTTATGAGCATGAACAACAAATTTTACTTGAGAATTTGTTTGCATGAATTGAAATATTACAGTCTATATCTTTAGACACTGAAATCATTATGCATGCAGATTTTTCTTTTCCAATATTAAAGTAATATAATATAATTATAGCCTCTCAAATGATCCTTATGAGGATTTAAATGCTTTACTAATGCCCTGTGATTAAACCTCTCACTTCTTTTATTATATTGGGGGGGGCGGGGAGAAAGTCACATAATTACATTCTAGTAGGACATTTCCATTTTTATTTATAAATATTATCAGCCTATGATATCATCCAAATAAAAGACAATTACTCCCTCAACTTTTACATATATAAGAATCAAAATTAGTTGTTTTATTTTAGAACTTGTTTACTCTATGATCCTAACGGTTTTGTTAAATAGTGTAAACCACTTTCCTCTACTTGATATGGTGAAAGTAATTTTGCAGAATGATAAAAGGAACTATACAACGTATTAGCTGCACAGTATTCTGAGTACTGAGACCAGTAAACTAGACTGCTTGAAGTTTTCCCATACCCAACCCAAGTTAACTAGAGTCATTTAATTTTATTTTCATACTTTTCCCCCCATTTCTTTCTTTCAAATTATGAAATCATATCTAGACTTCTCAGCCTAAAGTCAGTGTTTGATTCTTTGGTGCTCCAAACCTTATTTCCAAATTAGTCTCCACATTTAAACTCCCATTGTGAGTTTTTTGCTGTGAGGTTTTCAGAGCTCCTCACCCTAAAATATTAACCCCACCCTTATCATGTCACCATTGATTCCTTTGTTGTCATTGTTATGCTTAACATGCTACAGAGTCACTGTTCTATAAATCACATTGTGGGCAGTGCTGTTCTAGTAAACAATTTTGGAAAGGACTATACTGTAAGTTCTGATTAGCAAACGTGTTTTGCCCTTTAAATACTTTAGTAAAGATCAGTAGGCATAGTATGCTGACCTTCAGGAAAGGAGGCAGAGGCTTTAAGGAACTGATATAACTACTTATTGTTTATTGTAAAATCCTAGAGTGTGGAACCCATGTCATGTCCTACTACTCTGTATCCTATTACCTATTGTCGTAAAGCCAAGTAGTGTTAAGAGCTGGAATGCTAAAAATGCCTTGGTGTGTACCTTACCTCATAATTCCTAGCTTACCATCTAGGTGAATAATGTAGCCTTTCTCTGAATGAGTTACTTCACCTTTGAAAGGGAGTATTGTGCCTTACCACTTGGCCAGGGTGAGGATACTATGATTGACTATATGTGAAATGCTTAGAACACTGCTTGGCATGCAGTGTTCAGTCAAATTTTGCTATTATGATTTATGCATAGAAGGTGCTGAGTATAAAGCATCAATAATTGAACAAGCTAGGATGATTCTTATATTGTTTCCACATTTACTGAAAACTTTTAGTAGTTGTAGAAAGAATGGATTTTTTACAATTAGTAAAAGGGGAAGGAAGGAAATAAGGAAGGAGGAAAAATTGACCTGAGAGAATGGATGGCTACCCTGAGAGGATTCATAAGAGATGTGAGCAACACAGGGCACAGAGAGGACCCACTGACAATGGGAAAAGACAAAGGAAAGAAGCCTCAGTAAGAGTTTCCTTATGTGCAGCTAAATAAGGATTTCTGTAACACTTTAGGATGGAGACATTTCTGCTTAAATCCTCTTAGGAGAAGAGAATGATAAAGAAACAAATGAAAAGTATAAAATGATATAAAGTTGTTGAAATTTCATAACAAAATTTACTTATTTTTTAATTCATATCTCACCTTTTAATTATAAGGATCACAGAGATTACACTGTTTAACCATATATGTATATGTGTACATATACTTTATATATGTATGTACTTTTAAATTATGTTTTATAGATTGGTTTCATTTATTCTGAATTTAATTTATAAGGTACTTACATGATCTTCAGTGAAAGCATGTTTATTGTGATTGGATCAAGGCAACTGAGCACATACATCTCCTTCCTGCTCTAAATTTCTGGGAAAAACACACATACTTAACTACAGCTCTGGAATACACGGTATACACTTCATGGAACCAAAAGTCTGATGACCGCTTGAAAGACAGAAGAAATGACTGAGCACCATTTCCATAAGAGAGGGTTTGCCTGAAAGGTGAAAGCAGCTACTTGCTTAGAAGCAGCAAATGAAAAAAGGAGAGATTTTTCGAGCAGCCTTCAGGATTATGGCCAGTGTAACTATAAGAGGAACAACCAGACACATTGCTGTGCCTCAAATCATCAGGCAACAGACAGATGGACACCCAGGAGGGGACATAAAAAAATGAGTACTGCATCCTATACCCAGGGAATGAGCTGCAAATGCATACTTCATCCTGTCCCCATGATCACTGAAGGTGTGCTGCCTTATGCTGAAATAGTATTTGTGGAAAGCTCTAAAATTAAAATGGATGTCCAACAGAGAATCTCCTAGCATTTGAGGAAATCGGATATTGGGTCCAGCAAGAAGAGCATCAAAGTCAACAAGCATTTCTTTAAAAAGAAAATTAAAGTTTAATTTGAAATAAAATATAATGTAATTTCCTTGAGTGGACAAAATAAATTTCAAATTCGTGTAATAAGAAGAGGTTGTGAAATGCACACACATATACACACCTAATTCTTCCCTTAGATTTTTGCTTTCCCCAGATTTCCTCCAGATGGCTCTCTCTCTCAGTTCCTCCAGGTTTATGATTAAGTGTGATTATGCAAGAGATTTTTTACCAGCTCCTCTATATACCTAGGATTTCTCTACAGCATTTCCAACACAAACACCTTCTATCCTCATTACCTGATCAGTCCCTCACCCAGGTTCCTTTTTCTCCATAGATTTTATCAGCACCTAATCTATCATATGTGTATTTTTTAAATTTTATACCAGAATAGAATCTCCATGTGGTTACATTGTCTGTTTTTGTCTTTCCTTGGGACCTCCATGCTAGAGAAATCCCCGCTATATAACAACCAATATTTGTTAAAATAATTAACACATTTTTGAAAAACAGGTCATACAAAAGAGAGAAGATGTCATTTAAGTTTGGCTGTCCATGTTTTACCTCACTAACATGTAAGCTAGAATTGAACATGTTATCAAAAATTGTGAGATTTAAATATTCTTGGGAGATTTAAAAGTATTAATGAATATTTTAGACACCAGATGTTTGTGTCAAATTTAGGTAAAAAATAAATGATTCCATTATTTTACAACTCTTCTTAGGAATGGAGAGTTGTATTATGGCAGTGATTGCAGATGGAGTAGAAAAATGAGAATTGATCTAGACGTACTTCTTACAAGTCTTCCTGGTCAGAGTGTGAGTTCCATGAAGCTTGGTGGTTGGGGTTTATTCTCCTTCACATTCAACATCCTGGAATAGTGTACAGCCTAGGATAGGCCATCAAAAATTGTTTAGTGAATTAATGATTGATTGAGTAATTTGCTTCCCAAAAATTCATGTTAAATCATTCTTTCTGTTTTTCACCTTTGCGCTTTTTCCTTTCTAACTTGTTTATATATTCTAAACTCTAGATACTTAAGTATTCAGAATTTTTAGCATATATATTATCTCATTCACCAGACGTTGGCTAGAGGGTAAAATGTCTCTGCTTTGCATGGTGTTTGTTATCTACTTTCTAAATATCCTCAATGAGCTTAAGGCTAAGGGGGAGACAAACAAGTTAGCAAGTGCCTGCAAACAGTTTGTACTGGGTGATAGCCATCTGCATATGATTCTGACAAAGGCAAAATAGCAGCAGAAATGCTTCAGGAAGGTGTTGATGATGAGTAGATATTTGTAAAGCTGAAAAAGTAGTGCAGAAGTCCAGTAAGCAAGAGCAGCTGGCCTTCATTAGGGTTTCTGGGTACAGGCTGTAGTATTCAGTCACAGGCATGACAAAGGAGCTGGTTGTAGAAGCAAACAAAACTCAGTTGACTGGAGCCTTTTAGTCATTCTGTTGTAAATATATCCAACACACATTTATTGAGAGTCTACAATATTCTAGATTCTGGCAGTAAAGCTGTGGAGACAAATCATTGCCCGTATGGTCCTTATGCTCTAGTGGTAAAAATAGAGCTTAAAAAAGAAAACAAACAACAACAACAACAACAACAAAAACGTGTGCAGGATGATGAATGAAAAATAAGCACTAAAAGAAAAATAATGTAGTGAGAAGCATAGGAAATATCAGAGGGCAGTGAGGGAAAATGACATTTATTTAAAGCCATCAACAGAAAGAAATGAGCCAAGTGGACATGACCATATGTGGTAGGGGGACAGAGGGCATTCCAGGGATAAGGATCAATCAATGCAAAGACATAGAGACAGAAGTGTGCCTGAACCAATTGGTGTGAGAGAGTGTAGACTGGAGGGAGGCAATGATGCTCCTAGCTCAGAGGGGTTTATAGGGCATAATGATGACTGGACTTTCACAATGACTGAGCAAGATGACAAGTCAGGTGTTGAAGTGAGAAGTAGGATGATATGACACCTTTATTTTGATTGGGTTATATGTATGCCTGGAGAGAAAGGATGAGATCCAAGTCATGTGTCCTGAAGTCAACTGAAGAAAATGCTTTAAAGAAGGTGGTTGTGGGGATCCCTGAGTGGCCCAGCGGTTTAGCGCCTGCCTTTGGCCCAGGGCACGATCCTGGAGTCCCGGGATCGAGTCCTGTGTCTGGCTCCTGGCATGGAGCCTGCTTCTCCCTCCTCCTGTGTCTCTGCCTCTTTATCTCCCTCTCTCTCTGTCTGTCTATCATGAATAAGTAAATAAATAAATCTTTTAAAAAAATAAAGGAGGTTGTTGTTAAAAAAAAGAAGAAGGTTGTCGTCAGTTGTGCCCAATATCATCGATAGGTCAAGTAAAAGTTGCCTAAGAACTGAATGTTAGATAAAATGAGAGTAATAACATTACTAAATCTACTAAAACTGCATATATTTGTGGAACATTTGGGATAACTGTCTAAATGCAGAGGGTTTCAAAGAGAGAAAAAAAGGAATCTCAATTTTTTTGTAAAAAAAATAGTATGGATAGAATCTCGAAAGGATCAGGGGCCGCAAAGTAATTATATGAAGGAAAATATAATGTTTTATTCTGAATTTTTGCTAATGTTGTATAAGCCAATGGCAGAGAGATTGGAAAGTGTCATGCAAGAAGCAAAATCCCAGAGGGAGGGTTTTCTAACAGTCCATTGGAGAGGTAGGTACATGGACCAGGATGTTTTGAAAGTGTAAACTAGTTTGCCCAGAGAACACTTCAAGTCAATTTTTATATTGTGTTACTTTTAAAGACTAAATTTTAACTGCTATTTTAACTCTTACTCAATTGTATACATGACAAAATGCTGGCCAGCAGTGTGAGTGAGTTTTCTTACAGTGAAGGTAGTTGGCTGATGGTGACTTGTTGCCAGACCCTGGTCTCCTTCCAGAGCAGTGGCACATATTTATCAGCAGATGGATTGAGGTTAAGGGTTCAGATAGTGATTTTTAAATTCCATCTTTCTTTGTGCAAAGCTAATAAACTCTTAGAGGGATGGAGGCAGTGGCCTTAGCCTCATTAGCAACATTTTTGAGCTTCTCCATATATTCTCCCCTTTAGAACAAATGTATCTAGGGTTGCCAGCAACTTTTAGTTTTTTTTTTTTTATTCCTCCAAGTATTTTATCCTTAATCTCCTTTCAAACAAATCCTATGTATTTTTATTTTTTTAAAAAAGAGCTTTATCAAGTAGTTGCCATAAGGGTTAAGAAAATCCTGACCAAGTGCCAGAGGCAGACTTGTCATAATATGAAAAATTACTGGTGAGCCTGTCTTTGCCCTGCCCTTTGCTAAAAACCTATAGGAGTTTCCCTTGAGTCTTGTCTTCTGGGTTTTCCCAAGTGTGGTAGGGCAGATTTTGAGCAGTTTGTAGGCTCACTGTGAAACTGGGCAATGCTTTATGAATCAGTAGAAGAGTGAGTAGGTTTTCAGGATAAATAAGTTTGGTATGAGACTCACTTAATAGACTTGAGGCTTAAGTCTGTATGATAAGCTTTATCACAGGACCAGGAGGGGGAGGCAGACACAGACCAAAATATTTTCAAGGATCTGGCAGATATATAAATGCAAGAAATGGGCTGGAATATGACCATAAAATGTGGTGGAGCTGAGAGAAGCAGAGAATGGATAGCTCACTGAATGACCTAGGAGGTGAGTGTGGGAATGGGGTGTTAGAATGGAGGAACAGTGACATCAGACTTCAGAATGCATGCAGAGGGAGCTGGCATTTCACTGTTGGGGCAAAGAGTGGAATATAGCTTGGGGGTGATAGGAGCATTAAATACATGGTGGATGGAGAACACAAGTAGAATCAGGTTAATAGTTCACGGATAGAACATAGGAGTTTAGGGATAAGGCTGGCGTGATAATTCCTTTGGCAAGGGAATTTGTCAGGTTTAATCCGATCGGTAGTGAAATGGAATAGAGAGGCCAGGCAAAAGTTGGTCCAAACAGGCTTTTAATGGGAAGAGCTTTTGGGGAGGTTCCGGGGCCCGCAGGGGAGAGAGAGAGAGAGAGAGAGAGCGGGGAAGTCCCGCTCAAGCAAACTGCAGGGGGGTCTATAAAGAGTTTTCGGAGGGAAGATGGGGACAAGATGGCATTCCGATTAGGACAGGGTTACAGGTCTTTGTGTGCTAAGGTAGGATAGGGCGGCAAGGCGGCCTTATTGGGAGGTTGCTGGCCTGGGGTCGACTGTTTTGAGGGCCCCAGTCTCGCCAGCCCAACAGAATTCATCTCGTAAAATATTTGTCAGTCTGAGTCTATCTCCTGTGGACATACTTGTGTCTTTCTTATAGATCAGGAGTTGGCAAACATTTTGTAAAGAGCCAGATAACAAATATTTAGGTTATGTGAGCTGTATTGTCTCTGTTGCAACTCTGCTACTCTGCTGTAGTCTTGTGCAGAAGCAACTATTAAAAAAGTGTATAAAAAAGTGTATAAGTAAATGAAGATTTATTTATCAAAATGTGTTGTGGATCAGATTTGACCCATGAGCTCTAGTTGGCCGATCCTATAGATGATGAAGTTGCTACTATTTTAAGAGATGCTGAACATCACCTAATGCTTAAAGTAGTTGTTCTATTTTTTAAATATTTTAAAAGATTTTATTTATTTATTCATGAGAGACATAGAGAGAGAGGTAGAGACATAGGCAGGGGGAGAAGCAGACTCTGTGGGGAGCCTGATACAACACTCAATCCCAGGACCCTGGGATCATGACCTGAGCCAAAGGCAGACACTCAACCACTGAACCACCCAAGTGCCCCTGTTCTCTCTATTTAAAGTCACTACTTCTGCATATATAGTTGGATATTTTGGACAGTTCTTAAGGTACACAACTATAAATAAACCTTCAAGTTTCTAGTAATTTTTATCCTATATATTCACTTATTTGTCATCTAACAGATATTTATTAGGTTACAGTTTTGGACCTAGCATAATCTTTATCATCAGGAATATAGTAACAAACAAGATAGATACAGTTCATGACGTTAAGGGTGATTACAGTTTATTGGAATTGTGACTTAACTAGTGAATGTGAAAGATGATATTCTGGGGGCACCTTGTTGGCTCCTTTGGTTAAGCATCTGAAGTCAGCTCAGGTCATAATCCTGGGGTCCTCAGATAGAGCCCAGCATCACATCAGGGTCCCTGTTGAGTGAGGAGTCGTCTCTCTCTCCCTCTGCCCCTCCCTCTGCTTGTGTGCTCTCTCTTTCTCTCTCTCTCTCAAATAAATAAATAAAATCTTTAAAAATAATAATTAAAAAAGAAGGATGACATTCTTGGCCAGTTCTGCTGGAAAGTGTGGAAATTATCTGGAAACTCTCCCTGGGGCTCAGGAAAGAAAATATTTTGAGAAAAATAAAGAACTGAAGGAGGTGAGTCTGAGTGGAGAGCATTTCTGTTTGCATTTCCTTCATTGACACTTGTGATGTGCAACTGTGGGATCAGCCCCTAAACAACAGGAACCAACCATTCATGCCACCTGCTCTTTAGCTGGTGCTGGTACAGCATGGAGAAGGGAGGGGCTCTTTCCAGGCAAGAAATTCTTTCACCTTTTCTATGGTGGTTTTATTCTTACAAAAATTTCTATTATGATAGAATGGGGAGAGATATCCTAAAATGTGATTAAAATAAGGATTTTTTTTCTTGGGATGTGATGGCCAAATATACTTTTTTAAAGCCATGATAATGGTTTCTCGTCATGGTCTGAAAGCAAAGAATAAACTGGTTAAAATGCTTGATAGATCCTGTGATATCAGTACAAGCGCTTAGCAAAAGAGCTGAGGGCTAAAGTGCCCCATAAAGCATTCCATAGTAAAAGTGATGATAGTTATAGTAAAATAAAATAGGATGGTAGCCAGAGTGAAGATTTACTGCGACTTCTCAAACAATATAATAGCAAAAAGAGTGGGATGGATTTTTTTCTTCTATATGATAGTGCAACAGCCCACAATTTTTCCTTCTGTTATTTTCAAAAATAAATCTTTCACAGTTCTTAAATGTGCCACTTCCTCATTGTAACTGTGCAGCATTATAGTTTGAGATAATCAAGAACCCTGAAGGCAAATACTTTTCAAAGTTTTTAGATCAAGCATGAGAACATAATCCTTGTGAATGTCATTCATGCTATATTTCTATCATGATATCAATTATTTATGTAGAGCCTCTGATCTTGATGCATTCTGCAATGAAGGAATAGTTGTACAATGGATGTGCATGGAGGATGAGGGAAGTCATATATAATGGGATGGAAATAGAATGGTTGCATGTGGGTAAAAAAGAAGTGGAGATATTTTTTAAAGTACAGTGAAAACTTAGCTTATCTCATTTCAGTAGGTATATATTTAATTTTTTTATACTATAATTTTTTACATTGAGATCTAAATGGCTTATTAAACACGTAGATAAATAAACTTTCTTTTCTAGTTGGTTTGCTGTCTGACAACCTGAGATGTTGCCTGGGTGATCTAATTTGATTCTTAAGATGGAATAAGATAAAATCTGATTATGTTGCTTTGTTTAATAAAATATCAGTTTAGTTATTTGATCATTACTGATCTTTTTACTTTTCAGCTTCTTTAAATGATTGTTTAAGCATGTGATGAGATTTTTCAATCTGCCCCAATATATAGCATCTCTATAGCCCTCCTTTAAGTACTTACATTGGTAAATATGATCATGCATTCATATATATTTATATTTATAAATTTATATTTATACATGTATATCATTTATGTGTTTCTCCTACTATGTAAAAGGCAATATGTATCTATATATTAATTAATATTAAAGTTTTATATGTATTGCCTTGAACATAGTAGGAATTTAATAATTTAGTTATTGAAACAGCAAATCAAAAGAGATGAACATTAAGCTCTGATTTAACATGAATGCAAGTAGCATTTTTGTAGTAGATCATTGTCATTGCCTTTTCATTATGGTTCCTGAAGAAAAGCTGTATTTCATGTTAGCAGTAATTCAACCAAAGAATTTTTGATGAGGTTTGAACACTGGAAATTTATCTGTGTTAAATGTTATGAAGTTCCAATTTAAATGAGTTCTGAACGTGTGTTGGCCTTCAGCATTTTTGTAGCCTTGTTTGATGACCTCATCATACTTTTAAGTTTATACTTTTAAGTTTAGATTTGCAGGTTCTTTTCGTTGATATTAATATGACACCACCTGGCAGCAAAAGTGTACTTAGGTGATTTCAACAGGGTTTGAAGATATGTGTATATATATTTTTTCTCTGATAAGCAAGATTTAAAGAAACACCAAGATCTTTATCATATACTTAATTTTAAATGTGGTTTTTCAAACAGTTTCATTTTTCCATTTTAATGCTTTTAATATATTCCAGATTTCATCACCAGAAATACATATGGAGAGGACTAATAGGCAAAATATCCAAATCCCTAGTTAGTTTCCATTATGTAAATATTTTCTGGACACCTATTTTCCTTGACATATTTTGTGTGACATTTTAGTGAGCGCCTAGGGTACTATGATACTATTTGTTCCCTGTGGAAGAGATATGGCAAATGAATAAATAGTGATATTACAGGGCAAAAGATAAAAGCTCTGTGTGGAGGGAAGAACAATTTAGTGCTATGGAAATTTGTAAGATTAAGCAATTACAGTTTTATTAGATGGGGATAAATCAAAAGAGCTTTATAAAGAGTATGACATTTGAGAATGATCTTGAAAATTACTAGGACTTCAAAAACAAACAATAGGCAGAGACTTCTAGGAAAGAGAATAGCATGATGAAGGAAGAGGCAGAAAAGCACAGACTGTTCAATAATGTGTATAACATGTAACATACCAGTGATATACAAGTGGAAGAGCAGAGGAAATTTAGGTTTAAGATGTAGGGAGGGGACAGAGTAGATAAACCTTGATCTATGAATCTATACTTAATTCACTGTCAATTAAAAGTAAGACTTTTTAAATTTTAGTAATGGATTAGTATAATCAGAGCTGTGGTTTTGCCTTGCATGTTGGATATATTAAGAGCATCTTCAGAAAGGAGGCTAGTAGAGAACTCATCTTCACATATGATATCTGAGGATAGAATGGCTTTAAGGCTGGTAGTATTTAACTTTGTCAATTCACCATTGCCTGATGTCTGGACCTTTGCCTAGTAGTCATAGGAAAAAGAGATGTTTCAGTGTGTCAGGGTTGGTCTGTTAAATATGCAAATGAGAACATGTCACTCTCCTTCAATGGATATTTATTGCTCTTAGGGGGAAAAGAAAGCAAAATTTCTGACATGGCTGATAAGGCCCTCAACAAAATCTCTCATGTGGCTGATAAGGTCTTAAATATTTAAGCTTCCAATGATTTTCTGACTTTTATCTCAGAATATATAGTTCATTTCGGTCTCTGCTATAGTCACATCAGACTGCATTTCTCAAGTGTAACAGGGGACCCTCCTTGGAACCATTTTTTCCCCAGTTTCCCTTGTTGAGTTTCCACTCAGAATTCTGAGACTTCAGCTCCACAATGACTTTGCCAATCATGACTTCTCTCAAATCAAACTGTATTTTTTCCCTATTAAGAATTCTCTAAGGTCACTATGCTTCTCGTTGGTGATGTTCATTCCAGTAATAATTTAACATTTGTCTGGATTTTTAATTGATATTTCCCTGTTAATAAACCATACTTGTTGTTTTAACCACCTTTGTGCCTGGAAGAGAGTCTTCAACAAATATTTTATGAATAAATGAAAAAAAAGAATGGATTTTTATGCTATACAAAATAAAGTATAGGTAGAAAAATATACTTTAAAAAGTAATAAAGTCAACTGGCCATTTATATTGAAATGATGGGGTATTCTCTGATCTATAAAGCTACATGGAAAGGATATGTATAGCATTCCATTGTATGAACACACCACAATTTGTTTCTTAATATATTCCTAACAAAACATTGCGTTGTTTCTCATTTTTGTATTACAAATAATGCTGTTTTATTACTCTTGGATTTGTCTTTAGGTACATATTTTTATAACTTGCATCCAGTAAGCTTTCTAAATACATGTATTTAATATTATTTATTTATTTTTATGCATACAATCATATTTTCTACAAACAATGGAAAGTTTTATCCCTATTGGATATTGTATTATCTGTTTCTGTAAATCCTTCCTTTCTGTTCTTCTTCAATATTATCTTATCTATTCTTTTGCATTTTCATTTAAGGCTTAGAAACATCTTATCAATTTTTACTAAACTACAGCTGAGTTGTTAATTATAATTGCATTGAATCTGTAGAGAGAATATAGACTTGGTAGTCATGTAGAGAATCAAATAAATATAGATTAGGCAAACAGAAAAGCATTTGGAAAATAAATCTGTAATGTAACCAATTTAGATTTGCAAATATATCATAGTCATTAGAAGGAACAAAATATCATGAAAAATAAATACAGAAAAAGAAATAATTGAGAGTTAAAATACAGTTTATTGGTAAAAAGTAATGGAAGCCTGGAAAGTAAAGACTGTTTCCTAAACTATAGAACACTTTTATTCAACATAGTACTGGAAATCCTAACCTACAGCAATTAGACACCAACAAGAAATAACAGGAATCTAAATCACTGAAGAAGTCAAACTTTCACTCTTTGCAGATGACATGGTACTCTATAGAGAATCTGAAAGACTGCACTAAAAAACTGCTGGAACTGATAAATTAATTCAGTAAAGTCATAGGATATAAAATCAAGGTACAGAAGTCTGTTACATTTTATACACCAATAATGAAGCAGCAGAAAGAAAAATTAAGAAAACAGTCCCACTTACAATTGCACCCAAAATAAAAAGGATATCTAGGAATAAACTTAACTAAAGAAGTGAACGACTTGTACTCTGAAAACAATAAAAAAAAAAAGCTGATGAAAGAAATTTATGACATGAAGAAATAGAAATAATTCCATGCTTATGGATTGGAAGAATAAATATTGTTAAAATGTCTATCCTACTGAAAGCAATTTACATATTTAAGGCAATCCCTATCAAAACACCAACAGCATTTTTCATACAACTGGAATAAATAATCCTAAAATTTGTATGGAGCCACAAAGGACCCTGAATAGCCAAAGCATTCTTGAAAAGAAAAACAAAACTGGAGTCATCACAATTTCAGAGTTCAAAGCTGTAGTGTCAAAACAGTATGGTACTGGCACAAAAATATACGCATATATCAATAGAACAGAACAGAGAACACAAAAGTAAACCTACATTTATGCAGCCAATTAATCTGGGAAAAAGACAGTCTGTTCAATAAATGGTGCTGCAAAACGGGACAGCAACATGCAAAACAATGAAACTGGACTGCTTTCCTACACCAGCACAAAGATAAATTCAAAATGTATGAAAGACCTAAATGTAAGACCTGAAACCATAAAAATCCTAGAAGACAACACAGGCAGCAACTTCTTTGACATTAGCCATAGCATGTTCTTTCTAGATATACTTCCTGAGGGAAGAGAAATAAAAGCAAAAATAAACTATTAAGACTGCATCAAACAAACAAACAAGCAACCACTTCTACACAATGAAGAAAACTATCAACAAAACCAAAAGTCAACTTATGGAATGGGAGAAGATATTTGCAAATGGCATATCCAAAAAAAGGGTTAGTATCCTATATATATAAAGAACTTATAAAACTCAAAACCCAAAAAACAAAAAATTTAATTTAAAAATAGGCAGAAAGCTTGAATAGACAATTCATGGCTAACAGCCATGCATGAATAGCCATTTCATGGCTAACAGACACATGAAATGATGCTCACCATAACTTATCATCCGGAAAATGCAAATCCAAACTATAATGTGCTATTGCCTCATACTTCTCAAAATGGCTAAAATCAACCACACAAGAAACAATGGGTGTTGGTGAAGATGTGGAGAAAAAGGAATATTTGTGCACTGTTGGTGGGAATGCAAACTGGCGTAGCCCCTGTGGAAAACAGTACGGAGTTTCCTCCATAAATAGAACTGCCTTATGATCCAGCAATCACACTACTGGGCATTTATCCAAAGAATGCAAAAACACTAATTCAAAGGAATGCATGCACCTCTATGTTTATAGCAGCATTAAATAGATATGTGTCCATGTGTCCATCAATTGATGAATGGGTAAAGAAACATATATATAATGCATTATATATATATATATATATATATATATATATATATATATATATATAATGGAGTATTGTCAACCATAAAAAGAATGGAATCTTGCCATTTGCGATGACATGGATGGAGCCAGAGAGTATTATGCTAAGTAAAATAAACCAGAGAATGATGAATACCATTTGATTTCACTCATATATAGAATTTAAGAAACAAAACAAGTGATGGAAAAAAATGAGAGAGAAAGAGAATCAAAGTAAGATACAGATTCTTAATTATAGAGGACAATCTGATGGTTATGGGCGAGGTTGGGGAAAGGATGGGTTAAACAGGTGATTAAGGAGGGCACTTGTGATGAGCACCAAGTGATATATGAAACTGTTAAAATACTGTATCATATACCTGAAACTAATATAGCATTGCACGTTAATTGGAATTAAAATAAAAACTTTAAAAAAAGAAGAGAAAATATAAGACCTATAGAAATCAGCTCAGGAAATTCAACACATCACGTCTAGGAACTTTGCAGAGAGAACTGAAAGAAGGAAAGCAAGGGGATACTGTGTATTTTTTTAAATGGAATTGATTTCCCTTAGTTGAATACTGTATATTTTATTCTTGTTTTTGTTTTGCTTGTTTGTTTGCTTAAGCAAGCTGGTTTCCTACAAATTAACAACATCAGAACTTCTCATGAGTAACTTTGAATATTAGAAGACAGAGGAAATATGCCTTGAATATTTTTTTTTGCCTTGTATAATCTAAACAAGTTTCAATGCCAAATTCTATTCACTGTCAACTTACTAATAATATATGACAAAATACTACATGAGTATATACTACACATTTTGAACCATGCTGCAACACCAGAAAAAATTATTTTATATATCGATTTTGTAAGGGATTTGCTTGAGGAGGTACTTCTCCAAAATTACATAATATAAATTACATTTATGAAACAGTGGATCAAAAGTCTTAAGATGAAATCATTATTTAAAGTTAGATAGCAAGTCCAGATTCTAGGAAGAGTTAGAGTCCTAGAAAAAAATGAAAATGATTTTTTAAAAAAGCCATAAGTAAAACAGAAATCAAACTACAGCAATCAATAGATATATCGAAACTTGGAATGTAGGGACCCCTGGTTGGCTCAGCGGTTGAGCATCTTCCTTTAGCTCAGGAGGTAATCCCAGGTTGGGGATCGAGTCCCACCCACATCAGGCTTCCTTCAAGGAGCCTACTTCTTCTGTCTGTGTGTCTGCCTCTCTCTCTGTCTTTCATGAATAAGTAAATAAAATCTTAAAAAAGGAAACTTAATGTAAATTATTTGTGGTTATGTAAAGGCACAGAAGTGCAAAACAAAAGGAGATAATTTGAAATTCCAGGAAATGCATAATTCTTACAAGAAAATCATGGAAGGCAAATGATATGATATGATATAATAGATATGATATAATTTTAGACAATTGTTTGATATGATATGATATAATTTTAGACGATTGTTTGAATATAAAAAAAGAGAATCTATGTCAGCAAACTAGAATCCTAGCATTGAATTCAGAGAGAAAAAAAAATAATGCTAGGAAACTAACCTGCCATTGGACAATGCATCTCCAAGTTCATAATGAAAACATTGTTTACTAATTTCCAATTTTGAAACATAACCAATAAACCAAGTGCTAAAGATGATTGTTGTATCAAGGAATGCTAGTTGCCTCACAATTTTATTATCTTCTATTACTTACTAAATAATTAGTTCCTAAGAGAACTTACTTTGCTAGACAAATACACTGGCCACCACAGACTGCAACTGTCTGAATATGGCCATACGACCAAGAAGATTAAAGTGGGAATAATGTGATGAAATGACAGGAAGTCTTCTTAAAAAGAAGAGGCTCACATCTCCCCCCCCCCCGCCTTGTTTTTTTTTTTTTTTTGTAACTTTCTGCCTCCTTTGCTTTTGTGATACCTAGAGCCACATGAGCTGCTTTGGGCCACATTTGATCTTGACAATGACATCTCTGCCCTAGAATGGTAGAGCAGAATAGTAGAACAGACTGAGGAAATCTTGTGAGAAGAGATCTGGTATTGAACTCAGAACTACCTACCTCTATACTTCTTTAAAAAGAAAAACAGATATGGAATGCCTGCGTGGCTTGGTCACTTGGATGTCCAACTCTTGGTTTCATCTCAGGACAGTATCTCAGGGTCAAGAGATTGAGCCCTGCATTGGGCTCCATGCTCAGGAGGGAGGCTGCTTGAGATTTTCTCTCTCCCTTTCCCTCTGTCCCTACCCCTGCTCATGCACGCTCTTGCTTTCTTTCTCTCTCAAATAAATAAATAAATCTTTAAAAAAAGAAAAATAGAGATATTTCTCTTTTCTTTAATCCAATAAAATGGGTCCCCTCCCACTACATGTGACTAAAACCAGTCTAATGATAGATTTGTGCTTAGAGAATTATTTATTAATAATGATGACAATGTTGGCAATAGTGTGATGAGAGGACTAGAAAATGGAAGGATTAAGAAAAAATAGGAACAATAATTGCCTTACTTTATAGAGTGGAAAGTAGATATAAAGATAATAAACTGAGAAAGATTTAGCAATATTCTTTAAAGTTATAAGTGTTGGAGAGTATATGAAGGAAAAGAATGATAAAACTATACTACATTGAAAGAAAGAAAGGAGGAGGACTTGGCGTAAATGAGCTAACATTTTCTTGGCTTTTAAATAAAAGGGAGTAAATGATGTACGTAAAGATATGTGAGTGAGATTTCTGTGCTTCATACATTCAGAGAAGCCAAACTCCAGGTATAATTAACTAGGAGAATATTTAAATATATGCTGAAGAAACTGAGCTAAAGGAAGGAGATATAATTATTTAAGTAATATCAAGAATAATCCAGTAAGCATTTCTCTAGTCTTCAGAGTTCATCATTATCAAATGTTAAACATCCCTTTTCATTTTATATGTTGGAAGTTCATTACATGAAGAGTATCAGAACATTTCTGAGAAATTTTCAACCTAAATCAGGCTACTTGACCATTATAGTCTCTCTCCAGTCATTACTATTTAACGACATAGAAATTAGGGAAGCCTGGGTGGCTCAGTAGTTGAGCATCTGCCTTTGGCTCAGGGCGTGATCCCAGGGTCCTAGGATAGAGTCCTGCCCACATCGGGATCCCTACATGGAGCCTGCTTCTCCCTCTGCCTGTGACTCTGCGTCTCTCTCTCTCTCTGTGTCTTTCATGAATAAGTAAGTAAAGTCTTAAAAAAAAAAAAAAGAAATTCTTTGGTCATTCACCTGCTCACAGAGTATTTTATTTCTCCATTTTTCCCCATTCCTATATGCAAATACAACCAGGACATAACTGAAGAATTCAGTAAAACTCCCATTGAGCTAGAAACATTGTCCGCTCTGTGTACCCATGTTGAAATCTCATTCTAGTTTCTATTTCATACAAACATTTCAACCTGATTGTAGTCTTTAAATATTTATAATTTTGTATAAATATTGAAGCATTTAATATAGGTAGCTGATCTCTGAAAAACTGCTAATGCTGAAGCAATCATTGGGTATTTTTCTGTTTTTTTTTTTTTTTCTTGTAGTTTGCTGAGAGCTTTTCAGCACATAAACGATCTCCATGGCAAAGATTCTTATGCAATGTATGAGATACGTGTAAAAATACATCAAATGTGAGCTGAAGAGTTGGGTAGGATACTAGACCTGAAAAGGTATAATGAATTGATGTTCGCATTTTTCCAGGAGTAAATAAAATTCCTTGAGTGAGTAATAATGCTTGCTCTTCTATTAGACTATAAAATCCTTGAAGGTATACTCTAAGTTGCTTCTCTTTGTATCACTTAATCCTTGTATAGTATTTGAAAACACACTATAATGATTGCAATAAATACTTAATACTGAATATGTGATAAATATTAATCTTCAGCCACAAATTCAAAGTAATATAATGCTAATAATATACAACTCATCCCTTGATAATGATAATCAAATCTAATCATCCTTCCAGTCTTTCATTCTGCCTGGAAAAAATGAAATATCAATCAACTTAAGGTCATTTCTATTCTTTCCTTGAAGCAAATTTAAATAATATTGAAATTACAAAGCACCAAGTTACTTGGTGGAAGTGATATCAATTTGGTAGCCTCTGTCATCATATGTTTATGCTGGAATTCATATTGACATCTGCAATCCAGTCTTATCTTCATTTATGGGCCCTGTTCCCCATTTAAAGCTTTCCTCACAATTGCAAGTTGTTCTTGTATCCCATGTTAGTGTACTGGAGTCCAATCATCTACCTATTGCACATTACTGGATCAGGAAGGGAATGCTTTGAAACTGCCTCAGTCTCTCTCTCTGCCTGTGTAGAACTATTGTCATCTCCATACTCCCTCCCTGGTCTATGCTAGGAGCAGTGGGCTTTCGGTTCTTAGCACTTTCCTCAGAATTATTCACAATGGCTAGGATTAATCACATATTCTTTCATGTCTTCTGTCACATGCCCAGGACCTAGATTTAATTTTCCCTCCATTATTTGACTGTCTTGCACTTTTCTTAGGACAAGGAGAATAGAATATTGGTCTGCTCCAACTGAGGGGTAATGGGAAGCGTATAGATAACAGGCTAATATATAAATATATAGCAGCAAACAAATAATTGAATTCAAATACTATTTTATTTATTCTGTAGTGCTTTCACATATATTGCATTAGATTCACACAAAAGCCTGTGAAGTACTAATTATCAGTATTTTAATCACATAAATTAAGAAATTGGATCAAAGAAGTTAATCGACTTTCTTAGACCTAATCTGATATTGATCCATTCATTTAGTTTTCAATCATTTTAATTTCTAAGTATATTACTCTATTTAGCTTTACATTATTAATTTTTCATTTTATTTATTTATATATTGAATAAATATGCTTATTTTGTACTCTGTGCCTAGGGGAATTCATTTTTATTTATTTTTCCTGCTTAGTTTCATTTGTTCTTTGTTTCTTCACTTTTTTGTTTTCAATCACTAAACTCATATCATTTGGAGTTTTAAATGAGGCAATATTTTGAGACTTCTATTGAAAGTGGGTATTTCCATAAAGATTTGCATTATTTTTCTACCAACTACCCCAAAACACAAGAAATTGGACTTCTTGAAGCCAAATTCTTGGCCTGATCTTTTTCAGACCAAGGTAGTGTGAACTGGGGTAGGGAAGTGTGAACTGGGGAAGGGAAGCTATGTGGGAAAGTGTTCTTTTTTCTTCTATCCAGGAACAAAACTCAAGCTTTTCTTGAGCTTGTTCTTGTATGCCTTTTTCCTCTTCTAATGATATATTATATGTGGGTGTGGAGGTTGATGAGATTTTTGCTTCACCCATAAACTGAGAGATTAGGCCTTTGTGATCCTAGTTATATGAAAATAATTTTCTACTAGACTCCTCTATATAGGTCTTGCATCCCATGGATTGCAAAGCCATGAAAATCAAGTTAAAGTTGCTTAGAATTGAAAAATGCCCACAGGGTAAACACAGCTTCACTGTTCTACTTATCTCACTGGATTCTACTTTTCACTTTATGTTTGACCTCTGAGGATTGCTTTCTTTCTTTTAATTTAGTGGTGTATTTAAAAATATACTTAAAAATGCATTCAACATTTTAATAGATTTAATCAAGAGAAACATTGAACATAATCCAGTCTTCTAAATTACCAGAGACAAAAGTCTAATTCTCTATTGTTGGAATGCTAATTTACTTTCTACTATAAATATTACTACATCTTTGTGCGTAACTTTAAATAGATTTATACAAATAATTAGGCAAGTGGAATTGATTGGTAAAATAGCATGCATGTAGTTGCAACTCTTGATTCTATACTGACATAGTGACCAGCAATAAGTTCTACTACTATACAGAAACAATAAAACAAGAGAGAAGACTACATATAGTTGTTATTCCACCATTTTACTTTTGAAACATGGAAAACTATTATGATATGAGTAGCAAGTATCTAATTTTAGCTAAGTTAATAAGTGAAAAAAATTGAGAGGAGTGAGAAAGAGAATTCTGACTTGTATAATCAAACTATGGAAAGATTCTGTACTGAGCTGGATGGTGGTCCCTAAATAGATACGTCCACATTTTAATTATCAGAAACTCTGAATGTTACTTTATTTCAATAAGAGGATACTTTGCGATGTGATTAAGAGTCTTGAGAGCAAGATTTTAGCCTCATTTTTCTGGGTGGGCCGTAAGTACAATAACATGTAACCTTATAAAATATAGAGATATTGGACTAAGAAACACAGAGGAAGACAGACACATAGAAGAGGAGGAGACAATGTGACCACAGAAGCAGAGCCTGAAATGATGGGCTACTGGATCAGGAAATGTTAGAAGAGGCAAGGAATGGATTTTCTGGCAGAGCCTCCAGAGAGAGTGTGGCCCTGACAATACCTTGCTTTGGGACTTCTGCATTTTAGACTGTGAGACAATAAGTTTCTTTTATTTTGGACCACCCAGTTTGTGGCAGTTCCAGGAAACTAATATTGGAAGATTTTTTTTTTTTTTTAGATACAGAAAAAAATTTTATTTTTTTTTCAGAAAAAAATTTTAATGAGGATTTATCAGTAAGCAACAAACTTTTCATCCTGAAATACAAGTAGCCTTTCTTAAACTAATAAGATACATCTACCAACACCAATGGTGATAGAATATTCCTTTTTTTAAAATTGGAGTTCAATTTGCCAACATATAGCATAACACCCAGTGCTCATCCCATCAAGTGTCCCCCTCAGTGCCCATCACCCAGTCACTCCCAAACCCACCCACCTCCCTTTCCACCACTTCTTGTTCGTTTCCCAGACTTAGGACTCTCTCATGTTGTCTCCCTTTCTGATATTTCCCACTCATTTTTTCTCCTTTCCCCTTTATTCCCTTTCACTATTTTTTTTATATTCCCCAAATGAATTAGACCATATAATGTTTGCCCTTCTCCGGTTGACTTATTTCACTCAGCATAATACCCTCCAGGTCCCTCCACGTTGAAGCAAATGGTGGGTATTTGTCCTTTCTAATGGCTGAGTAATATTCCATTGTATACATATACCACATCTTCTTTGTCCATCGAAAGATGAATGGATAAAGAAGATGTGGAATATGTAATATTGGAAGATTTTTTAAAAATATATCTTTCCCTCTGTTTTTTTTTTTTTCTCTCTTATCTCATTTCTATTAGCTTCATTCTGTAGGTCAGTATATCTAATGCCATATGACAAAAGATCTAGTAGGAAAGATGGACAATCAACTTGACTTTTTATGTCTGAGAAAGAAACCCCTTTTTCTCCAATTTTGGTTCCCAGTCCTTGAACAAATCAACATTACTATGAGATGAGAGGCCATGGTTGGTTCAAAGTGACTTACATAACTATTCCTTTGAATATAGAAGAAGCATTTGTGACTGTCAGACACTAATAATACTACCTGAATAATTCACTTAAGAAGGGAGAAAGCTTTTCTGAACAGAATAAAATAAATAAATGTTTACTCTAGCCCATCCCTTTACTCTGCATGCATACACATACACACATACACAGACACATGAACTCATACCTTCGATATGTGGAGAACATTGGACTTCCCTTTGATGAACATTCTTTTTGTGCTACTTGCTCTCTTTCAACCAGAGAGCAGCAAAAGTCCCATAGCCAATGAATAGGTCTGGCTTAATGTCTGGCCTCTGTTTTAGATGATGATGATCATTTAAAAAAACTGCCGTGGTTTTACCTCTTGGAGAGCAATGACAAACCTATTGAGCTAGACTCTCAATGTGCTTCAGTGAGTACCCACAGAACTCTCCAAAACAAATATTCAAACTTCAATTATTTCCTGTAGTTGTCTTTTGTAGATGTCTTAGTGAAAAGAGTGATGTCAAATTTTGAAAATCTGATTGTTTCAACATATGTTCCTGTAATTGATCAATTGACATTATCTAAGTAGTTTATTCTCTTTAGAGGGAGATTATGATGTGGCTCTTCCAGGCTCTAACAAACATGCACACAGTTATTTTACATTGCAGAAAAAAAATCTGTGAAGTACTATAAGAAAGATGTAAATGATTTCTGTAATTTTACTTAAATAAATTTCCAAGAAATTTAGGCAAACTACGCAAAGACAAAGTTTAAGATGAGGCCTTGTATCAGTCATTACTATTAATTATGATAAGTATCATATCCCTGATCATAGTGTAAAGTGCAATATTGGAGAAGTAATAATGATCTCTATATAAGTAACTTCTTATACTTAAAGGCAGAAACAAAGAAAAAATATGTAAAGCATATGGATGGGAGAGATTGTACTATTCACTGTCAGATAAAATTTTGTCTCAAACTTTGCTGTCTAGCAGCAAATTTTACATTCCAAAGGTGGGCTAGACAAAAATGGATAAATTTCATGCTTCACATAAACTACAGTGACAATTTTAGAGATCTAGAGAAAAGTCATATAACATTCTGAAATACACTTAGCAGATGAGAGAAATGATATACTAAAGACATCAATTGAACTGCAAGTTGCGTGTGAAGAAGTATAAAACATTAGCTTGGAATTTGATGTGCCAAAAATATGATACTAAATATAATAATGAATAAATCTGAGAGCCATACCACCTCAAAAGCAATCCCCACATGTTTCAAGAGAAATGATAGATCAGCATATGACTTCCTTAGGATTCTCGAATTTTGAGATCTGGTGGATTAGCTAATCATATATAGAAAAAAATCCATGCGAAGCTGATAGGCTATTAAAAGAAATGATTTTTCATGTTAAAAAAAATCCTTCTAGACATTAAATAAATTTGTATTTCCAGGAAAATAACAACAACAACAACAACAACAACAGCATAACCACAAATGGATTACCTGGGGGAGGGACTAGAATGATGAGAACTATGCTTTTATCAACCTAATTTCATTTATTTTTTATTTTTTTAAAGATTTTATTTATTCCTGAGAGAGAGAGAGAGAGAGAGAGAGAGATTGAGAGGCAGAGACACAGGCAGAGGGAGAAGCAGGCCCCATGCAGGGAGCCTGACTTGGGACTAGAACCCAGGTCTCCAGGATCACGCCCTGGGCTGAAGGCAGTGCTAAACCACTGAGCCATCTGGGATGCCCTATCAACCTAATTTGAGACATGCTCAAATATATGTTGTTGTATGTAGAGTCCTACAAAACATAGGTACCTATAGTTTTACAAAATATTTTGTATTTTTAGGATCCTATGTCTAGGACAGTGTCTAGAACCTACATGCTTGTTCAGTGGAATTTATTGCTAGATTTCACAGAGACACATGGAAGTTCAAAAAACTTTGTTTGCTTGCGTCTTTCACCCATAGTCTGTGATGGTTTGGGTGGCTCTGTTTACATAATCTCAGACAGTCAGATTTAGTCTAAGGATATTTACTCCATCATTGAGTATTTTCAATTATCAAAATTTGGGGGTTTCAGTAAACCAAACATGCATTTAATGGGAGTGACTTACTTTTCATATGGCTCTGTTCTTTGCCATTATGTAAGTCAGAACTTGACAAACTACATCCCATGGATATACTATGGTCCAGGTCAATTCTGGCCTCTTATTTTTAGAAATAAAATTTTATTGGAAACAGTCATACCTCTGTAGGCATTATCTATGGCTGCTTTCTTGCTACAATGATAGAATTAGGTACTTGCACCAGAAACCAGATAGCCTACAAAGCTGAAAATATTAACTATATGACTGTTTACAGGAAAAGTTTACAATCCCATATCCTCCGTATAGTAAACTGTAAATGTTTTGTTGAAGTATCATAACAAATAAAGTAATGGCAAAAGTCAGGTCCTATGTTAAAATTTGAAATTCCTCTGGTGACCAGCAGAGAGGTAAATAGTGGTGTTCAAAACAGTCATAAAAGACAATTCAGGGACTAATGTGTTGGTAATAAGGAAAAGTATACATATGCAGAAAAATTCTTCAAATTAGATTCTATTGAAAGCTCAGGGAAACAGAAGTGGTTCAGCATAGATGTAGTTTCATCTGACCTCTTAGCTAAGAGATAGAGATAAAACCTTAGATTCTTCTCCTCATTCTTGGGTCTGATCCTGATTCAGCAATGGTTGTGAATGCTTTATTACCCTGAGTCACAGGTCGCAGGAGGCTTTTGGTCCTACCCGTTCCAGTAGAACACTACCTTACTCTTTATATGCCTCAGAGTAAATAACCGGTTATGGAATTAAAAAGATTCTGGGTGACCCATGTTATTTTAGTCAATCCAATAACCAAAGTAATTGTGTGGCAATCTAATAAGTCATTCATTGACCTGCATTATAAGAAAAAAAAGAAAGAAACAGATTGACTAGGAAATGATTGATTTGTTTTGATTATGTCCACAGAAGAGCTATAATCTCTTTAGCAGTTGTTTAAACATAATTCACAGAATTACCTGCCTGCAGTCATAATTGCAAAGATGATAAAAAAGTTCTATAATTTGAACGTTCAAAATATGCCAAAGATAAAAACAAAGGCAATTGTTTTGCCAAAGGATATATTGAAAAATACCATTTTAAGTGAAACTAGTGGGATAAAAATTGCATTTAAATAATGATTATAGCTATATATAATATATCTTCCTTTGGAAAACACTTTGACATTTCTTAATGCCATATACAGAATGGAAAATAAAACTTTGTTGTGGTAGAAAGCAAAGGTTTTAGAGTAAAGATAAAATTAAAAAAAAACTTGGCTTAAAATCTGTCTTATTTTGGTAAAGTAATGCTTGAAAGTGTCAGGGATGTGGTGCTGGCTCAGATCCTTCTTCAAGATTGAGGGGCTCATTCTCCTTTTGAACTCCCATGGAAGGAAGGTTGACAGGTGTCAGCTGTCAGACCTCTCAATAAATTGCCTTTGGTTAAAGAGATCACCTCTCCCAAAATCATGCCCTCTTTCCAGGGCAGCCCCTAATCAATCCTTGTTCAATACATTGTATAGATGATTAGATCCTTTGTCCCAAGTTGAGACAACTCTCAGTCTTCAGAGTTTCACGTAAGGTTGGCTTATGCCTTCTTATGACAGGTCGACAACCAACATTATGTCTCTGTCTAATCCTTTCCTCCCTTCCCCGAAATTGATTCCAAGAGCACCCTTGAATTACCATGTTAATCTCCATCTCAGCCCCGTTTCCAATAAGAGTCAGTGATCAGAGCAGTCCAAGAAAGAACATGTTTAGATGAGATTTTGGAGACAAAGCACCCCAATCCTGTTGGAAATAAAAACTTCATCATAGTGGTAGGTGAAGAAAAGATAGCCTCTAGCTGAAATTAGCAGACTAACATGCCTTGGTAGAGACAGAATGACAAATACCAAGTTACCATGTAACCACATGTTTTTGGTTCTGTTGCACCTACCAAGTCATGATATCAAAGAGGATTAGTAGAAATCCACTGTAAGATGGAAGTTGAGCATTTGGAGTCAAGCATAAACAGAGCCAGAAACCCTAAGTATATCACACAAACTAGTTGACATACTATTGAGTCAGCATCTCCCCCTCAAGTTACTTCTACACCAACATGGTAGATTCCTTACAACCAAATGATAAAAGCAAAAAAGAGCAATGCTTATGTCTCCAATAAAATGACTGCAAGCTGAAAACTACTGCACCTGGTAATCAACTTTGGATTAAATAGAAAGGACCTGAGTCTGTATATAGATTCGGGGGCAGTGCAAATGGCTTGGAGAGTCATCAAAGGCAAGTTAGCAAATTTGTCAGAAACTGAAAAGAGAAAAATTAGAAAATTGGTGAGGATGTGTAGAATAGCAGCATGGGATGTTCTAGGCATGGACACAAAGTGTAAAAATCCTTGCATCTCATGTTAATGCCCACTGGTGAATATCCACCATGGACGTGGCACTAAATAGCCAAGTAGAGTGTGCCTTGGTAGGTGGACATCAGCCGACCTCTGTTATTCCCTTCTTCCCCCGTTCTGACATGGTAAATAACTGAATAGAAGAGTCATGTGGCAAGAATGGGCCCAACAGCATCAGTTCCCATTTACCAGTCTGATATAGGTACTGCAACTAATGGATTTCATTCTGTCAACAACAGTCTAAACATAAACCCTGGATATGGTCTTATCCCTCAAGGAAACCAAACATTTCCTTTGTAGCAGGTTTTCTACATTAGATTTCTTTTGCTTGAAAGGTATAATGATTTATTTTTGTGGGAATTGGTACATATTTTAAGTGTGAAGTTGTTTTTTCTTTTTTTCTTGCTCAAAGGGCCTCACTCAGGACCACACTCCAGGGACTTATAGGTGTCTGATATGCTTACATGGCCTTCCAAAGAGTATCATGGTCAAGAGACTCAATCTGTAGCAAAGGAGATGCAGTAATGTGCACATCACCATGGAATCCTATAGTCCTACCACATATTACAAAACCCAGGACTGTTCAATATATAACAGCATTGGGATGGCCTATTGATGGGGCAGCTGAAGCCCTAATTCAGAGGCAATATCCTGGGAAGACAAGGTAAAATGCTCTTAGTTACAAGCACACTAAATCATTGACCATTATTATATTGTTCTTCATCCATAATAAGTAGAGCAGATAGTTTGGTGAATCTCTCAATGCAACAGGACCTTGAATGCTCACTCCAAGTGACTCTTGGAGAATTTCTTCTTTCAATTCCTGTGACTTTGAGTTCTCTATGCTGAAAAGTGATTGTTTCTAAAGGGAGAACACTTCTATAGTAGACTTAGCAAGAGTCAAATTAGCTTTAAGCTGTAATGCCACCTGGGTACTTTGAATCCTCATGCAGAAGGATGATGAGGCTGGAAGAAAAATAACCATCTGGCAAGGGTAATTGACTCTAATCATTAGGAGGAGATAAAGCTGATGATATATAATGGCAGTAAAGAGTAATATGTTTGGCATCTCAGGGATCTACTTGGGCATTCCTAATTATTCTATTGTCCAATTTTTATAGCAAATGGGTAAGTGCAGCAGTCTGGACCTGAGATGTCATGCTAAGCAAGAGCTCAGACTTCTCAAGCATGAGGATCTGCATGAGCTCACTAGAAAACTTTATATTAAATATTGGTTTGTTCTAAAGACTAGTTTCACTGGCAAGGCCTACAGTTCAACTCACTCTCCCTCTTATAATGAGAACTTCCCAAAGAAAAGAGACTCACTGGAGTTCCAAGATAGCTACTTCCAGGATGTATATGAATTAGGTATATCAGAGAAGCCCAGTGAGTGAAATACCTTGGCTGCTCAACTGTACTCTCCAGATTGTTTAGTCCATGCTGCTGGGGATTTTTTTCAATTAAATCTCTCAGTTGTCAGTCCCTTCTAGTAATTTCTTTTTTTTTTAATTAACTTTTATTGGTGTTTAATTTACCAACATACAGAAAAACACCCAGTGCTCATCCCGTCAAGTGTCCACCTCAGTGCCCGTCACCCATTCCCCTCCAACACCCGCCCTCCTCCCCTTCCACCACCCCTAGTTCGTTTCCCCGAGTTAGGAGTCTTTATGTTCTGTCTCCCTTCCTGATATTTCCCAACATTTCTTTTCCCTTCCTTTATATTCCCTTTCACTATTATTCATATTCCCCAAATGAATGAGAACATACACTGTTTGTCCTTCTCCGATTGACTTATTTCACTCAGCATAATACCCTCCAGTTCCATCCACGTTGAAGCAAATGGTGGGTATTTGTCGTTTCTAATTGCTGAGTAATATTCCATTGTATACATAAACCACATCTTCTTTATCCATTCATCTTTCGATGGACACCGAGGCTCCTTCCACAGTTTGGCTATTGTGGCCATTGCTGATAGAAACATCGGGGTGCAGGTGTCCCGACGTTTCATTGCATCTGAATCTTTGGGGTAAATCCCCAACAGTGCAATTGCTGGGTCGTAGGGCAGGTCTATTTTTAACTCTTTGAGGAACCTCCACACAGTTTTCCAGAGTGGCTGCACCAGTTCACAGTCCCACCAACAGTGTAAGAGGGTTCCCTTTTCTCCGCATCCTCTCCAACATTTGTTGTTTCCTGCCTTGTTAATTTTCCCCATTCTCACTGGTGTGAGGTGGTATCTCATTGTGGTTTTGATTTGTATTTCCCTGATGGCAAGTGATGCAGAGCATTTTCTCATGTGCATGTTGGCCTTGTCCATGTCTTCCTCTGTGAGATTTCTCTTCATGTCTTTTGCCCATTTCATGATTGGATTGTTTGTTTCTTTGGTGTTGAGTTTAATAAGTTCTTTATAGATTTTGGAAACTAGCCCTTTATCTGATATGTCATTTGCAAATATCTTCTCCCATTCTGTAGGTTGTCTTTTAGTTTTGTTGACTGTATCCTTTGCTGTGCAAAAGCTTCTTATCTTGATGAAGTCCCAATAGTTCATTTTTGCTTTTGTTTCTTTTGCCTTCGTGGATGTATCTTGCAAGAAGTTACTGTGGCCAAGTTCAAAAAGGGTGTTGCCTGTGTTCTCCTCTAGGATTTTGATGGAATCTTGTCTCACATTTAGATCTCTCATCCATTTTGAGTTTATCTTTGTGTATGGTGAAAGAGAGTGGTCCAGTTTCATTCTTCTGCATGTGGATGTCCAATTTTCCCAGCACCATTTATTGAAGAGACTGTCTTTCTTCCAATGGATAGTCTTTCCTCCTTTATCGAATATTAGATGGCCGTACATTTCAGGGTCCACTTCTGGGTTCTCTATTCTGTTCCATTGATCTATGTGTCTGTTTTTGTGCCAGTACCACACTGTCTTGATGACCACAGCTTTGTAATACAACCTGAAATCTGGCATTGTGATGCCCCCAGCTAAGGTTTTCTTTTTTAAAATTCCCCCGGCTATTCGGGGTCTTTTCTGATTCCACACAAATCTTAAAATAATTTGTTCTAACTCTCTGAAGAAAGTCCATGGTATTTTGATAGGGATTGCATTAAACGTATAAATTGCCCTGGGTAACATTGACATTTTTACAATATTAATTCTGCCAATCCATGAGCATGGAATATTTTTCCATCTCTTTGTGTCTTCCTCAATTTCTTTCAGAAGTGTTCTATAGTTTTTAGGGTATAGATCTTTTACCTCTTTGGTTAGGTTTATTCCTAGGTATCTTATGCTTTTGGGTGCAATTGTAAATGGGATTGACTCCTTAATTTCTCTTTCTTCAGTCTCATTGTTAGTGTATAGAAATGCCATTGATTTCTGGGCATTGATTTTGTATCCTGCCACGCTACCAAATTGCTGTATGAGTTCTAGCAATCTTGGGGTGGAGGCTTTTGGGTTTTCTATGTAGAGTATCATGTCATCGGCGAAGAGGGAGAGTTTGACTTCTTCTTTGCCAATTTGAATGCCTTTAATGTCTTTTTGTTGTCTGATTGCTGAGGCGAGGACTTCCAGAACTATGTTGAACAGCAGTGGTGAGAGTGGACATCCCTGTCTTGTTCCTGATCTTAGGGGAAAGGCTCCCAGTGCTTCCCCATTGAGAATGATATTTGCTGTGGGCTTTTCGTAGATGGCTTTTAAGATGTCGAGGAAAGTTCCCTCTATCCCAACACTCTGAAGGGTTTTGATCAGGAATGGATGCTGTATTTTGTCAAATGCTTTCTCTGCATCTAATGAGAGTATCATATGGTTCTTGGTTTTTCTCTTGCTGATATGATGAATCACATTGATGGTTTTACGAGTGTTGAACCAGCCTTGTGTCCCAGGGATAAATCCTACTTGGTCATGGTGAATAATTTTCTTAATGTGTTGTTGGATCCTATTGGCTAGTATCTTGTTGAGAATTTTTGCATCCATGTTCATCAGGGATATTGGTCTGTAATTCTCCTTTTTGGTGGGGTCTTTGTCTGGTTTCGGAATTAAGGTGATGCTGGCCTCATAGAACGAATTTGGAAGTACTCCATCTCTTTCTATCTTTCCAAACAGCTTTAGTAGAATAGGTATGATTTCTTCTTTAAACGTTTGATAGAATTCCCCTGGGAAGCCATCTGGCCCTGGACTCTTGTGTCTTGGGAGGTTTTTGATGACTGCTTCAATTTCCTCCCTGGTTATTGGCCTGTTCAGGTTTTCTATTTCTTCCTGCTCCAGTTTTGGTAGTTTGTGGCTTTCCAGGAATGCGTCCATTTCTTCTAGATTTCCTAATTTATTGGCGTACAGCTGTTCATAATATGTTTTTAAAATCGTTTGTATTTCCTTGGTGTTGGTAGTGATGTCCCCTTTCTCATTCATGATTTTATTAATTTGAGTCTTCTCTCTCTTCTTTTTAATAAGGTTGGCTAATGGTTTATCTATCTTATTAATTCTTTCAAAGAACCAACTCCTGGTTCTGTTGATCTGTTCCACAGTTCTTTTGGTCTCGATATCATTGAGTTCTGCTCGAATTTTAATTAACTCTCTTCTTCTGCTGGGGGTGGGGTCTATTTGTTGCTTTTTCTCTAGTTCTTTTATGTGTAAGGTGAGCTTTTGAATTTGAGATCTTTCCAGTTTTTGAATGTATGCTTGTATTGCGATGTATTTCCCCCTCAGGACTGCTTTTGCTGCATCCCAAAGATTTTGAACGGTTGTATCTTCATTTTCATTAGTTTCCATGAATCTTTTTAATTCTTCCTTAATTTCCTGGTTGACCTTTTCATCTTTTAGCAGGATGGTCCTTAACCTCCACGTGTTTGTGGTCCTTCCATATTTCTTGTTGTGATTAAGTCCCTTCTAGTAATTTACTTTGGATGAAGAAAGGCACCTTGCCTAAGCTTGCACTCATTATATGAGGCACCTTTCATCAAATGATTGGCCAAAGCAGTGGTATCACATGTTTGTGTCCCTAAGCCCAAACTTGACCATGTCTCAAGGGCCATCCAGCTTGAGTTTCTCATGGTTGCTGAATCCTTGTTCAGAGTGGATTGCAGCCCAATTTCTCCTTTTTTGGGTTCCTTAACTTCTTCCAAAGATGTTGAGCCCAAGAGCATTGCCTAAGAAATTCTGCATGCTAATCTCTGGCTCAGAGTGGGCCTCCAAGAGAATCCTTTTACAATAGAAAGTTACTTGATTTCTCTTATTCTCAATTTTCCTTTTATAAACATTGGATAACAGTCTATAAGACAGTATTATCATGGTAATTGAAGCAATGTACAACAAAGTGCTCAGCAAATTGCCTAGAGCACCTGAATATTTAATTAACTGCTGGTTCCCTCATTTCTTTTGCCTCTCAAAGTAGCAAAGTGATTATTGGCAGAATTGGCTATTAATATAATGTATCCTATAATTTCTTATAATTTTCCAACTTTGGCAGTCTGCAAATGTCTTCTTCCTGATGAGGTCATGTATCATAATCATTTAAAAATAGGCAAACAACTAATTTTATTTTTTTCTAATTTTATTTTATTTGATCATTGGATCCCATATTATCAGAATATAATTCGAGATTAAACTTTACTTCAGTGATTGCTTTAGTTTACTTTGAGAGTCTAACTCATCCTTCAAGGTCAAATAGTCAACATGGATCAGCAAAGTACATTTCCAGCAACTTGTGTCTATGGATTGAAATTATAAGATTTGGGAAAGAATCAATTCAATTCAACAAATTTGCTTCTATTTTTAGGTAATGCAAGTTTACCAAGGGCAAGGTATACTTGAATTGATGTTTAAGGCATTGGTGGAAATTGATTAGAAGGAAAAAAAAAACAAGGAGAAGGCATTTAAGTAAAGAGAATGACATATGTAAAATTTTAGGGTCATAAAAGCATGTGTGTAGATGGCTTCTACATGAGTCAGGAGATGGCGGGCAATTAACTGTAAGAGGACAAATATAATATATTGAATTTGAACTGAATAAAACATTGTCCCATATACAAACTATGTTTTGCTTTGTTTCTGAAAGACTCTTGAATTAGCAGAGAATTTTAATTGGCATGGACCTCACGTGGTCAACAGTGATCTTGATATGGCTACTAAAAACAAATAAATCTATTGTGCACATAGACACATAATATATTTTATTTATTTCCCATTTGGACTGTTATATTCAGATTAGATTATCTGAACCTTTTAAAACCAGGTAAAAGAAGCCAGGACCCAAAACTATCTGGAAACAACTTCACTGAGACTGCAAACAGTTTCTATGGCAAAACCCCTGAGGAAACTAATTCATTCCAATCAAGGAATTGTTTTTTATCTATAGCATTATTTTCTAATCATAGATATATTAGCTCTTTGATGTTAACGTTATTT
This sequence comes from Vulpes lagopus, assembly GCF_018345385.1. Classification (NCBI taxonomy): domain Eukaryota; kingdom Metazoa; phylum Chordata; class Mammalia; order Carnivora; family Canidae; genus Vulpes; species Vulpes lagopus. Next base: position 105,866,365 of record NC_054828.1, read on the forward strand.
CACAGCCTGTCTGACATAGTCTATCTTTCAAACACAAACATTTGTAAGGAAAAATGAGGTGAAACCAACCAACTAAACTACCAATAACTCTGTTGGTCTATATCTTCTACTTAAAAAGTCTAGAAATTGTACACTGAACCACCAGATTAGTTGAATGTGTATCTGCCTATGGAGTGGTTCTGTTTATTTCTTCCAGCCTGATCTTTTGTCTGACTGTGACTGTCACATTGGTTTCCACTCTATTCTGTTTTAACATTGCTGAGTGTTGTCATTGTTGTTTCTAAACTTTTAGTAATTTTTTTTTCCTTTGATTTGGGACATGTGGGTTAAGGAAGCTGGATTGGAAACATGTATACTGGGAAAGAGACAATATGAGATAAGAAACAGGCAAAGAACTCCTCTGACCAGCAAGCAAGGTGAAAAAGACAGTTCACCCGTATCAGTGTTCATTCTCCACTTACTCAGTTGAGCAATAGGAACCTAACTCTCTGATGCATCTAGACGACATTAGCAATTAGAGATTCTCTTCCTTAGGCTCCCTTGCAATCAACTTTTGGCAAGTGAGCAGCAGTGATACATTCATTTCTAGATCACATCTTCGAAGAGGGAGCTGCTTTTCCTTTACTTCCTCTTTATCTTTTCTGATCTCCAGGAAATAAATCTAGAAAGAGAAACCGTGTCAGAGATGAGAATCATTCCTCAAACTTCCATCTTCCCTTTACAGTATTTTGGAAATCTCTTTGTTATAGGAACATAGTTTAACCCATATAAATAAATGAATGCTATTAATTAATCAATAAATGAAGAGTAAATAGAAAAATACCATGACTAGTGTGGGTTGCTCCTATCAGCTCTAGGAATAAAGAACAGATAAGAATAACTTTCAGCAATGTGGTGAGAGGTGCACAATATAAATAGAAGCAAGAATCCAAGGGAAAATCTAAAGAAATAGGAAAGTTTAGAACAGGGAATGGTAACTGTAGAAACATGAAAAATGGACTCCATTATTTAAATATATAGCCAGTGCTTATGGCAACTTTATATGAACTCTTATTTGAAATGGCTTGGATATCTTGATGTCAGCATAGATGTTTACTTAGATTTCCAATCCAGATTCCCTTATTGTTTTCCTGGTATTCAACTCTGAGCTATGACAGAGTTAAGGAAAGGAGGGAGTTGTATATAATTTGAAAGCATGTGCTACAGAAACACTTAGACTTGATTCTGTTCCTTTGCTTATTGTTACTAGACTCTTTGAATTTCAGTTTATTCTTCTGTAAATGAGAATAATAATACCCACAACAGAGAGTAAACATGAGGTTTAAATGAATAAAAATGTCTCAAAAGGTTTAGAACGTTCCCTGACACATAGGAAACATCCATTTAAATAGTTTATTGTTATCAATGTATTATTATTCATAATAAGACCATAATTGATGTCTATTTTCTTCAGTGACCGCAGCCCATTAATGTTAAAATATCTGAATGTGGAAACATTACTCTCACTCTCTTTTTTTACTGTAGAATTCCACCACAGTAAAGGAGAGATAAATCCACAGCAAGAAACAAACAATGAGAAGCTTGCATCTACTTTCCTATGTCACAGTGATTACTGACCCAAAGACATTTTTAGTGTGGAAACTTGAAAGTCGATTCTCTGGAGTCCTTCATCCACGCAGAGTGCTGTGCACTTTCTCTATTTTCAAGTCACAACTTAAAATGGGTCAAGGTCCTGGTGTTTAATGATAAATGACAGTGAGAATGTCCTCTCCAAATGACAATAAATTAATGGGCAAAGACCACAGGTCTGCCTGCATTGCTTACTAAGCTTCAAATCTAGCAAATAGCTTCCTGCATGTGTATTAGAATTATGATAGATAGATTTTCCAGTACAAAAAGACCACATGTTTATAAGTATTTATATGGACCACTTTAAGTTTTAGAAACTTTAAATGAGATAGGTAGAGCTCCCAAAGAAAGCAATGAATCACTGGAGCTGAACTTTAACACCCGCTCAACATCTAATTAGTTGAATTAGAGCCACTTTGTAAGAGAGTTAATCAATTCTCTAGCTTTAGCTGCCCCAATGCTTCTGAAATTTGCTGATGTTATCATTACCTTGGAAGGAGACACTCTGAATTTTAATAGGAGCATTTCTTCTAAGTCCTTAGTGGTATGGCAGAAACAAGAATTTAAAAATATATATATGTATGTATATATATGTAGGTATAATTATATATAGTTATATAATACATATATACACAAAATATTTTTTATGCAAATTGAGGACTTTACCAGGATAAACTTATGTCCTTAACTGCACAATGGAATGAAATAACATATCAATCAGAGATAACTATCTGGAGGGATGCTTGGTAGATACTGTACCTAGTACAGTATTTGGCACAGACTAGAATTCAGGTAAATGCTTTTCAGTATTTCTTATATTAATAGTAATATAATTATCTATTTGGCCAAACACCTAAACGCAATAGGTTTCTAACTAAATAATATAATACAAAGGCTCTAAGAAAAAAGTTTCTTCATCTTCTTCATCTTCAAAATTATTTTTCAATAAAATTTTCACATCAACTCATCAGTAAAATATGTCAAAAAGGCATGAGAATGCCATTTTAGCTTGATGTATATATATATATCATATATTTCAAGTATATCATATATATTTCATTTATGAAATATGTATGCATATATATATTTGGCAACTATATATCAGGCATGAGACTAAGGGCTTTAAATATATTAACTCATTTAATTCTTATAACGTGACACAGTACTGTTATTATTATCAATCATTAATAATTAATTTTGAATGAATTCAAAAGATTAGTGAATTAGTCAACCTCATAGTGTTCTGAGGATGCTGAGAATTCAATGCTAGGAAATTATTTTAGAAAACTAGAGGTATTTAGATGTTAAGAATTTAATTACATAATTAACGATCTGTATTATACCTAATTATGTCTTAGTATTTCAAAATACACAGTGTTCATCCACATTTGACGCTGTTGCACTCAAGCCATATGGGGACTGTATATGCAAAGTAAATAATGCAATTCACCAAATGTATATTTAAGAGATGATGAGAAAAAATGTCTTAAGGTAAAATGTGTTATAGTTATATATGACTTTAGCTTTACTGACTTTCTCTGTTAAACTAGTATATCTCTTAACCAGCTCATATTCTACACCCCACTTGAACATCATTAAAAAGCTACCAGAAGGGCACCTGGGTGGCTCAGTGTTTGAGCGTCTGCCTTTGGCTCAGGTCATGATCCCAGGGTCCTGGGCTCGAGTCCCACATCAGGCTCCCCACAGAGAGCCTGCTTCTCCCTCTGACTATGTCTCTGCCTCTCTCTATGTGTCTCTCATGAATAAATAAATAAAATCTTAAAAGAAAACCTTGAATAAATAAATAAAATCTTAAAAAAAAGACTTCCAGAAACCTTGAGTCGGCCATAACTCTTGGAAGCTCCATGCAAATTTCTGCCATGATGTATTTGACAATTTTAATACTATTGTGTATTTGTATTACTTACTATCATTTCTGTGTGCTACATTGTTGATAATCTCCAAATGTTATGTACCAGATGTCTGCTAGTACCTAAAATGGTTTTCACTGATTTTTAATTCAACTTTTTCACATTATTTTGAGATTACTAAAATTTTCTAATGAGAAATAGAAATATTAGTTCTCTATCAACAATTCTGAAATACCAACAATTCTTCAAATGCCAAGTAGTATTAGGCGAAGAAACTTGAGAGGTATTGATATCTAGCATTGAAGTAATTAAATAGGGTAAACCTGAGGCCTACACTTGGAGACAGGGACACTTGTCACAAATTATAGCTCCTGGGCAGCCCAGGTGGCTCAGCAGTTTAGCATCGCCTTCAGCCCAGGGTGTGATCCTGGAGACCCAGGATCTAGTCCCACGTTAGGCTCCCTTCATGGAGCCTGCTTCTCCCTCTACCTATGTCTCTGCCTCTCTCTCTCTCTCTCTCTCATGAATAAATAAAATCTTAAAAAAAATTATAGCTCCTGTTCACCTTCCCAATGGACTCTGGAAGAGCAAACATGATTCCCTTTATTCCATAAGTACAGCTTTTTCAGACTCACATATTATCAACAACTGAAGTTCATTCATACTTTACCTTCTATGGCTATTCTGAAAGTGTAAAGTTAGTAAATAAAGGAGTGACAATTAGGGAAGCATTAGGGGGGATGACTTCCTGTCTTATATATATTAAAAAAATAAAAATATATAAAAAATAAAAAAAATAAAAGCAGCAGAGATTGAAAAGTTTTCATAAGCAAAGCCCACCAGAGGTTATAGTTTTAATGCCATCTAATCCTTCCCACCAAATTTAGTTCACTTTAACCCAAAACAGCCATAGGAGACAAATGCATGCTAATCACAAGAAATTGGGTTAGAACCAGTATACATCCACTAGCCCTGAAGGCATTAATCTTGTAAGAGAAATCAAGAAAATTCAAGTCATCAGTAAGTATAGCCAAGGGAAAACTATACATCCTGGTTGATAATGAGTCCAGACTAATGTAGCAGCAACAGAAATATTGTGGTGTATATATAGAAAGAGAATACTGCATGGTAAGGGAAATATGACATCATTCTGACAGCTTGGTAGAATGGCAGACCCTGATATTATTTGTTTCAGGTTTGAGCAAAAGAAAATTTATAGAAATCTTTTGGTATCTTTAAAAGAATTCCAGAAGAGAATATGCTTATGAAACAAAAGAAGAACATCAGTAAAGACAAAAAAGAATATAGGTGAGAAAATGATTGATTGCAATGAAATACAAAACTAAGGAATACACTTATAGTCCACACTGGAGAGATAAAGGAATAGAATTAAACTTGTAGAACATGCAATAGTTGGCATAATACACTGGAGAAACTATCCTACCATTAAAAAGTGCAAAAATGAAAATGCTGATTCAATAGATATTAGATATGAAATAGTCATGTGTTGTTAATAAGAGCTAAAGTTTAATGAGGAATTACTATTATACCAAGGACTCTTTGCATTTCTCAGGTATCAAGTTATTTACTCCTATAATCAGGCTATAGGTTTAGGGTCTTTCACAGCCCATTTCACAGATAAGGTAACATCACAAAGTAAGGAGTGTTCAAAAAACAGAAAAGGATAGGAGCACATCAAAGGTACATGATTCAACCTGGAAGAACTCCTTGTGGCCAAAACAGGACAATTGGAGCAGCAAGATAATATTGGATCATAATCTAAAGTATAAAATAAATATACTTGAGTTCATATGTTAATGTAGAAGAGACAAATATTTTTAATGGAATAATTTCAAGTAATTTATGTGTATCCCTATGTCATCCCAAGTTGAAAGTTATTTTCCCTTTCTCCCTTCCTTCCCTGAATAGAGGCTTCACTTAGTGACTTACCTTCAAAGACTAGCATATGGTAAGAGGAAAACTAGAGTGAAGAAATCTTGCCTATATAATGAAGGATAACATCATCAGTGATAAGTCAGCAATGACATGTACCCCTAAAATAGTATGAGGAAAAGAACATATTACTCTTGTGGTATTCTTCCCCCAAACATAAAACCCCAGCATAATCATGAGGAAAACTTCACACAAAATCCAGATTGAGGGAAATTCTACAAAATATTTTATCAGGACTCCTCAAAATTGTCAAGAAAATTTTAAAAAAAGGAAAAACCGAGAAACTGTCAGAAATTGAAGGTAACTAAGGACCCATAATGATTAAATGAAATGTGGAATCCTGGCTTAAATACTAGAAGAGAAAAAATATGTTAGTTGAACATCAAGTGAAATATGAATACATTCTGGAGTTTGGTTAACAGTAATTACCTGGTTGTTTTCTTAGTGTGACACAGCCATCATTTTTAACATACTAAGTCAGCAATAAGGAAAACCAAGATGGGGTATATGGGAACTCTGTAGTGTCTTTGCAATTTTTCTGTAAATCTAAAACTATTCCAAAATAAAAAGCTTACTTAAAAATACACATTAATAGAATCTGTTTCTGGTATGATTGACCCTCCCCTAAATTACTATGAACTTACACCTAATTACTAAGAAGCAATTAGAAATTGAGCAAATTAGGAATTAGAAGAATGAAGAATTAGAAAATGAGCGAATACAAGTACATTTTTGGAGTGCTAACACTTGATAAAAGCACTGGCTCAGGAGATCACCCTTGGATACAGTTTTCAGCTGAGAACCAGCCACGGACACAGCACAGGGTACCTGACACTCCAATGGAGAATGCTCAGTCATCTCTTTCTGGCCTTAAAGAAAGAAAGGACAGAGTTCAGGGAACCACAGTTGCTACAATGTAATAGGAGAGGGAGGACTCTGTAAAGGAGTCAGAAGGAAAGCCCCAAATTTGGTATATAAACTCTTCCCAACTTTCCCCACAAACCCTGAACCAAATACACGTGGGCAGACTCCAGCTAAGGGTAAAATAACTGAAGTGATATTTCAGCTGACCCCAAGAACAGAATTGACATTGGAGTCCAACTAAGTTAATTAACTGCCTGCTAAAATGATAAAGTTTACATATTTCTCAAGAACAATAGAGAATTAACCTCCTGGAGGCAGAGATACCTACACATTATTTGAAATTATTCTGTAAGGAAGATTTGTCTCTCTCCCCATCTCCTTCCCCTACTTAATCATTTATTTATCTTTTCATATATGTATATTTGGGTGAGCTCATGTATATTTATTTTATACATTGAATATAATACAGTGCTATGCTATTTATTTTATTGCTTAAGTTTTCCCAACTTTACCTATTGAGACCTCTTTCAGGTTGGCTCCTAAGTCCCTTGACATGTCCCCATACTTCTGTTTCTTACTTTCTGGCATGACAAGATGTTCCTCCCTCATTCTGCATTTTCCCTGTCCCAACCCTTTCACTATGGGCTATATTCAATAGGAATTACTGAATATAAGATATAATATACACTAAGATTCCAGAATTCATATAACCTGACATCTAATTTGAAAAAATATATGGGACTAGATGTGTAACTGTAGCCAAAAAAACTTTTGGGAAAATGCTGTGGAGGGCAATTGTATGGAAGCAAGGAGACTATTGCAAGCAACGAGACTTACATATGTAGGACCTGAATATATTGTAAATCTATAGGAAGAAAAGTTGTACTATTAGCATTTATATTCATAAATGAACAACTACAGCTATTTAAAATAATATATAATGTAGAGCTTAGAAATTCATAAAGATAAGGGAATTTAATATAAACACTGCATGTAATGTTAGTATAGAAAAGATGAATTAGTCAATAAGTCATGGTATGAAAATTGCCTCTCCATAGAAAAGGTTAGATTAGCTTATTATCTTACATGTTCATAAAAATAAATTCCAGATATAAAAATAACTTAAAAATATAATGATAAAAGCAAACCAAATATTAATATGAAAACCCCAAATGAAATGTATTTAGAAAAAAATGAATATATAGGAGGATATGCTCATGGCCTTTGTTGAAGGAAAGAACTTCTAAAGGAAAAAGAAAAGTAAAATTCTCAAAGAATAAAAATAAATTTTACTATTTAAATATTTAAAACATCTGTGCAATATGTAAAAGAGGACATAGTTGAAGAAAATACCTAAAACATGTATCAAATTCAAAGTTTCACTGAAATGAAACTTTGTTCAAAATTTTACTGAAAACAATCCAATTTAAAAATAGACAAAGTATATGAATAAGCAATTCAGACAAGAAAATGCAAATGGACAATGATAATATGATTGAAAGTTAGTAGCAATCAGAATCATGCTTAATCATTACCTCAGTGAGATATCTTTCTTTTTTTTTTTTTTTATTAACTTTTATTGGTGTTTAATTTACCAACATACAGAAAAACACCCAGTGCTCATCCCGTCAAGTGTCCACCTCAGTGCCCGTCACCCATTCCCCTCCAACACCCGCCCTCCTCCCCTTCCACCACCCCTAGTTCGTTTCCCCGAGTTAGGAGTCTTTATGTTCTGTCTCCCTTCCTGATATTTCCCAACATTTCTTTTCCCTTCCTTTATATTCCCTTTCACTATTATTCATATTCCCCAAATGAATCAATCCATGAGACTAGTGAAGATTTTAGAATGTCATAATGCCAGCATTGGCAAGGATATGGGATACTGGTGGTGGTCGCTTGCACAGCTGGTGGTGCAGCAAATTTGGAGGCACTTTGGAATATTTTAATAACTTTAGAAATAAATACATCCTATGACCTAGTAAAGCAATTTCTTAATATTTATTCTAGACCCCATGCACAAGAAACATGAACAGGGAAGTTAATTTTTAGTATCATTTAATATGGTAAAATATTCAAAACAACCTAAATAGCAGACTGGCTCAGTAAACACTAGCATGATTTTGGACAACTCGGAAGCAATAAAAAAGATTTACATGTACTATCAAGAGAAGATTTCCAAAACATATTTTTGGAAAAAAAAAAAGAAAGTTTCAGAAAAACATATATAATTTATGTAAGATGTAAACAATTACATTGACAGAAATATGTTTTATGGCTATATGTGTAAACATATAGAAAGCACATAGAAATAAAATATATTAAGCTTACATAGCTTTTGAAGGATTTGAGAGAGAAATTTGGAAGAGAGTGAGGATTTGAGTCTTATCTGACAAAGTTTAGATTTTGATAAGGAACCATGAACATACTTCCTCTAAAATGAAAACTAATTTGAAATGATCACAGAAGAATAAACACTGTTTAATCCACAAAAAATCACGATATTAAATGGTATAATTTGGTTAACATATGTAGCACAGAACCTGGTTGACAGGAGTATGTGATAATTGCACATGGCATATATAAGGTAGTATATGTATACGATTGCATATAATAGTAGGCAAATGATGGTTGAAGGATACGTTGCAAAGACATTAACAATGTTTCAGCAATATCAAAGCAAAGCCCTTAAATATCTAAGAATAGAAAGATATACTTCTAATAATAATTTTAAAAAGGGGCTCCGGGTGGCTCAGGCAGTTAAGCGCCTGCCTTCTGCTCAGGTCATGATTCCAGGGTCCTCAGATCAAGCCCTGCATCAGACTCCTTGCTCAGCAGGGAGCCTGCTTCTCCCTCTGCCTGCTGCTTCCCCTGCTTGTGCTCGCTCTTTCTCTCTGTGTGTCAGATAAATAAAATCTTTTAAAAAATGTTTCTCTAAAACAGAATTATCACATGATTCTTAAAATCATCTCTATGAAAATCAGACCAAGATAAAGATTCCCTATAATCACTATAATTATATAACATTGTTCAAAAAATCTGACCAGTGCAATAAGAAAGAAATCAAACTGAAATAATAAAAAAAGACTGTAGTCACATAACCACTGGAGAAAAAGAGACCCACATTTTATTTTTTCATTCAGTGTGATTTTTTTTGAGTAGAAGAGAAATGGGCAGAATTATAGGTGTTGCTAAAATTGGATCTAACCCTTACCACTCCCATATCAATTTGTTGTGGATGTCAATACCACCATCTATGACTTCTCTATAAGAACACAAAGATTGAGAGAGTTCAGAGCCACTGAATTAAATAATTCCATAAATGTCAACCCTCCATGGAAGTACAAAAGAATCTGTAAACATTATATCACAGTTTAAAAAGTCCTATGTGTTCCTGCCTCAGCACCGCTTGGATCCCTAGTGAATATTAACAGTTTCCTTGAAATCCTTGTGTGTGTGTGGTTTTTTTTTTTTTCAAATTTATCATACACAATCAGAAAAGAGTACATGTGTCTTGACATTTGTTTTGACATAGCCCAATGCCTAATTTTTATATCTATCCCAACCTTGACTCCTTTGCAGACTATTATTTGTGTAAATCAGAATGAGTCCAACATCTCTGGCCTCAGTCCTGTAAATTCTCTTTCTGTACTCAGAATGAATTTGTTTCACGAGCACTGATGTTTATACATTTTGAGGGTTCTCCATAAGAAAAATAATTTAAAGTTACATGTGCTAAATTTTGTTTGTGAGTATGTATTTAGAATGAGAAAAGAAACTGAACAAATTATAAATGTTGAATAGCTGACAAAGTAAAACAAAATAATTATTAATTAACTGCCTGGCACAATTCTATATTTCTGTCTGTATTTTTGGGTACATTGTAATGATCATGTTCTCATAGAGCAAAGATTTTATAAAGTTTTCTTTAGAGAAAATAGTGAGTTCAGTCTTCTTTCCTTTAGTGTGGCAAATACAAATTTATCTATCTATCTATCATCTATCTATCATCTATTTAAGGAGGGGAAAGGGCAGAGGAAGAGGGAGAGAGAGAGAGTCTTAAGCAGTTTCCATGCCCAGCACAGGGCTCCATGCAGGTCTTGCTCTCAGGAGCTTTCTGGAAATTTAACCCTTTGTAAGTTTGACAAGACCTCTATTCCCTAATGTAGCAGCTGGTCCAGCTTGGCCAAGAATTTTGGGTTGGAGGTAAACCCTTCTCCCAGAAGGAGGCAGAGTAGAGCCTAGTTCAGGTCTTATTTACATCATTGCCAAGCAGTAGCTGGTCCATAATTTATAATTTGGGGGATGGAAGTACAGTGAAGGAGAATCTCAATTCTACCTTACTTTGTTTTCATTAGTATTGATTTAATTTAAAAGGCCTTAGTATAAATAAATGTATATCATCATATAAAAACTTAAAGCATAGAAAACTTTAAGAAACAGCATACTATTGCCTGGAGGCAGAGTTAATATTTTCATTTATTTGCTTCCAGTTTTCTTTGTCCTTTTCACATAGTCATGAACATACTGAATGAATATTTATTATTTGGCTTTATCACTCATCATTTTGTTATAAACTTGTTCCCAAGTCATTAAAATTTCCTAGTAAGTATTTAATAGTCTTATAATATTTTATTAACTGGGTACGCCATAATTTGCCATTTCTCTATTGCTATATATTTAAATCATTTTGTCACCGATATAAATAATGTTAGCCTATCATCTTTGTGCTTAAACATTTGCCTATATCTCTGGTTATCTTCATTGCACAGACTTCTGGAAATAGAATTGCATGTTTTCGAAATGGCAATATTTCTAAGGTCCTAGGTGCATATTGTCAAGAGTCTTCCCAATAATTTTTCACTCTCATCTGCAGTATATAAGATTATCCATTTCACAGCATCCTTTTCAGCACTACTGGTTAATTAAAAAACTTGTTGGCAAATTGAACTAAAATAAAATAAAATAAAATAAAATAAAATAAAATAAAAACTTGTTAATTTGAGAAATCTAAAATGACACTTTTTTAAATGTATGATACTTGATGATTTTTTCATGCTTTCCTATGTCTCATTTTCCACTGCATATAAATTCTTCACCTTAGTACTTGATTTGATGATCACCTAGGCTTGTACAGTAGGTATTGTCAAATTGCACCCTTTGCTATCAGGCATTCATTGCCTAGATGAATATTATTTGAATATTATATCTATACAGTTTTCTTGTATTTTCCATCTCAGAAAACATACTTATTCGTGCCGGTCTAATCTTGATTAGAACATCACTATCATAATTGACAACCACTTTAGTTAATTAGCCAATTAATTCATTTGGGAGAGATAGTTCTTAAATGTCATTGTCTGTTCCTCCTATTTGTTTCTTTTTTTAAAATTGAAGTATAGTTGAAAAATAATGTTACATTAGTTTCAGGCGTACAACATAGTAATTCAACAACTCTATGCATTATGCTCTGCTCACCGTGAGTGAGGTCAATGATATTATGATGGCATTTTATAGTGACAGTGTACAATACCATTGAACAACACTTTTTATAATGATGTCATTTTGAATTTTAGGTTTATAAATAACTAAGAAATGCAATGCCACCATTCAAAGCAGAGGAAAATTAAATGTAGAAATAGTATTTATCTATCTATCTATCTATCTATCATCTATCTATCATCTATCTTTTATCATCTATCATCTTTACATATAGCAGTGCAAAGTAGCACATGCTCCAAATGAGTCACACACAGCAAATAAAGGTGGAAGGAGGAAGTAGGCTCTAAGAGCTTCTATGGTCTCACTCAATTTTCACAGCAATGAAAGTTATGACTCTTGGAGAAAGGGTAGATCAGAGAGTAAGGAAGACATTGAGAGAATAGAACAAAAGGAATGATTTGAGCAAATGCTTTCAGGTACGTAAGTACTTGGCCTGTATATGTAAGAAGAGGTGGTACTTATTTCACTAGAGCTGTAACTCTAGTTGTTTTCAAATTCTATTCCAAAGACGTCAGATAGAAAGGAGAGCTATCCACAAGAGAGAGGTTTTGAAGGGTACATGCTCCCCCATATCTCATTCTTCAGCCTATTCACAGCAACTTTTTTCATCCAGGAAACCCAAGTAAGATTTCATGTGAACATAGGTGAGCTTTGTTTAAAGAAGTCTGAAAATCTCTGTTGAAGGGGCAGGAGTATGAAAAGAAGCATGTAGAATAAGTATAGAGCAATATGTTGGTGAGAGAAATCCAGTAGAACAGCACAAGATGTCAAACTCACTCTTGGGTAAAAGGAGTTGGAATTAAAAGAGAACATATAATAAGAGACATTAACATAGAAAATCCCAGATTTGATGAAAGAGAAGGGAAATTTAAAAAAGGACCTCAAACTTTGCAGATTTGGAGATAAAGGGTAAAAATTATAAGAAAAAAAGGGAAGAATATTGATAAGACTCTCTTGTATAATTAAAAATGCTATGTTTGGATTTCCACAAAATGAATTTATTAGTTTGGAATTTATTAGTTTGAAGGAAATGTCAGGCTATTTAAATGGAATTGTTCAGCTGCATCTAGAGATGTAGAACTGCTGTACATCTCCTATCCAGGAGAGAGGTTTTTGTAAATTTTTGTAAAGATGATCATAGAGGCATTTGGTGGATGAATCTCCTACGAAAGAGAGCTTTAGATGAAAAAGGGAGGATATAATATATTGAGCCTTGGGATGCTTCTTTGTTGAACACTGAGAAATAAATAGATCCATTCAGATAAAGGAGGCCTTGATGAAGTCTACAGTGACCATCTCTCTGCCACTCTATCCAACCCACATACAGGCTTGCTTCTTTAAAAGTTTGGGTTTGGAGAGGGGGCTGTTATTTGTTCAGGGATGGAGGAGGAAAGGCTAACTGCATCAAATCCTAACTTCTAAATCTCACCTTCACCTTATAGCATTCTCATCACTCTATCCAAGCACTCCCTGTCTCATTCCCAGGAGGTCTGAATCCTTCCTGTCTCTTCAGCATTGTGGAATTAATTATTTTAATGTTCCACTTTAAGTAAGGACAATGTCTGTTAACTCCTCTTGTGTGATTTGTGCCAGAGTAGATTCTGCTTAAGTGGGTGCTAAGCAGTGGTGAGCTTCCCACTTCAGCATGACTGTGCATCTCTCTTTTGAAGAAGGTAACCCTCCAAAGAGGAAGGCCCTTCTTTACTCGGATTCACATCTAAGAACAATCAGAGAAGCTCATGAAGATCCATTTGTAGTGTATGATGAGTAAATCAAGTTTACATGTTCTGGATTTAATAAGATGCTGTTTTTTTGATACATTCATTCTTTATTTGATTTGCCTTCACTTCATTGCCTGCCTAATCCTCATTGAATTCCAGTCCCAAATCATGCAAGAAATCTATTATACTCAATCACATAAAATCTCTCCACCATTTCCTACTGTGTTGCATAATCAGTATCACATAGCTGAGCTCTTGTTTTCAAGTTTGTGGATGTTTACTAGCAGGAAATTTCTCTTAATCTCTTTTTATAGGCTTCATAATGCCTAGCATGATATTATGCTTGTAGGATATCCTTCACAAACACTTGTTCATTTATGCACTTATATAAGATAGGTTGAAATAGTTAATTCAGAAAAAAATTGAATACAAAGATTATTAATAAATTTGAAACTATGGTTTTCTAAAAATCTTTGGAGATATAAATTGGAAAATTAATGATACTGGTATGTTATTATTTCTCCCTTTTATTTTAAAAACCACTTACCTAGGTCTGTGTTTCTTAGCACTTAGAGGAAACCCAGTAGCCCAGGGGATGAAAGTCATCTGACATTTGCAAGAGTTTTAAGCTACAGAATACTGCTCCTGACAATTGCTCTCCTGTTCTCATCTCTTCAGTCTGCTGTTTCTCATTCTTTTTCATCTCTAGACCTCACTGTCCCAAATCCTCCTTATTCCCTTTCTGCTACACTGGGCTTCCAGGATCCTTGTTTCAAACACTTGTTCATGCCCAGATTCTAATTTATGATTCCATCACTTGTTCCATGGTTCTATACCAGTTTCCCTGCCCTAACTTGAATGAAACCTGCCATACTATTTTTAAAAGCAAAGCCCAAACTCCTTTCGTTGACTTATCTATATGTACTATTTGGAGAGATTATGACATTGCAGGATTGTTGGATTGAGTTGTCACGAAGTTAATCTGTTTTTCTCTGCAAGACAGATGAAAAAATTGAAAAACATGGCCACAGGCAGCTAATTTAGCCATACTATTTCCTAAGTTTTATTGGTAGAGTGTTGATGGCAGCAAGAAAAGCATCAGCTGGAAAATTGATGATTTGATGCCATATATAGACATAGCATAAGATACCATAGCTAAATTGATTCAGGATGAAAAAGAAAAAAAGAAGAAACCTAGTGCTCTACCTAATATTTCTCTTTATATTTTAGACTCATCAGCATGAGACAAACCTTTACTCCTCCAAACATAAACTTATTAGGGTATTCAGTATAGTGTGATGGGAAAGGCAGGAGCAGTGGCCTCCAAAGACCCAAATTGAACCTATGTTCCATCACACAACTGCTGAGTAGCCTTAGATAAGTCATTAATCTCTCTGAATTTCAGGGTGTTTTATAAAATTCATTCTATAAAAAGACTTAGTATCAATTAAGTTGTTTCAGTTATCTGAGAGATAGGTAGAAGGGACAGAGGTGAAAACCATTCAGGGATGCCTGGTTGGCTCAGTGGTTAAGTGTTTGCCTTTAGCTCAGGGTGTGATCCTGGAGTCCCAGGATAAAGTCCCACATTGGGCTCCCTGCATGGTGCCTGCTTCTCCATCTGCCTGTGTCTCTGCCTGTCTCTCTGTGTGTCTCTCATGAATAAATAAATAAAATCTTAAAAACAAATTTAACTACATATAGGCACTATTTTTTTCTAGCCCTTCTAACTCCAGCCAGTGGGGCACCCTCTTCCCTCCTTTATCATAATCACCCCTCCCCCACTCCTCCACCCAATGCATTCAGGTAAATAACTATAAAACATGGAGATAATATTCTTTAGTGTACAAGTAAAATTGTTAGTATACCTAGTATACCACTTTCAAAGTGTTTTATATGGATAGATATGTCTGTGACTTGTCCTGCGTAACCAACGACCAGGACTTGTAGTATGCAAGCAGGCTAAGAAATGCTGTTTGTGAGACTCATGCTATGTAAATAACCTTGGAAGTCTGGTTATTTAAAATATATTACATGCACTCCAGGTCAGAACTGGCCTTCTGTTCCAGACACCGAGAGCTACAAATCTTGCCTTACATTCCCTCCTGCTCCAGGCTTGGCTGAACCCCAGAATTGAATCTGGTTGGGGAGGAAGACACACAGAGCCCAGGCTCCTTGAAAATATAAAAACATGATAACATAGAAATGCAGCTTGCTCCAAACTACACATAAGAGAACAAATGTTTAATTTCAAATCCTGTTATTTGCCCTATAAATATGGCCCTTATGGGGATGGTCAATTGGAAATCTCACCTAAGGGGAGGATGCTCTGCCCAGGCATCTCAATGAGGACTCCAGCCTGGTTGTTTCCACGGGGCTTCCCCAGTTAATGAGGTTGGATGTTGTAACTTGGCCTTATTCTCGTTTATTGCCTACTTTTACCTTCATCTATGTGTAGATTTCTTTCCTATTATGTTTCTATTAGGTATCTGTAATAATAATAAAACTTTCTTTCCTTTTTGAAACCCAAACATACTTGTGAATCTTTTGTTCAGAACTGAGATATACCTAAAGTTTTTGTCTCCAATTTTACAAAAACCACAAAACTTCACTCTTCTCCTTCCTTTCCTGAAACATGGACTTCCTGTCCTGCTCTAGATGAAAACTATTTTTGCAACTAAATTTGCTTATTTCTTAAAATCAAACAAGTGGGTGTATTTGAGGGAGGCGGTGACTAGAAGGGCAGACCTGAAAATGCCTTGTATCATTATACTCATCTTCCTCTGCATCGTACCAAAAGTCAATATGCCTGTCTCACTCTGCAGAATCTCCAGGTGAGGAGCAAGTTCTCCCCAAAGGATCTTGATAGGGTTTCTGGTGGCTTAGTGACTCTTCAATATACAACCAACTAATAATGATAGAACATGTATGTGAAACAAATTAACAGTAGCTCTTAATAAACAAGGAGAAAATGGGAGACATAGCAGTCATCCACTTGTAGTAAGTCTGAAATTTGGCTTGGAAGATTTGCAAAGACTTCTTCACTCTTCATGCCATTCTGTTCCCTGGGAAGAATTCTCCTGGCCGTGGCTTCCTATGGTCTTTGACTCTACTCACCCTCTGAATGCTTTCCCCTGTTCATTAATTTTACTTCTCAAATTTGATGTGGGAAAAGAAGTTCATGAACTTTTTAGGGGAGTACTTTCTTTAGTTTATACTTTAAAGCCTGTATCTTATTTTCCTGTATTTCCATGAAATTAAGAAACATGCAGGGATACTCACTGTCTCCACTACTATTCACTATTGTATACCATTAGTTGGTTCAATTAGATAATAGAATTCAATTAAAGAGCTAAGAATGGTTTTGAAGACCTTAAAATAATATACCTGGAAAACATCAAAAGAATAGTCATAAAACAAATTCAAACAGAGAATTCAGTGAAGTGTAGGGAAATAAAATTGACATGCAAAAATCTATAGCCTTCATATGTCCAAGTAATTAACTATTGGAGGACATAAGCATAGAAAAAATATGTAACAATAATAAAAATGTTTAAATATTAAGCAATATTATGTTTTTACAGCTTTATGGAGGCATTAGAAACACATTTAAAAAGAAATATGCAGGATCTCCATGAGGAAAAATTTTAAAACACTCCCAAAAGGCATAAAATTAGACTTCGACAAATCCCCAAAACTACTTGTTTCATGAAAAATAAGTACAATGAAATGGACTTAGGGCTCTGGGTGGATCAGTTGGTTAAGCATCTGGCTCTTGGTTTTAGCTCAGGTCATGATCCTAGGGTCATGAGATCAAGCCCTGCAACAGGCTCTGTGCTGGGGGTAGAGCTTGCTTGGGATTCTCTCTCCCTCTCCCTCTGCCCATCCCCCCCCACTGCCCCCCCCCTCAATTAGAAAAAAACAAACAAACAAACAAACAAAAAAGAAAGAAACATATTTATCAAATCATAAATATATAGATTGGCATGTAACCCATCAGCAGTCTATAGTAATGGTAGGTATACAGATTGAGACAACCGATTATCTAGTGGTTTACTTCCTTCCTTCCTTCCTTCCTTCCTTCCTTCCTTCCTTCCTTCCTTCCCTCCTTCCTTCCTTCCTTCCTTCCTTCCTTCCTTCCTTCCTCCCTCCCTCCCTTCCTTCCTTCCTTCCTTCCTTCCTTCCTTCCTTCCTTCCTTCCTTCTTTCTCTCCTTCTTTCCTTTCTTCCTTCCTTCTTTACATTCCCTTCTCTCTCTTTTTCCTTCCCTTTCCTCTCTTTCTTTTTTTATTGAGATACATTTTATTTAGATGTTAAAGCGTTATTAGACACAATTAGCAACCCACTAGATGAAGCATTTCTCTATCCTGGAACCTTTTAGTTCTTTTTCAAACCACAGATTAGTCTCAATTTCTACCCAGTTTTAGGATCCTATGTTCATATTGCATCTGTTTGTTATACCTTGTACTCTGCTTTGTGACTCAGCCTAGATACTGCCATATTCTTTCTAGGATGGGGAGGCCTGTTGAATGCA
This sequence comes from Vulpes lagopus, assembly GCF_018345385.1. Taxonomy (NCBI): domain Eukaryota; kingdom Metazoa; phylum Chordata; class Mammalia; order Carnivora; family Canidae; genus Vulpes; species Vulpes lagopus. The sequence continues at coordinate 105,884,432 of NC_054828.1, forward strand.
TACTCCTTTATTTTCTTTTTGCTGAGTCACAGAGCAGAGTCAAAAGTTCACAGGATTGTGTCCTCCATAAGGTGCCCATCTGTGCTTGCTGATGACAAACTATCTAAAGGTAGGGCACAAGCCCTCTTCAGTGTATGTTAATATGAAATTAAACAATACAGCTGTTCAGAAACCCCTATGGCTTCAGTTGCTTACTAAATTATTGTTAAATCTATAATAACAAAAGCATAGGAGGTTACTCAGTGTTCTTAGACTAAACAGTACTTACACACCTACACATACACATGTGCGCACACAGGCACACACACTTGCATGCATGCTTGGATTAAAAATGAAAGAAAAACTTTATATTGCTAATAATTACTTGTAGAAACTCAAAGTCTGAGATTCAATGTTTTAAACTTGTCAGCAGGTGCTCTGTTAATGCTGAACTGAACAATATTCTATAAAATCTTGCTGTGCCCTTGGAAAAAACCCAAAAACAATAACGGAAAAGAAAACTAACTATTAAGAAACCTTGTGCATATGTTCTTTAGAACCTCAATCTTAAGCATTTTCTGTTTTCTTTTCCTTGCCAGAGATTATATTTTATATCAAAAAAAGGACTGACTGAGAAAGTAGTAAGTGACACATAGTTTCTAAAGCTCCCTCGTGATTTTGCTCAGCTCTTAAAATGAGGGATTGAAGCCAGAATTTGGTGCATAATAAAATAATATTACCTATTTTTTTAAAGTAAAACATATTGAAACTTAGTTTGAATTCCACAGCCTGTTATCATTTCAGGTACAAGGTAGTTTTCCTCAAAAAACTGACCTTTTTCTTTTTTCTGTTCTTTCTAAAAGTTCTTTTCCTTAAGAAGTATGTGGTGGTTTTTGTTCATTTTAGTTAGGATGCAAACAAAAGCATTTTTCAGGGAAAATTCCCTCTAGAAATATTAGCTGTTGTTGAAGCATTTTTAGTTGTCTGTTTTGGCAATACTTCAGAATTACTGGCAAGGAGAATGTTATCCACAGAAAAAGAGAATTGATTCGTTCTATGGGATAATTTATTTTTTAAAGCGATTCCTAATTTATTGTCTTTGAAATTGAGAATTCTTCCACTGGAAATGTCTCCAAATTAAATACAAGCAAACTGAGATAAATGAAATTTTATTGTGGCATGATTATTTTGATGTCTTAGAAATAAATGGATCAGAATAAAAAATGAAAAATAAGTTATCACTTCACTTTTGGCTGGCTGATACATTCTCCCCTACTCCAATGATGTGTATTATAAAATTGTCATTTTGGAAAAAAATAGATTTTAACACTTGACTTAGCACATAGGAACCTTACAACTTCTAAAAACACTCGTAAAAGAGATGAATCTTATTCTTTGTGACACAGCTACCTTCATCATTCCCACTGAGTGATGATTCATTTCTTCATCATTGTACCTCATAGACAGCAGGTTTAGCTGTGACTGAGTTTGCATGTCTTAATGCAGAACTCTGTAAAACTCACAAGTGTATTTAGTGTCTCTCCTTGAATTACATTGTGTGTGAGGGTTGGGGTGGGCCGGTGGGATCACAGGTTGGAAGAATGTATTTAGAAATGACTGTAGTGTGCTTTAAGTTTCCTTGTCAATGGGAAATAAAAGCTAGGGAATGGGTGAGAACTTGATAGTGCTCCTTTTCAAAGAGAGTAGAGAGGGGGAAAATGTATTATTTTATTTGTTACATTGGGAACATAATTCATAAATAGGATTTGGTACATTCCTCCTGCTTCAGTTCTCTCCTAGAAGCATTTTTGTATTTAAATATCCTTTTTCTTGGCTGAAGCAATACTTGTGGCAACTCTCTGGTTGTGGCTAATGGGAAGTGAAAGAGCCAGTTCTGTTTTCATGGATGTTTTGAGGAGTGAAAAAAGAGGAGGAAATAAGAGTACCATGGAGAGATATCTTATGAAAGATACAGAAAAGATGTTGAAGTGTCATAAAAAGTTTAGAAGAAGAATGGAAGGATAGTAAGACTTCCCAGTAAAATGCCACCAGGTACCCAATGGAAGAAGGGCAGGGCACAGAAAAAAAATAAAGCAAGAGTATTTCATTTGGGGATAGCGAGGGAAATTTTTCAGTTGTTCAGTGATACAATAGTACCAAATTATCTCTTTAATAAATGAAAATAATATTACTGGAATTTAAACTATTTTATTGATGAACCTCTATATATAAGGTCTATGAGAAATACATTAAAGGAGATCCTGGGGTGGTGCAGCGGTTTGGTGCCTGCCTTTGGCACAGGGCGCGATCATGGAGACCCGGGATCGAATCCCACGATCGAATCCCACGACAGAATCCCTGTGTATGGAGCCTGCTTCTCCCTCTGCCTATGTCTCTCTCTGTGTGACTATCATAAATAAATAAAAATTTAAAAAAAAAAGTACATCAAAATAAGTTACTTTGTTTTTAAAACTCAATGAATAATTTAAGAATCTTTGTCATCAACAAAAGACAAAAATAAACTTATCACTTGTTTGCCTTTATACTTAGTCTTAACTGTCACAAGCATCTTTTAGAATCTCTCCATCAACTCTCTTTGTTTATGAGTTTATTTATTCTTACCAGTATATAGGATTTTTTCCTATCTTTAGCTTTCCATTTTACTTTCTTAGTCAAATCTTGTAAATTAGAGATTGATTATCCTTAGAGATACTTTGTCCTCTGCCAGAATTGTCAAGACATCAGAGAATACACATTATAGCAAAGATTTTAGTTTTTTTTTCCCTTTCTCTCCCTTCTTCCTTTCCTCCCTCCCATCTCCCATCCTCCTTTCCTTCCTTTTTTCCTTTTCTTTTTCTCTTTCTCTTTCTTTCTTTCTTTCTTTCTTTCTTTCTTTCTTTCTTCTTTCTTTCTTTCTTTTTCTTTTTCTTCTTTCTTCTCTCTCTCTTCTTTCTTTCTTTCTTTCTTTCTCTTTCTTTCTCTTTCTTTCTTTCTTTCTTTCTCTTCTTTCTTTCTTTCTTTCTTTCTTTCTTTCTTTCTTTCTTTCTTTTTTCTTTCTTTCTTTCTTCTACTTACCTATAGATTTGGAATAAGCCTAAGCAAATAAAATGTGTCTTCTATTTTATGTTTTTATATGACCAAACACTCAACACTGAAACTTGTATTTCATGATTGGTTAATGAGAAGAGCACTTGGATAACATTTTAGGTAATGAAGAGAAAGGATGCACTCTTACCCTCAGGAAGCTTACATCTCAGTTTCAGGATCTGGATAATGAGCATATGATTATAGTAACATAACCATTTGCAATAAGTGTATAAGTTATAAGAGGGGTACGTGGATGATTCAGTGTATTAAGCAGGTCTCAGGTTATGATCCTGGAGTCTTAAATCAAGCCTTTTAGGTGGGATCCCTGGTCGGTGGGGAGTCTGCTCGTCCCTCTCCCTCTGCCCCTCCCCCTGCTCATTTTCTCTCTCACTTGCTCAATCTCTCTTAAATAAATAAATAAATAAATAAATAAATTCTTTTTAAAAAGTGTTAGGGAGAAAAATTTTTTAAAAATCCCATAAAATAGTTATGTACTGGGTGTTTGGGTAGTTTCCTTTAAGTAGGTTGGGCAGAGAAACTTTTCTATGGAAATAGTGTTTGAACTGGAACATGAAGCATGATAAAGAGCCATAAAGCAGGCAAGAGTGAGGCTTGCAGGAAATAAAAACAAATACAAGTAGATGGAGAAACTGTGGTGCTAAGTCAAAGAATAGGAGGCAATGCAGCCAGTGAAGGAAAGTGGAAGTGTGCATGAGATGGAATTGAAGTGCAAGGTAGAAAATAAACCATGTGAGAAAATAAATCATGTAAATTGTTAGGCAGGTCTTTCTAAAAAGTTTGGATTTTATTCCAAGTAGATTAGAAGCCATCAAAAGGATTTAAAAAGGGAAGTCATCTATGTTTAAAATATTCTTGCTCAGTGGGGAAATAAATACTGGACAGAAAAAATGAAAGCAGGGAGCTGGTTATAGGCAACCACAGCAAATCCATGTGACAGATAACTGGTGTGGACAAGGGAAGCAGCAATAAAGTATCTTTGATAAGACTATAGATACTATGAGATGATAGAGTATACTGGCTAAAGCCGTCGAATTGGAAATCAGACTGGTTGGTTTTAAATTCTGGCTTTAGGGACTCCTGGGTGGCCCACCCAGTTAAGCTTCCAATTCTGATTTCAACTTAGGTAATGATCTCAGGTTTGTGAGATTGAGCCCCACATTGGGTTCTGTGCTCAGCATGGAGTCGGCTTGAGATTCGCTCTCTCTCTCTCATTCTCTTCATCCCCCTGCTCTCTCTGTCTCTAAAGTGAATGAATGAATGAATGAATGAATGAATGAATTCAGGCTTTAGATAATACCAAAGGGGCACCTAGTGGCACAATTATTTAAGCATCAGACTCTTGGCTTTGGCTCAGGTCATGATCTCAGGGTCATGAGATCAAGCCCTACATTGAGCTCTGCACTCTGCATGGAGTTTCTCTCTGTTTCTCCTTCTTCCCTTTCACCCCATGCTCTCAACTCTAAAGTAAATAAATGAAACTTTTAAAATAATCATATCAAAACTTCAAGTGATTAGGCAAATTGCATAATCTATTTTTTTGTGTATTTGCTTTTGTTTTTTCATCCTTGCAATGGAAAGAATCATAATAGCTCCTAGCCTTTTTAGTGAAGATTAATAAAATATTCATTTATCAAGAACTTGGGACATAGCAATCAGTCAATATAACAGTTACTTTTGCCACTGTTTTAGAATTGATGGAATTGCTGATTAAATTTGGAAGAAAAGGAGAAGAAATCAAAGAGTTTTGGCTTGATTATTGGGTGAATACTCAATATACATATGATTTGATGGGATAAGGAAAGAGTGGCAGGATGGTGATAAAAGACAGAGGGTTCTCAAAAGTTCTTTCCTGGTAATAATTCCTTTGAAATACCCATTAGATATCCAAGTACAGTTGTCAAGAAGTAAGGTGGATATGTGAGTGTGAAACTTATGGCAAAAGGTGTAACTACAGATATTACATGGAAATCATCTGCAGATAAATAAATAATATATAATGGAATCAACTAGAAAGTCTGCTTTGAGAAAATCTACAGGAAGAATTAAAAACCAAGGATAGAGTTCTGATACTATTTCGAGGTCAATGGTGGAACATGATATAGCAAGCATGATGACAAGGACATATTATGGAGTGGAATATAAAATTTATATTAATTTTAAAGTTAAAACAAGGATAATTAAAAGATGTTTTATGCTAATATGTGACAGCTTTGGTCTAGAGTCCTTGACCTGTGGGGATAAATGCTCTTGCTTCTAAACTTTTAGGCATTATGGTGAAAATATAGAAGAAGCAGGCTACTTTCTCTAAGGGAAATTATTTTCCATCTCTCACAATGAAAGTCAACTCTCACCTTTAAATCTAGACCTTGGCATCACAAGGTCATCTAAATCCTGAGAATGAAAAGATTTCTCAAATAGAGAGATGAAGAGGGCACTGCATTGTCCATATTGTGATTCCCTTTCTCCCCAGCTACTGGTTCTTCATCTTTCACTATTAACTTCTTCTAGACGTTTCTTATGGGAAACCAGAACTTTGTGTCTTTGAAAATTTCAAGACGTTAAAGAAAAAAAAACTTGTAATATTTCCAAAATTAATCTTAGTTAATTTAATAAATGAAAAAGAAAATATTCAGAGATCATATTGTCTCAAGATACCATATGCAGTATTCCATTTCAGCTATTAAGGAAGATGTGGTTTCCCATTAAAATACTGATGTTCCTCCTTAAAATTTAATAATGCTAACAAATTATATTTATTGAGCACATACTATATACTAACATTATAATAACAACTTTACAAAGATAATCTTTCAGATTATTAATATTAATTTAGAAACGATATATCTGTCTGAAAAAAAAGAACTTAATGAGAAAAGAAGGTAAGATCAGGAATACCTGTAGCAGGAGCTCTAGGAAGCAGGGGGTAGAATGCTCACACCCAGAGCCTCAAAGTTGCTGTAGGAGTTGATAGCAGAAGCTGACGCAAGACTGAGACAAAAAAATAAAGACCAGCTTCCCAAACTCCCCATGATAGTTTAGGTCTTTGTGTTAATATTGGTTAAAGGAAACACAATAGTCTAGTGGTAAAAACAAAAAAACACACTGGGTTTATACAGACCAGAGATGGTATTGTCCTTACTTGGCAACCATGGAACTTTGGACAAGTTACTTACTTATCTTGAAACTAAGTCACTCCCAATTTGTAAGAGTGATCAGCATTTACCTCAGTTGATACCTGGGAAGACCAAATAAGATATTAAATGAGCAGAAGACTTAACATATAGTATGTTGTCAAGCAATATTTGGTATTATTGCTGTTCAAAAAAGGACAAGACCGTCTGATTATCGTTTATTACTTTTATTTACATAGCAGCAGAGCCAAGCTTTAATCAACCTTGTGAGGGGGAGCAATGATAATAAATATTTTGTGTAAGTCAATGTAAGTCTCAGAAGTAACCTAGTAACACACAAGGAGGAAATTATAAGTGAGCTGGCATGACAAGAGAGCCAACTAAAGTTTTAAAGTTGTTCATAGTCAAACTATACTCCCATAGTCAGCCTGGTTGAATTTTTCATAATTTTCCATATGTTATTTAAGACCAAAGCATTCCTCAGTAGCGATACATCTGATGAAATACTGTGAATGTGCCCATAATGTGAAGAATTAAGTTTAACTACTTAATATTTATTATAGCACCTTCTGTTAGAATAGTAAAAAAGGAGTGATTCTGAACTCCTATGGGGAACTTCATATAGGGATGGGTAATGTTTTACTTATCCCCGCTGGCAGTAAAGAGCTCTCTACTGGAGTTGAAAAAACCGTCCCAGAAACCAGACAGCACTTTAAAATAAGAAGCTGCATATATTCAAAGTTAATCTAAAACTCTGGCATTTTTTTAAGTGGGCAGCCATATAAAAAAACAACAGCTAAAGCAAAACTATTTTATTTTCCTACAAAAATATAATTTGTAAGTTACCCAACGTTAAACCTTTGAACACTATCAAGGGCTGACTTTTTAAATTTAAGTCACTTGAATACTCACTCACATGCAGTCCTTACCAACAGCAACCACAGCATAGATGTGCGCACACACACACACACACAGACCCTGTTGTTAAAAGAATTTCATGAGTCTTGGAGATAATTACTTTCTAAAGATATTCCAAAGAACTTTGTTTTCCTCAGTCTTCCTAGTCTTTCTAATATCCAAACGTGTTCATGCTGGCAAGGGAATAGTCATGAGTATTTGTGCATTGTAAAGTGCTCAAAATATTAATCTCACAAAACTACTTAAAATTAGGATTTCTTTAAACATTAAATGATTACCTTCTAAATATTGCAGTGCCTCCTTACACACAATAAATCAAGATGTAAATATAAAAATTTCATGCTTTCCCAAATATTTGACAAAATATATAATTATATTTAATTTCTCTGAAAAACTGAGCTGAAGTTCTAAGTCTAATATATCTGATAGACTAAATAGTTCAACTATTTCAAAACTCCATCAACACACATGCATATATTACAATGATTACAAATCATATTATTATATTCTTAGAGCTATAAAAATAGAAAGGGTTCTTATAATTTTTAGCTTAATACTTTTCATCATCGTATGAATAATCATAATCATGCTTTTTGATTCTTTCTGATATTTGTATGTCTTCTTGAGGTTTTGGTATGCTTACTACACGACAAGAAAAAGAATAAGAGAGTTGTAATTGTTCCTTTTCCAAGATAAAATGTTCAAACAGATACGAATATAATGATTTTTTTTCCTTCTCAACTCAGGATTCAGTTTTAATAGGCTAAAGATCTGAATTATTTCACTGACATTGCCTACAAATTAAAAAAGAAAAAACCAAAACCTTACAACTTTTCAATGTATTAATGAGCTAGCAAGAAAAAAAGCAATTCTCAGATCAAAAGACTAAGTGGAGGTAGGAACCCAGCTAGATAAGCAGAGCTTCGTGCCAAGTTTGTCATCATAAAGCCATTTGCTAAACAATAAGACCTTGAGTTTTGATTTGCAAAGTCTCAGAGTACATAGAATCCCCAATTAAGGATGAATTAATCCATGAAATGATCCATGAGACTAGGAATACAAAATCTACAAAATTAATATTAGGGAGAAAACAAAAAATAAAATGGAAACACGGGAACAATCTATAATTTCAAGACCAGTTATTAGGAAAAACAGGAGGAAGGGAAGGAGGAAGCCCCTGAGAAGTTGGAGCAGCACATGAGCCATTCAGCCAGTTTTTTTGCCAAATATATATCGCACAGGGGTCTAAAACCCCGCAGGAGAAGAAATTAGTTTAAATGAACCAGCACTGCTGTCTTCTGGGTCCTAGAAGCAGTAATGCAAAGTTCTGGAGAAAACCAACTTTATCTCATACCTCAGAGATTTTCCATAAATAAAATTTTATGAGAAATGAGCAGTTCACAGTAAAAATAAATAAGTAAATAGGTAAGAAATGGGAAAGGGTGACCATGGGAGAGAACAAGTAGTGTATTGTGGTCCTGACCTTGTTTTGAGATTCTGCTTCTCACCTTCCTAGGTAAAGAGGTTTATATCAGCCATAGCCTCGGACCGCAATTTATCACAGGCTATTCACAACCTCTCTATATGTGTATGGGAGGAACTTTCAGGATGGGAAATTCCAAGCAAACCCCTGATTTCAAGTAGTAGCCAGAACTCCACTTTCCTCTGTCAAATGAGGCTCTTCAAATCTTCAATGTCCCTCCTACAGATAGGATTGCAGCCCTCTCCCTAATTCTGGCCTAGAGCTCAGCAAGATCACATTTCAGTCATCTTTCCTCTTTGCATTTCTATCTTGTTATCATTGATGAATTTGTTCATATTTTTACTTCTTTTCTTTTATAGATTGTTATGGACTAGATATCTGTCTCCTCCCAAAGTTTGTATTTTAAAGTCTAGTCACTCAGTGTGGTGATATTTAAACATAGGATCTTTGGGAGGTAATTAGATTAGTTAAATATTGAGGTCAAGCTCTACTGATGGGATTAGTGGTTTTATTCAAGGAGGAAGATAGAGAACTATCTCCCTATCCACATGCACTCACTGAAGAAAGACCAAGAAGAGAGGAATATAATAAGAGGAAGCCAGGACTTGCTGTTTTGTTACAATAGCCTAGGAGAGGACTAAGGCACATACTATCCACATTTGATAAGGGTTTATAAAGGAAGTGTCTTAATTACTTATTGCCATAATGAATATTTTTTCTTGTCAATTTAGTGATAAATGAATGAAAAGAACAGTAAAACCGAGTCCTGGCCAGAGGACAAATAGAACTTGAGTTCTTTCCTACTAGGAATATAAGTTGATATTTCTTCTGTGAAAATTATATGAACAGTGTGCTTTAATTTTTACTGCTTGTTATTCATAACTCTCAGATTATATCCTAAGGTTAGAATCAGAGATATAAAATATTCACTTCCAGACAGATTTCCCATTATATTTTGTTAAAACAAACTCTTAGACAGCATCTAAAAACAAAAAACAAGCAGCTTTACATATAGCTATATTATTATTTACTTTCCACTATTGGATTAGTTATTACAAAATTAAGTTATCTGTATATGCATATTCACTCACTGTTCAATAAACTCATCTGAAACTTGTCTATGTGTCAAATTTATATCCCTAACCAGACCACTTCCCTCCAAGGCAGGTTTGTATGACTTTTTACCTATTGGACCTTTACTTTGAAAGATGGATAAATATCTCAACTTAATATGCCCTGAACTGACTTCTCTTTCCACAACTTTGCACTGCTCAGGGTGACAGGTTGGATTATTCTTCATTCCCATTACTTTCTCACACTTCACATTTAGTGCGTTGGTAAATTCTCTCTGCTCCACCCTCACTTTTGAACCTCCTCTGCTGCTACCAGACTTTTAGAAGCTACCAATATTTCTCATCTGGATTAATACAAAAGCCTAACTGGATTCCCTCACTCATGCTTTCTTCCTATAGTTTAATTCATCACTGTGTACAGAGTGACAATTTTAAAATGAGTCCGAAGAGGTTATATCATGTCAAAATCCTCGACTAGCTCCCCATCCTCCTCAGCATAAAAGCCTCAATGCTTTCAGTGGCCTATAAGCCCTGCAGAGTCTGACTCAACATCACTTCTGGATTCATCCCAAACTCTCCCTCATAATAACTATTTACTATATTCAAAGCTATACTTGCTTCCTTGATATTCCTTGGCCATATCAAACATATACCTGCCTCAGGACCTTTAGCATTTCTTTCCCTCTAGCCAGAAGCCCCTCTCCTTGACATCTACCATACTTATTTCCTCCAATCTGCAATATGTATTCAATACCTTTTTTGGGGGGGAGGGTGACATATTCCTTTTCCATCCTGTGTATAGTTGTGCATATCCAGCACTGCTTTTCTCCTTACTTTTCCTTACATTTCCTCATTTCTTATATCCTTTTTCATATACTGTATATTCTTACGTAATTCATTGTTAATTGGTTATTTTCTGACTCTACTGACTAAACAGAAAAATCCACCTGTACAAGGATGTTTTTTTTTTAGACTGTGACAAAACAAGAGTGTACTAATTTTTGGTTAGTGAATAAAATAAGTAAAGTACTGGTTTATTTGTAGCATCTACTTTTTTTTTTATAGTATAGGACTGCATATCCTACTAAAAATCTGCCAGTGCAAGTGAAAAATATACTGATGTCCTATAGAACTATTTTCAATTTTTTTCAGTATAAATACCCTTATTAATACTTGATACAGAAGTACTGTAGCCTCCTGCTTCAAAGGGACAATACAGAATTTGGTAACGAAAGTATCATCTGGAGGTTAGGTATGGTCTAGTTTCTCAAAAAACCTAGAATATCATTCTCTATCCAAGACTCAAAAAAAACTTTGCTTGATCAGGAAGTGGTGATGAAGAAAGCTCTAGTAGTAACTGAAATTCACTTTTCACCACTCTATAAAGGACAGAACTCAAATTTATATTTTGACTGATTTTAGAAAAACATTGTAACATGTCTTGAATTGTTTGTCACATATTTATATTGCTTGTTATATTATTAATACATATATCACTATAAGTATAACATTTATATTAGGGTCTAAATAATTTTACTAGGCACAAAAAGATCTATATATTCTGTTGCATTTTTTAAAAATTCAGGATCTCTGAAAGAATTGTGATTCTGGAAGCAGCTCCTCTCAATCATTACATTCGTTCCTTCTCTTCTTGAAACACTTACTTTTTGTGGGTAATGCTCAGAAACAAAATGCCTTGTCAGAATCACTAAGGAATCTCTAAATGTAACCAACATTCCATATAAATTTAGAATAGAAATAATGCTTTATTTGCTGATAGGTGTCTCTAGAGTTGAGCCATCTTTCAGGTAAAATGATTCTAAGGTTTAAAAGAAAAGTCAGTACTGTTTCTAAAACTGAGTCCTTAGAAGGAGGACATAAGGACAAATCTTCACACTACCCACATTGCTACTTTTTGTCAGAATTAACTGTTTCAAGAACAGAGACCTTTTCTTAGAGAGGTTCATTGATCTATTTACAGCACCTAGTTTAGTGTTTGGCACAGAAAAAAAATCAATATATTCTTATTAAATGAGTGAATGAGCCCCAGATGCTCTTTTATTCTGACAGTTTATCATCTTAATACATTCAGAGAAGAAGAGAATTTTATTATAATGAACTGGGAGGCAAGTTTGGGTTGCTAAATAGACATCACCAAGACATTGAATTCTCACAGCCCTTATGTGCAGTGCTGAAACGTTCGCTTTGCTTTCTTTGCATCTTTTGGGTAATCATTTCCAATTATTGATTAATCTCTAAATTTGTGCTAGAAGAGTTGACTTTTGCAGACTATGGCATTATTTGTCCAAACTCTGATATTCTTTTTATAATTCCTGCAACAATTTGTTTTCCTTTTTTTTTTAATTTTTTTTAAGAAAACATTCCCGGGCAGCCCAGGTGGCTCAGCAATTTAGTACCGCCTTCAGCCCAGGGCCTGATCCTGGAGACCAAGGATTGAGTCCCACATCAGGCTCACTGCATGGAGCTTGCTTCTCCCTCTGCCTCTCTCTCTCTCTCTCTCTCTCTCTCTCTCTCTCTCTCTCTGTCTCTCATGAATAAATAAATAAAATCTTAAACAAATAATCTTTCTGCTATAAAAAAAGAAAACATTCCCCCCACATCAACATTCTATTTTGTTTCTTCCACCATGTTTATTTTCCAGTAAGATTTTGAAATTCAGATCTCACTGAAAATCAACTATTTGTAAACAACTTTTTCTTTCCATTCATGGACTTAAGTCATCTGTTTGTATAGGTTTATTAAGGAGTCTTCAGTATATAATGATTTCACAATCATCCTTTGAAGTTATGTTTTAATGGTTGTATTGTTCAAGGTATCAACTGGGAGGATAAGATAAGGTGTCAGGGAAAACAGTATCTGGCATGCCAATTGTGAAACTCGAAAGAATATCAATCTACTGAGATGTAGACTTTTACCCAACTGGGGGCTGATTTGCTTTAACAAGACTCATTAAAAAGACCTAAGAAACTTCAGCTTTTGTGTTGTTACATTTAAACAACAGTTAAAATATTTCCCTTAAGAATCTGGACATGTGCCCTACCTTTGGATGTTATATCTGCAATGTCTGGGCCTATATTCCTGTATGGAAACACTTGAAAGGAGGTGAAAAGCAGCTTCCCTCCTCAAATGACCTAGTCAATAAAATCTCTAAATCATCTAGTTTCAAAAAATAGAAAGATTTAATCATGGACATTACCATCCTGGACCATGTTAGCATTTGAGTTTGCAGCCTATATTATTGCAATCCATAGTCTGCTAAATCTATAGTTTAATAGAGTCATTTGTGAATCGGAATGTAAACTGAATAATTCAGAAAAGTTTTATTGAACACCTGCTACAGTGTAATAGACTACAACAAAATGGCTTGGTTCTCCAGAAGGTACACTCCTTGAGAATCATAGATAGAGAAGGTCTTCTATGTTATTATTTTAGCTGAAAGTAAGCCCAGAGCCTTTAAGTTGAAAGTGGCAGAGACAAAATTTGGAATCACACGCAGATTTATATATTGATCTAGAGGAAACTGCAGTTTTCTCAAGAGATACTGGTCATAGAATCCTAGCAACCATAAAGTACTTAAAATTCTTTTACAGCTACTTTTATGGTAGCCTAAATTGACTTAATAGAGCACTATCAAATCAATTCATTCTCTTAACTCTTAGACTGCATTATCTTGATTTGAATTGTTGGTAAACCAGGCCATCCAGTAATTAGAGGGATGCATGGTGTATGATATATTATCCATAAGACCTGCCACCTGAAGAAAGGAGACAGTTGTATGAAAGAAATTTTGAATGGAGCTCTCCATAAATTGGACACCACTGAATGATGAGTATTTGCAGTAATACTAAATGCATATCTTTATATCAAGGAAAGAATTTTTACAGACATTCATATGCATAAAAGATTGGAAATGTAGAAACTATAGTTCATATAGCATTAGCTAAACTGAATATACTGTTTTAAGCAATCCTTTAATATTTATGAGACAATATTTAACATTGTACATATATCTTTTATTCTCTTCCAGTTAAAATACTCTTTTAGAAAAAAGTATGTGGTGAAGGGAAAGGCCATGCATTTAGCATATACACAAATATCTTGTTAATGGCTAACTATAGCAGCCAATTTATACTAAATGTTTCCTACATCCTAGATAGTCTGCAAATAACTTTCTTTTTTAATAGCTTAATTAATTTATTTATTTAAGAGAGAGAACGAAAACCTACACAACCAGGGGTAGAGTGAGGGACAAGCAGACTCCATGCTAAGTGTGGAGCCCCATACGGGGGGTTTGATCTCATGACCCTGAGATCATGACCTGAGCCAAAACCAAGAGTCCCATATTCAACCAACTAGACCACTCCAAAGTACTTTCTATGTATTATCTCATGTAGCATTATGAGTAAGTTCTTATTGCAGGTGAGATAAATGAGGCTTGGAGAGGTAATATGACTTGTCCAGGCCACAAAACTAAAGCACTGGATCTGGGATTAGACTCTGGCATTCTCTAAGTATTTTAAGTATCTGCTTGGTTTGGTCACATAGTAAATAATACAAATACAAAAATAAAAATATTATGCATGGATCTTGAGTTTTATAGTCACATAATTATAATACCATACACTAAAATAAAACTATACAATAAAAATAGAATTTGCAGTCCTCTGAGCATAGAAGTTTTTTTCAGTTTTTAGTTTTTTAACAAAGTCAATGGCAAAACAGTTACTCACTAAAATGCAGATTTTAAATGGCTATGGGCATGTTTTTTAGACAAAGGGAGTACATTTTTACGTTGCTAATCAATCAAGATTATCACAGTTGAAGTCAATCTAATGCCTCACCAAACATTCTTAAGTCCAGAAAAATCATTGCTTTGATATTACAAATGTTACATCATTGCCGTTACACATTGAATGTTGAAATTGGAAGAAGAACAAGGAGGAGAGGAGAAGAATTTAGAGAGAAGCAGAAGAAAAATGGGTATGGTTTTGACAGATATATCCAATTATCTTAATTATACCTATTCATTATAGAGCATCTGTATACCTTTGTTCATTTCTCTCAGAAAAAAAAATCCCTTTAAACATCTATTTTGCTTCAGGTATGTGTATTTTATAGTATTTCTTAAAGTTGCCTTCATATTATAATTATCTGTGTACCTGTTTTATTTACTTTCTTTGACTATAAGTACTTTGTATCCAAACCCATGTTTTTTTTTTTTTTTAATAATGCATTTTTAATGCATGGCCTATTCCAGTAAGTATGTGTTCCATTAAATTCACCTAATATGGTTTACCCAGTGCTACTAGAATAATTAAAAAGCAGTAAAATAAAGTTTTTAGCGGAAACTTCATATAAAATTCAGCAAGGACCAGGAGCTTTCCACATGAGTGAGCTTCCTGGGTCAGAGACAAAGGGTAGTCTGTTACTCATTAATAGCAATGACCAGAAAATCATCATTTGTAAGTTTCCCTGACCTCTAGTTCCCACCGGTGAGGTACAGAAAGCCTGGTGACACCTGGACATGCAATGGGTTGCATCACAAGAGAGAAACTCTCGAGTTTATAGTGGACAGAAAACAACTTTGCCCTTTGCCCCAGAGGGAGACATTATTTTTTACATTGACATTATACTGAACACTAAACAAACCTTCCCTGGCTGTGGAGGTAGACACACTATCTCCAAAGGCTATTTGCTATACAAACATCCTTGAAAATGTAGTCTTGACTGAAAATAAATAAATAAATAAATAAATAAATAAATAAATAATAAAAGACAGTCAGTCCCTTTGTGAGCAAGCCATGCAGAAATGTGAGAGAGCCACAGAGGATTAACTTTCAGCATCAGGGCTTTGAAAATACAGATAGAAGACTGGCATTCAGATTTCAGAAAATCATTATCTGATGATACTTGCCTTTTTGCACCAATTGGATGACTTTGTTCCATTTTCAACACCATGTGTTGAAACACATACAAAAAAGTGCAAAATGCTTACCTAAACACTCAGGAAAAGTCCAAATGTGGAAAAATCTTCACTTAAAAAGTTTTTAAACTATAGACAGTGGAAGAAAAACTAAAAGGTATGATTGGTGACCTATGATCATTAAATTCCTATCTTCTAGAGAAGGTAGACATTGGCTCCTGTCCACCTCTACCTATTTTCAGCTTTGCTACTGCCAGTCTTTCCTGCTAAAAGTTATGTCTTTCTTGAGTATGATCTTCAAATTGCTTGGAATTGAATTGGCATCTTTAGGAAATCAGTAATCTTTCAAAACATTGAGAATCATTGCATAAAATACACTTCCCTTTTCATAAGACTTAAGGAAGTCAGTGTTTTGGAATGGAATTAAGGATATTCCAAGTCCTAGAATACCTGAAGTGAGAGGGAAAGAAATCCAATTAGTATAATAAGAAAACTCTATGAAATTAATAGTAATAAAATTGGAGTTGAGAAGGGTAAGGAGGAAAAATTCAAGGAAATCAGAGAATCATAGGCAATAATATCTAATGGATCTAGAGTAGCATCATTTCCAAGATTCTGCTTTGAGGATAATTCCCTCTGAATCACACTCATAATCTTATGTCATGTTTTCTAATTCTTTTCTTATATATTGTGGAAAATGCTGGCATGGAGGAGGATTTTCAACCAAACTCTGGAATTTTCTTAACATGCATCAATTCAGCAAAACCAATGTATGATCTGTAACTAAAGGACAAGGAGGGGAGATTTTAAAGTTTATGGCATCAAAAAAAATAGTTTATGGCATCAACTAAATCTCTAACATATGTAAGCACATTGCTTACAGTGGAGCAAGAGATAAAGAAGAATATGAATAAATGAATTCAACCAAAAGATGATGGTTTTCAATCTTGTGTACGTGATAGTATATCACTTGTGGAAAATCTGATAAAAACATCTTAATCACACACACACATACACCCATACTGGAAAATCAATATAGACAAACCCTGGTCATGTAAAAAGTTCTTGGGATATGAATCAATTAGAGAAAAGAAGATATCTAAAAAACAATTTTATCCACAGTTTTCTAAGGAAATATTCTAAGTATCTAGAAATGCACTTCAGGAGTCAGAAGAAGGTTTAGAAAAGTATTTTTCAACTTCTAATGTACTATGGAATTACTTTTGAGGGGGGACTTGAAAAATAAATATACCTGATAACACCTCCAAAATTTCTGACATAATTAATCAGATCTGTGGCCTAGGCATACCCGAGGAATATTTTGATGTGAGGCAGTGTGTTG
Source organism: Vulpes lagopus (assembly GCF_018345385.1). Classification (NCBI taxonomy): domain Eukaryota; kingdom Metazoa; phylum Chordata; class Mammalia; order Carnivora; family Canidae; genus Vulpes; species Vulpes lagopus. The sequence continues at coordinate 105,901,410 of NC_054828.1, forward strand.
AGGACCATTACTTAGAACTAAACAGAGTAGGAACCATTTACAGAGAGTGATTCGAGGAGTGCTAAAAGGCATACTTGCCCAGGGAATTATTCTCACTGTCTATAGACAGAATAGAACAAAAGAACTTCTCCCTGGTAAAGATTTTATGTATTTGGAAATTCTTTGTTGAAGTGCAAGTAAGATCAGGAGAAATAACAATTTACATTTATTGAAACCTGGAAAATAGCAAATAATAAGCATTATCATTATGATCAGGGCTGATAATTAGCTGGTATATGCTGTTAATGCTACAGGTTTCTATCCAGAGGATATTGGTTCCTAATATACTGTCTTATACATTATGTACAATATACCTATTGGGAAGTCCCCGTGTAATGTGTTGTTAACAGGCACATAGATGATGTTTGTGTTAGCAGTTTGGGTTTCTAATCTCTTGGTATTGTGAACTCATGAATTTTTATTAAAATTTCTCAATGAAAATTGATTATTGTCATTATAATCTTAGAAACTTGTTAAATTAAAATAATAAATAGTACAAAGATGACTTATTGAATTTTTACATTGTATTTACCTATATATGAGCTCCATATTTAGTCATGTGTTCTCTTTGTTTATTTTTTAAAATATTAAGTTCTATTCCGGTGCAAGAAATTGTATATAAGGACAGTGGCCCAACTGAAAAAGATGCACAGCATTTAAATTATTAGCTCAATAAGACAGATATTCATAGAGAAAATTTTAGGGGTAAGTATCTTTGAATGCATATATAATTATTTGTATGTGATATATATTTATATATCTTTATAAGTGATATATATTTGTGATGCATATTTTATCACATAAATAAGTTTTATGAGCTATTTAAACATTCTTTATCTATATAGTATTCATACATTTTTTTAAAGATTTTATTTATTTATTCTTGAGAGACAGAGAGACGGAGAGAGAGAGACACAGGCAGAGGGAGAAGCAGGCTCCGACAAGGAGCCCAATGTGGGACTCGATCCGGGGACTCCAGGATGACTCCCTGAGCCAAAGGCAGACCGTCAACCACTGAGCCACCCAGGCGTCACTCATTCATTTTTCTAAATTAAGCTTTTTATTTTGGGGTAATTGTCAGTTTATATATCATTGTAATAAGTAGTTCAGAGATATTTCATACAATCTTTACCAGTTTCCCTCAATGCTAATATCCTGCAAATCCTTAGCACAAAAGAGCTTTTCATGGATAGGCCAATATTATGGGTGGAAATCAAGAGTATACACAAGCAAGCATATGGCTGTTTTACCCCAAAGAAAACCTTCTGAGAGCTTGAGCTTTACTGGAACATGAGATTTCCCCCAGTGTCATGACACTTGAAAGAGATAATTAGGCTAATGGGAGGGTTAAACAAGTGCGTGATAAATTTTGCACTCAAGACTACTGGAAAATAAGTAGACAGAGTCTAACTCTTTTTTCCACTCAGCCTCAAACTAGTCCAATCCTTGTGTGGATTTAGGTGTGCAAACTCTTCCCAGTCAGCTGACAGGAAAGAAAAAAAATGAATGATGTATTCTTTCAGGGAAGAAAACATTATTTTCAGTCTTCATGGCTCTTCTGTACACAATAGGCATCATACAGCAAAAAAATTATGAGATATGCTAAGATGTAGACAAATAGGAATGGCAATCAAGAGAAGAAAAAGTTGTAAGAGCAGACTTACAATTAAGATTTTAGAGTTCGAAAACAAAGACTTTAAAACAACTACTTAAGAGTTCAGCTTTTAGGGTGCCTTGATGGCTCAGTTGATTTTTTCTAACTTATTTTTTTTTTTTTAAGATTTTATCCATTCATTCATGAGAGAGACCGAGAGAGAGAGAGAGGCAGAGACACAGGCAGAGGGAGAAGCAGGCTCCATGCAGGGAGTCCCACGTGGGACTTGGTTAGGGACCTGAGGATCACGCCCTGAGCCCCCAAGGCAGGGGCCAAACTGCTGAGCCACCCAGGGATCCCTGATCGTGTCTAACTCTTAATTTCAGCTCAGGTCTTGATCTCAGAGTTTTGAGTTCAAGCCCCACACTGGACTCCATGCTGAACGTGGAACCTACATCGTCATCATCATCATCATCATCATAAAGAAACAAAAAAAATTCAGCTTCCAGTGAAATAGAAACCTGGACAAAATATATGAAGCGACTCTTTTTATTTATTTATTGTATGTATTTATTTTTTTAAATTTTATTTGTTTATTCATGACAGACACACACAGAGAGATAGAGACACAGGTAGATGGAGAAGCAGGGTCCTCACAGGTAGTCCAATGTGGGACTCGATCCTGGGATGGGGATCATGCCCTGAGCGGAAGGCGGATGCTCAACCTCTGAGCCAGCCAGGTGTCCCAAAGATTCTTTTTGGATAGAGTTAGCAGGTATGGAAATTATTTCTGAGATGACAACAACAACAAAAATGAGGCGAGCGCTATGATCATCCTAACTTTTGAGTTGAGGCATTTCTGATGATATAACAGAAAAGATCCAGGAAGCATGACAGTCTGTGTTAAGGGACAGAAATCAAATTGCGGGCGAGGCTGGCATCTGAAAATTGTAAAGCAGGTAGTTGGAAAGCAGGGGGCTACGCAGAGAAAAAGCTCTACAAATTTCAAGAGGGGTAGCTTTGAGACTTTCCAGAATTCAAAGCTACTTACATATTCCACGACACTTCCTGAGGCCAGGAAAATAATTGTTGGGATCTGTAGCCTGAAGATGTTCCAATACTTACCAGCTATAATTGAGAAACTTCAGTGTATACCTATGACATTTGGCACTGGGTTTGTACTTTAGGAATAATACTAAATGATCCTCAGGGCAATGGCTATTATAGAAACATCTAACAAAGTATAAAACCATGCCTTGGATGTACCAAGCTGACTTGAATGTTACACAGTTTGCCAGAACAACACTCTAAAGACAATAAAATACAGACACTCAACAACATAACATACCTATTTTCCAGCATTCACTGGAAAAAAAAATTAATACAGGATGAAGGATGCAAGATAAAATGTGCTCTAAGTCATAAGAAAATTTAATCAATAGGCACAGACAGAAACAGCAGTAATGATAGAATTTGAAGGGGAAAAAATGGAAACAACTGTAGTAAATATCCTCAAAGATTTAAAGGACAATGTGAAAATAATTGTAGACTATCAAGTAATCCTAAATGGAGAGGTTCCTGGATGGGTCAGTCAGTTAACTTTTTGACTCTTGATTTCAGCTCAGGTCCTAATCTTAGGGTCATGGGATAGAGCCCCACATCAGGCTCTGCACTCAGCGTGGAGCATGCTTGTCCTTCTTCCTCTGCCTCTCCCTGCACTCCCACATCCTCTCTATCTTCCTCTCAAATAAATACATAAAATCTTTAATAAGAAAAAAGGAAAACCTACATTACATTAGGTTTACATTATAGGAGTTACATTAAAATATACAATATCTAAAGTAAAAGTGCATTGAATATGTTTATCGGCAGTTTAGATACTACACAAGTGAACTTTGAGACCTCTCAGTAGAAGTTGCCTAAACTGAAGCAAAGAAATAAGGAAGTTTAAGAAAGCATTAACCAAGTCTTAGTCACCTATGAGGTAGCATCAAGTAGTCTAATATAAATGTCCAAAAAAGGTGATGTTTGAATAAGCAAGAAAGACTTTTAAAATATAATGAAAATTATAGGCCTATAGAACTAAGAACTAACTCAAATTCACCCAAACAAGAGACCCAATGAAAACCAAACACAAACTCATCAAAATCACGCTTTTGAAAACCAGCAGTAACATGGAAAGCATTGAATGTAGACAGAGAAAACAGACAAGCTAGATACAAGAGAAAAAAATAAGACTATCCCCGACATCTTTTTGGAAAAGCAAGGCTAGAAAAACAAAAACACTTTCAACCTATTATTCTCTATCCAGTGGAAATATCCTTCCAAAATGAAGGTGAAATAAAGCTTTTTACAGATAAATCAAAGTTGCAGGAATTAGTTACCAGCAGACCTGTACCATAAGTAATATTGAAAGAAATCATTCAAACTGAAGGGAAATGACAGTACATGAAAACTGCCCAAAGTAATAATGAGGACCATGAATGGCACATATATAGATAAATATGACTTTGCCCCCTTCATTTAAATAATTCTGTAAAAGATAATTGAAAATTTAAAGGAAAAGTAATAATGTGTTGTTCATAGCAAATTTGTCATCACCTAAACACTGGGAAAAAGGTCTGATAGCAATAGAATTTGTATTTAGTGGCACATTGGTGAAATGGAATATCACACAACATTAAGAAGAATGAATTATTGATGTAACAATAACATGGTTGAGTCTCATAGACAAAATGTTGAACAAAGGAAATTAAGGATTTCACAGAAGTTAAATACAGGCAAAATTACTTAAAAGTGTTAAAAGACAGGATACTGGTTGCTTTTGGGGCGTTTTGGCTCAGATGCATGGAAGAAAATTTTGTTTGCAGATATTATCTGGCTGGTGATTATCTTGGTATATACATATATGAACTCATAAAGCAATGTAGTAAAAGTGCACTTTAAACACAGAACTGCATTCATTTTATACTTCCATTAAAGATTTTTAAAAAATTAAATATATATGTGATCTGGAACTGTGCCATCACACATGGTTAGGAAACAATTTGGGATTCCAAGGATGAGTTTACAAAATGCAAAGACAGTAACACAGTGGGATACCCTCTTATTCTTTTGATTGTCATCTTTAATCTGGATTTGAAGACTGGAAATTTAGCCATTTTGCAACCAATGAGAAGGACCAGACTGAGAATGATCTTACAGGGGAAGGCAACAGGACAGAGTTGACAAGAGAATCTTTGCTCCTTTGAAAACCTTGGACTACTACATAACCATTTGTGGAACCTGATCTACCATCTACCTCTGATGTTTTTGTTGAATGCTATAATAAACCTTTAAGTTATATTTCTAAAAGTAGAAAAACAGTGCATTTACAAGTTAGTTCACACAACTATCTGTATATAAAAAAAAACCTAAAAATTGGAGGTTATGATCAATTAGATCAGCATTCTTTGCTATTTGTTGTTCATTTCCCTATACTTTATAATATTTAAGTAAATTTCATGATTCTCATAATTTGAATTTAGAGTGTTTTATGAATTTTCAGGCATATATTTTTCCACAAGTTTCAATCTCCCAGTGTCTGCACTGAGGATACATTCTTTATAATACCCACATAGTGTTATTTCTTATTATCTAGTAAATCTTGGTTCCTCAAATTAAGTATCATTTTTTCATGAGAGTGAAAAAATGTCTCTATTATCTCATTCTCTAGATAGACTATTATAGCTATTGAGATGAGGGTGTGGGAAAGGTGGGGGAGAAAATTGATCCATGGTATTATTAGCTTTCCCAGTGGATGACTAGAGGCCCAGAAATGTGTAATTCAAAACTGACTTCTGAATAGTCAAGTTTGAAACTTGATTGTTAATCTTAAATAATATTGACATAGATAAAATCAACTTTTCTGAATTCTATCTTCCAGACAAAACTCATTATTGATATTTTTATATTAATATTATTAGCAACAAAATGCCAATGTTCTTGTTTCGAGTTTACATTAAAAAGCTATTTTAGGTACACTCTGTCAACTTATTTCTAGTTTATTTCTGTTACCATGTTTTCCCTACACACATAAAATTTTTCAAGCAAAAGATAAGGATTTTATTTTCATCTTGTTTATAGACTAGATTAACATATGGAAACAAAACTGCTGAATGCATGTTTAACAATATATAATTGATTGATGTAGCATCAAAAATATATACTCTAGATGTTCAGAGGAAAATAAGTTCAAAGAAAGATGAAAAAAAATAGTCTTGAGGATGATGGATCTTGGTGTGGAGATTAAAAGGTGGCTATTACCTATTAAACTTGGCATAATAAATGAGATAGAAAGTAAAAGTTATATCGGGAACTGAAAATGTTAAGATATCCCAAACCTGTAAATATGGCACAAAACATCTTACACATCCTTTCAAAATTATCCTGGAACATCATCTAACAGACCCATGCAAGGACTATTAGAACTATTTAATTATATAGAGTGATATTCACTTGTTTGACCTACTATTTCCATTGATTAGAATACAGACTCTGGAACTTATGCAATATCATGTAGATTTTGTCTACTTGAGATGCAAATGATTTCTGTCCAGTTAAAATACAACCCCAAAGTTAGTTTATTACCATATAGGACGTTACTGACTTTGTCTCTAATTTTGCAAACTTATTTTAGTATATTTTTTTCTGGCAGCATATAAAAAATCTGCCTTTTTGAATTCTTTGAACCAATTTTACCATTCAGCTGGCTTCCTCATTAATAAGTTAGATAAATCTTTGGCATATGTTCATTCTGTACTTACATGTCATGTTTTGAACACTTTTTCATAATTGTACATTGACAAAAGAAAAGATAAATTTCTGTAACTGACTCTCATTTGAAATTACAAATCCCGGATCCCTGGGTGGCTCAACGGTTAAGCGCCTGCCTTTGGCCTGGGGCGCGATTCTGGAGTCCTGGGATCGAGTCCCGCTTCGGGATCCCTGCATGGAGCCTGCTTCTTCCTCTGCCTGTGTCTCTGCCTCTCTCTCTCTCTCTCTATGTCTATCATGAATAGACAAATAAATCTTAAAAAAAAAAAGAAATTATATACAAATCCCTACTATCACCCTCACAGTTCCTGCACCAGACATCCTCAATTTACAGTAATTTTTTCTTAAGGCATGTTTAAGAACAGGAGCAAATACTCTTGTTGGGACATGAGAACAGCATAAAACGTAACTGGATTTAGGGATTTTGAACTTACTCATGACCCATTACAGAGAAACCAGAAAGGAATTAAGTTCATATCCTATTATAAGCAACTTATTCTGATTTTTAATTTCAAAAAATTAACCAAAATTCCTTATTTTTTTTTCATTTTCAAGTCTTTTGAGAGATATATACTGTGACATCCAAAACCAGGTCTAATTTTCATTAATAATAGCAATCATAGAATAACACATATCAATGCCACTTTCTCACAGAAAATTCCCTGACTACGCAATCCAAATTAGATATTATTTTTCTCCTCTCAGCAACCTTGTTTTCATCCTAGTAAATCATACTCTCAGTGTGTGTTTTTGTATGTGTGTTGGTATTACTTGTCTTAAGATAGATTGAATTTGGGCAGCCCGGTGGCTCAGCCGTTTAGCCCAGCCTTTGGCCCAGGGCGTGGTCCTGGAGTCCCAGGATCAAGTCCCGAATCGGGCTCCCTGCGTGGAGCCTGCTTCTCCCTCTGCCTGTGTCATCTCTCATGAATAAATAAATAAAATCTTTAAAAAAAGATAGATTGAAATTCTATGACAATAGCAAAAGTAAATATCAATATTATCCACATTTCACAAATGATGAAGCTTTTGCTCAGTAAATTAAATTTATTAAGACCACGCAGTTCTCAAGTGACAGAGGGAGAATTCAAGCCCTGGCCTCTCTGACAGGAGCAATACAGCTTTCAATCACTTTGCTACTTCATATTGCAAACACTCTTTACATGTGACCAAAGAATGTGCATAAAGGTGATCATGAAGCAAATTTATTTTTGTTATCTTTCTGTGCTTCCCTATGCATGATTATTTCCATATGGCTTAAAGCAGAGTTGTGTTAAATTAAATTAGGGAAAAGATGATTAACAAATGTAACATGAATAAGAAATGCTTTTTAAAAATCTGAAATGAAAACATTTATAAGTTTTGGCAATAGAACCATAAGATGGAACTTGAATATACTCAAACCTGCTTCTTTTTTTTTTTTAAGTTTGGTTATGTATTTATTTATGACAAAAAGAGAGTGAGAGAGAGCACACACACAAGCAGAGTAGGAAGTGAGGGGGTAGAGGGAAAGGGAAAAGCTGACTCTCCACTGATCAGGGAGCCCAATGTAGGTCTCCATCCCAGGACCCTGAGCCAAAGGCAGACACTTAACTGAGTGAGTCACCCAGGCATCCCTAAAACCACTTCTTTCCAATAAGGCAAATAGACTAGTCTAACAGTTTGAGCATCCTTCCTAACAGATCTCATAAAGAAATAATTATAGAGATTTAGCAACATTTGACCATCTTAGGTAAAGAAAAGCATTGCCACGGCTTACTTTCTTAATTGTCTTAAATATAAAGGAATATAATGGATATAACAGTAATTTTAAAGATAGCAAAGTAATTTTTTTCAAATATTGGGGTAATTATTTCCGTATGGCAGACATGTTCAATTCTATTGAGTTCTTTTTTTTTTCAAATAAACTTTTGGTATTTTTTATTTTCTTCTATTTTTTTTCAAATTCTGAATGAGCTTTTTTTTTTTCCTCTTCCATCTATGAGTGGAATTTAACATTTTTTTTTTTTTACTTTTTAGAAAATGTTTCCAGCCACTGTAATTAACATCCAGTTCATATTAGATGATTTTTAAAAATTCATTTTTTTTCTTTGAAATTACTTTTACATTGTTTTTAAATATTATGTATATAAATTAATAAAAGTACTTATTTCCACTGCTTATAATAACTATTTCTTGTCTATATAAAAGGCAGGGTTTGGGCTTAGTAAGTTAAGTGTCTTCCTTTGGCTCAGGTCATGATCCTAGAGTTCTGGGATCAAGACCCGCATTGGGGTCCCTGCTAAGCAGGGAATCTACTTCTCCATCTCCTCCTACCCCTACCCCTCCCACATAAGCTCATGCACTCTCTCACACTCTCTCTCTCTCAGATAAAAACATTAAAAATTTTTTTTTAAAAAAAAAACAGAGTTTGACTTTTCTTTAAAAGAATATTTCATAACATAATTATGGAGCCCAATATTCCTCAAGGCATATCAAGCCCATAATAATTCTCAATTTTCAGTTTCTCAGCTTTCTCAAAACATTTCAGCCTATTAAAGTGATTTACGTTCTCATATTTTATATTTAATATCCTTGATTTATCAATGCTCATAGGAAGGGATGGTATTGCCATGCCTCCCTCCCCAAACTCCTCTTCTCTGTACTCAGGAGGTCTGAAGGTGCTTTGTCATTTAGAATTCTGCAATCCCTTTTTCACAGATTTCTCTTGAATCTCCATTATTGTGACTGAAACAAAGCAGTTTTGTTAGCTACTCATATCCCTCTTTCTATTAACTTTTCAAAAGATAAAAGGTGAGGTAAAGTCAGCATACAATACAAAGCCCTTAAGGAAAACAAATCATCTAGCACATTTTAGATAAATGTTTTAAAGCAAATGGAAGATACAGTTATCCCAGCCCAAACTATATATAGGAATGCTTTTCTAGATACCATTTCAGTAAATGTATGAATTTTGTTTCCATTTCATAAGAATTCTTATAGAGATAATTCAAAAATGAAAAACCTAAGTGTAGAAAATAGTAGTAAGATAAAGGACTTGCCACAGAAGAGGTAGAGCTTTTTCCATAATATGGAGAGAAAGATTAATGATAATGGGAAAAAGTAGACATTAGACCTAGAGCCACTCTCCAGTTGGTGATATATTTAAAATTGAAGGAAACCTGGACCTATAATTGTAGTTGGAGGCATATACTTTGCTATAAAGACATTAGACTCTATAAATCTGTTGAAAATGGAGTGTGAAAGGGAAGACCAAAGAAGAGAGGGTAGATGATGGTTGCAATTTTGGAGAGCTGCACTTAAAATGTCTACGAAGAAATTCATTAGGTTATGTGGTAAACAGTCTGGACCTCAGAAGAAGGTTTGCAAGTACAGGTATATTTATGGAAATTTTCAGAACCTCGTAGTAGTTGAATCTATGGGTGAGAATGACAATGCTCATAGTACATGGCATAAAAAGAGGAATACATCAAGTAGAGTAATTTATGAATGCCAGTATTCTAATACAGGCCAGGAAAAAGAACGGAGGTTTATAACATGATATTTTACTAAATTTTGTGTTTATTTATAGTATCAGATAAAGTTGTTAGTGTTATAAAATTATAAAGGAAAAATATTGACATTATAGATGTGAAGGTCAAATTAGTGGTAGGCAGGAGTTAGAGACAGGGAAAGAGACCAGAATAAAGTAGGTGTGGTTATAACAGAGCAACTATAGTTTAGTATCTCAACAAAAAAACTGACAGTGGTGTAACCTGTTATGCATGTGGGCTTAGTTCTATACAACATGTAGGTTTCTCTATGTCACCACAGTCAAGCTTCAAAATGGTTTCATCACCACAAGGTGATGGATTTTCTTCAGTAGATGTTCACTGCCAAGACCAACCCCAAATTTCAGCCCATACTCAGACTAAGCAAAGACCCCCAGGAAACAGTGGATGACATTCTCAGAGCAGTGAAGGACAACATTTGGTTCGTCTAGACTTCTTTGTTTCTACAGCCCTCTGATGCCTTCAACAAAGTAGGATTTTTGTTATTTATCAAGGCATTTCTACTTATTGTAAAAAAAAAAAAGTGATGCTCTTCTACTACTTACCATATAGGACTATATATGGACTTTATCTCCTGTTAACCTAACCATAAACATACTTTGCTAAAAACAATTAAGTTTAATAGATTTGTAAATTAAATATATGTATACATAAAATCCATACATGTTATTTGCAAGCCACTTTTTGTTATAAATAGGTATTGGATTTTGGCAAATCCTCTTTCAGTACATACTTACATAATCCCATATTTTTCACCTTTATTCTGCTAATATGATACATCTCAATCATTGATTTTCTAATGTTAAACCAACTTTGCCCCACTGGTACAAACTCACATGGTCACAATGTATTGTTTTTCTATACTATTGGATATTTATTTTGGGATGTTTGCTCCTACATTCACGAGGGACATTGGTCTTTAATTTTCTTTTCTTGCAATGACTTTATCAGGTTTAATATTAGGTTATATCAACTTCATAAAACTGTCACCTGGACTCCTTTCTGCTCTAATTTTAAGAAAGTTAGTATAAGCCTGATATTATTTCTTCCTTACATGTTTTATAGAAACTAACACCCACCGGGGCCTGTACCTTTTTTTGAGTAGGAAGGGCTTTGATTATGAATTATACTTCATTATTGGGCTTTCAAATATACAGGCTTTTCTATTTATTATTAAACCAGATTTGATCAGCTGTGTTCTCTATGGGATTTTATCTAGTTCATCTATGTCAGGGTTTCTTAAGCTCAGCACTATCAACACTTTGGTCTGGATAATTATTTGTTGTGGAGAACTGTCCTGCACATATAGGACATTTAGTGGCATCCCTGGCAATTTTCTGTCAGATGCCATTAATGCCATTAACACTTTTCCCATGTGACAACTAAATATGTCTCCAAACGCTATCAAATGCACCCACCCCCACCCCGGGAGGGGCAGAATTGTCTCTCCTTCAAAACCAATTGTTGAAGTCATAAAATTTACAGCATACAGTTCATGATATTTCCTATTCATTATTTTGCTTTGCTTTATTAATAATTTGTAGTGAAATCCCTCTTTAATTCTAATATTGGTAACTTGAAACCTTTCTAATTTTTATTTTCTATTGATCTTGTGTTTTTATAGCAATTTTGTTAATCTTTTTCCAAAAAAATGACTTGATTTAATTGTTGTGTCATTTGTTTCTTCTTGCTTTCTTCCTTTCCTTTCCTTTCCTTTCCTTTCCTTTCCTTTCCTTTCCTTTCCTTTCCTTTCCTTTCCTTTCCTTTTTTCCTTCCCTCCCTCCCGCCCGCCCTCATTTCTTTCTTTCTTTCTTTCTTTTTCTTTCTTTCTTTCTTTCTTTCTTTCTTTCTTTCTTTCTTTCTTCTTTCTTTTTTCTTTCTTTCTTTCTTTCTTTCTTTCTTTCTTTCTTTCTTTCTCTCTCTCTCTCTCTTTCTTTCTTTCTTTCTTTCTCTTCTTTCTTTCTTTCTTTCTTTCTTTCTTTCTTTCTTTCTTTCTTCTTTCTTTTTTCTTTCTTTCTTTCTTTCTTTCTTTCTTTCTTTCTTTCTTTCTTTCTTTCTCTCTCTCTCTCTCTTTCTTTCTTTCTTTCTTTCTTTCTCTTCTTTCTTTCTCTTCTTTCTTTCTTTCTTTCTTTCTTTCTTTCTTTCTTTCTTCTTTCTACAGTCTTGAGTTTTAAATCTTTTTTTACTCTTATCATGCCACGAATTCATAGAGAATGGGTTCCAGCAGCTCAGGTTCCTTTCCATTGGTTCTCACAAAATGTACTTCTTTGGGTAAGGCAGGCTAGCATTTCAGGAACCCAAATACCTTTCTCTTTTTCCTTGTTTTTTTTTTTTTTTTTTTCTGACAATTTCCTGAAGAGTATGAAGGAAAATATCTTGGCTCTTAGAGTGTTTAAAGTGCTCAGTACATACATTATTTCTCTTGCCAAGAAGTCCTAAACTTGTTGGTTTACAACAATGCCAATAGCATATTGGGCAACACTGTAGACTTTTCCAATTTTAGCATGGTAGCATTGGTGGGGCACTGCTTTTAAGGAGTGACCATTCCCTTGTTGTCCACAATATCATCTTTCTTGTAGATTCATACTTATGTGTTCTAAAAGACCTAGAGAAGATATACTCAGCACCTCTCCTCTTTCCCTTTCTGTTGTCATTTTGGCGCATTACTAGAAGAGGGTGGTTCCAGCTGAAAGGTTGTTTTCTTTCATTGATCTCTGTTCTTATTGTTTCTCTTGCTGTTTCTTGCTTCTTTCATGATTTTTTTTTTTTTTGTATTAATACACTTCTGTAGATTTACTTTGAATCTCTCTGACTTTGTAGGTATACTTTTTTATTTTATAGTAATTCATGAAGAGTTGATAATATACATCGCTAACTTCTCATGGTCTTTCTAGAATTAATATTCATACACAAAGTAAGAATTACAATAGTGCCTTTATTTTTCTGAGTTCTTTTTACTATTGCTGTCATGTAAATCTTACAATGTAATGTTATAATCTTTGTATTAAAATCTACTTTTTAAAGAAATTAAAATATGATTTTAAAATATTTTTCACATACTTATAATTTCTGATTCTCTTGTATCTGAATTTCCTCTATACCATTGCCTTTCAATCTGAATATCTTCCTTTAACACCTTTTTTAAACTAATCTGTTGTCTACATGTTAGACTTTGTCTGACCATGTCTGTATTATAAATTTCTTTTTCTTTTCCTTTTCCTTTTCTTTTTAATTTTCTTTTCTTTTCCTTTCTTTCTTACTTACTTTCTTTTTTTCTATTTTTTGCTAACCAGAGAATTATGAATTATTTTTTTCATTTTCAGTATGTCATTCCGTTGTTTAAGAGTCCAATGTTTCAATAAACCAGACATCATTCACGCTTTTCTTGCCTTTTGTATAAAGTACTATTTTTTTCCAGCTGTGAAGCTGTGTTTAAAATTTCTCTTCCATCTTCAGTTGTCAGCAGTTCAAATATGAGATGCCTATTTGTGGTTTTCTTTATATTTATCCTACAGAGCTTTCTGTATCTGTATCTGTATATTGTTTTTCACCCAATGTGTGAAGGTTTCGACTATTATTTCCTCGATTATATCTTCTGCCCCATTTCCTTTCTGTTCTCCCCTGGACCACAAATCACATGTATATTATAATACAGGTAACTGAAATTTTTATTCCAAACTTACTTCTATCTTTTGCATTATGTATTGTCTATTGTTCAGCCTTTGACAATTCTCCTGAGCAATAATTCTGCTCTCTCCAGTTTCTTGTTTATGCTCATCTTTGGAATTTAAAAACTTTGTGTTGTACACTTAACAGTACAATTTCTATTAGGATTCTTTGTATTGTTTCCATTTCTCTGCTGATAGTATTCACCAATTAACTCATTAGGATCATTTTTATTTTGTCTTTGAATATATTTATAGTATATATTTAAAATATATATTATATATTTATAATAGCTGCTCTATCTCCTCACTTCAAAATCTGGGTCATCTCAGTGTCTATTTTTGCAGATACTTTTGTTCTTGTCACCTTTTTGTTCTAAAAGGACATGTACATGTTCTAAATTTACTGACCTAGAATTAATATTCATACACAAAGTAAGAATTACAATAATGCCTTTATTTTTCTGAATTCTTTTTACTATTGCTGTCATGTAAATCTTACAATGTAATGTTATAATCTTTGTATTAAAAGATTTGTACATGTTCTAAATTTACTTCATATTGGATGAGATAGATACATGTTATAGAATTCCTTTATTATTATGTTTCTTTAAACAATGGAGATTTTTGTTTTGTTGAACAGTTAGTATGCTGGCTTATCACCTTGAATTCTTGGAGGCTTGATCTGTATACCTTCTTAGGGCTAGTCTATTTAATTATGTGGCATAGTCTCTACTCCCATAGCATGGCCTTTCTCATTGCAAAGCAGGAGATATTTACCAAGGCACTCAGACTTGGCAGCATTCAAACTGCAATATCTGTCCTTTCTGAGATTGGTGACAGTTAAAACTTCTGCTCAGCTTTTTTAGCCTTCCAGCTGGTGTGTTACCCCAGACTACTTGGAATCTTCCCTTCACATGCACAATTCGTGGGACTGCCAAAAATTGGCGGGGAGTTTATAAGCAGTTTTGTGAACCCTCCCTATGGTGGCTCCCTCCTTGGTAAGATTTCCCTCCTTACTTTCTAGCTTTCTTGGGCAGCCTAGAACTCTATTTTCTGCAGTCAGAAGCCAGTAAGACTGATGTTTTCTGCTTGAGTGTTTGATAATGCTGTCTCATGTGAACAGGAGAGTTTCCTTGGGGAAAAGCTATACAAGTAAATATCTCTTTCATTGAGCTTCTTATTTCAAAAGACAAAATCCCTCTAGGTTGTACTTGCTTTTTTTTTTTCATTCTCCAATACCTTCATATAATTGTGTGTATATATGTTTACCTTTGTTTGATCTAGAGTTATGTTTTCTTTTTTTTAACTGAAATTAATTTGCCAAAATATAACACCCAGTGCTCATCACATCACGTGCCCTCCTTAATGCCCATCACTCAGTTACCCCATTCCCCTGCCCACCTCCCCTTCGGCAGCCCTCAGTTTGTGTCCCAGAGTTAAGAGTCTCTCATGGTTTGTCTTCCTCTCTGATTTTTCCCATTCAGTTTGTCTAGAGTTTATAACGATCTTCTTGGTAGGATCCACCTTATATAAGCTACCCTATAATTATCAAAACTGAAGCTTCTCTTTTTAAATAAAAAGAGTGAAAGTAATTTTTATCAAATATTAGCCAGACTATTTCTTTTCCTTAATATAAATTCTTTTTAAAATTTATTTTATTTTATGTTTTTTAAAAATATTTTATTTAAAGTCAATTTGCCAACTATAATATAACACCCAGTGCTCATCCTATCACATGCCGTCCTCATTGCCCATCACCCAGCTACTCCATCCGCCCTCCCACTTCCCCTCCTGCAACTCTTTGTTTCCCAGAGTTAGAAGTCTCTCATAGTTTGTATAGATTCTTAGAATTAGAATTATAGGCTTTTGATACTTACTGCAAAGCATATTGGTATTCTATATTATATTAATAGATTTTCTAATATTTTAATGTATTGCATTTCTATCAGAGAATTATGTAACTGATTACATGTTTATTTTGATATTATTGATTTTTATATTTCATATCTATATTGAAATAGGAATGCTTAATTGGGCATAATAATGTGAATCTGTAATCTCTCTATATTTCCTATATTCAGGAATGCAAAAAAAAATTTTGCTCCTCCAAGATTTGAAATGAAATTTCCAATAAAATTGTATGATCCAAAACAGCACTTCTAATTTTTGATATTGTTTTAATTTTTTTTTTTGTTTTAATTTTATTATCAGGTTATCCACTTCTTTTAGGAGTGGATTAAGTATTCCCACTAGATCATCAATTTTGCTTATTTTCACATTAACTATATGCATATTTTATTACTCATAATTATCATAACTAATGTTCAATGCATGACATGACTGTTTAAAATTTTAGTTATTTGTGTTTTATATCACTTTAAAGCAATTTTGTGAGAATTTTGTCTATTCTCATTACTTTTGCTTTAATTCCAAAATCCATTCAAGTTATAAATTTTCTTTCTCATTTTTCTCTTAATTAGAGGAGTTCCAAAAATAGTGGATTTATGGTAATTCAAATTATTTCAATGGGAACAATACACTATATTTTCCAATAGGCTTAAGTTTTCATTTTCTATGCAGTTCCATTGGCCTGATGTTGGTCGAAATTCTAGCCATAGGCTGTCTTTAGGTAGAGGATCACAAATATTTTGGTATAGTTTGAATTTAATAAAATTGAGATATTAAGTGGATGGTTAAATGATTTTGGACAAATGTATGCAATCTGTTATTCCTGAGAGCACCACCATAATCAAATTCTAGAATATCTTCATCTCTCTAGAAAGTTCCCTGTGGCCTTTGTAATTAATTCCTCCCACCCAACGCTCACCCCACACACAATGATGCGATTTCCATCCTTAATGATTAAAGGTTATCAGGAGTAATAATCTTTTTTGGGGGATGGGGATACTTCTGTAGGGCAATTTCCCTGTAGACATGGCATGTTTTTTAAGATAGATTTATTTATTTATTTATTTATTTATTTATTTATGAGAGAAAGAGAGCTCAGAAAGGGGCAGAGGAAGGAGAAAGAAACTTTCAGCTGACTCTTTCCTGAGCCTGGAGCTCAACCCAGGGACTAGATCTCATGACCCTGAGATCATTACCTGAGCCAAAACTAGGAGCCAGACATTTAATCAATTGGGCCACGTATGGGCCCCCAGTTGGCATTTTAAATTTAGGCCAACATTCACTGAATAAAAGTTTTAATATTCAAATAATCATCTCAAATAATGCTTTCAAACTATTTATTTTCTTTCTTCTAAATTTGAAGTCAACAAATTCTATTCTCCAACCAGAGACATAATTCTAAGTAAATCTCATAGGAAGTGCCCTAGGGAGAGTTTGAGAGATATTAACTGATGACTGTATATGTGGGCTCTAACATTCCATAGCTATGTGATCGAGTTAATTATTTAACCTTTTCAAGACTGTGTTTGTTAGCATTAATAAGTATGATAATATTGCTAAATTCAAAGGCTAACTTTAAAAATTAAGTGAGATATATATATTTCAATCCCTGGCATGATGTTTGGCACAATTAGGCACCATATAAACGTTACTGATTTCCTACAGTCTCAGATAACACTGCACATTCTCAAATATTTTAGCCACATTGTAACCAACCTTAGTGAATGTCTTCAGTGGGACACAATTGGTGTTCAAATGATTATAAGATAGTACTAAAGGCATATTATTTGAATATTCTTAACTTTTCTGTAAAAAACAAAACAAAAACCCAATAAACTAATATATATATATATATATATATATATATAAAACATTTTTATAAATAACATTTAAACAAAACATAGAAACATAGGTAGCAAAATACCCTCACAAAACCAACAAGTGGAACATATATTTATGACACTATTCCACATGTAAGATCATCAGTTCAGTTTAGTCCCAACAACATCCTCAGGAAAGGATTTAGGGGTGAGGATTGGGCTCAAGTACAAACAAGGGAATTCTCTGGAATGTTGCAATAATTCTGTGTCTTCCTTGAGTTGACAAAGAAAGCTATTCACATGTACAGATTTATGTAACTGTGACCCAAAATGGAGAATTTCACTGTATGTAAAATATAAAAAGTAAAAATGAATAAATCGAAACAAATTATCTATCTATACCCAATAGGTATAGTAAAGCAATAATTAACTTAATGCCATTGGGAAATAATGTATGCAGCATAAAAGAAAATAGGTACAAATGTAAAATCACTCAAGTTAGATAAAATTACAGAAGTATTAATTTTGATCAGGAAATTAGCAGTATGAACTCCTAATTTTTTTCTAAAAATATACAAGCTATGAAAACTCATTAATAAGAACATGTGGTAATTGTAATATCCACATAGAATTGCAAATATTGTAATACGGTAATGTCCACATAGAATTTCCCACAAAACAAATACTGTTCTTTGAAGAAATTGCTATTTCAGGTCTATGACAGGGGAAGGATAAAAGGAGCCCAGAAAGCAAGGAACCTATCAAAACTGATGGGATTATGTGAAATGGATACCAGAACTAACTGGAATGGCCTTACTGGCCAAAGATGGGACAGTTTGCACATTAAAACCATGGTGCTCAATGGTAGCAACTCAGATATATAAAATTTTGTGAACTCCTAATGATACTCAAAAATTGAAATTAAATTATGGACAAATCTCACTTGTAGTTTTTGGTTGTTACACAATAGCTCATTCTGATAGCTAGCATAGATAGAAAGATAAACAATCCTCCTTTTTCTTTTTTTTTTTTTTAATCCTCCTTTTTCTATGTGAACTTCCTCTCAGGATAACCACATATATGATAAAGTGTGATGAAATTATTCCTTGTAGAAGAGTTCCAGCTAATAAATGTCAAGAACAAAAGAGTCTGAGATTTTACCCTACTTGCAAGATTAGAAGTTAGCCTGCCATAGTTTTGTGGATGCTAGTAGGAGACAAAAGTCCCAGATAACAGCAAAAGGAAGTTGTTTATTTCTCTTTATTGCTCAGATCGACAGCAGTAGCCAGTTTCTTGCACTGGTTCCCCAAACTCCAATTCCCATAGAGCAATTTGATGAGGGTCAGGTGACGTAAGCACACAGAGTGGATTGTGTTAAAGGAGAGGAACCTTCAACTTTAGAGTTTTTAAATCAGTGATCCTTTACAATGGACTGCAACAAACTTATTCGACTTTTGTTCCAGAGGAACTCATTATCTGTATTATACTGGACAGCAAACAGACCTGCCCTATGTTCCAGAGGGAGTTACCATCTGTATCTCTGAACCTGTTCCTTATACATAAATCCTTCAAAAGATATTTTGGAGCAAAGGGTATCAGATGGGTATCTCATCCGATGTGACGAGATATCCATGGAGCACTGCAGAAGGATATGAAATGAGAAAATCACTATTTCATAACTTGTGCTAAAATAATGTATCTAGACAGTGATAGACAGTGATTATTGGTGGATATTGATGACATCAAGGCAATGGTTAATGAGGAGCTTCTAATGAATGTATTAGACTGGCAACAACTAACTTCACTGACCAAACTTGAAATCAGTAAAAGTAGGGATGCCCTGGTGGCTCAGCAATTGAGCGCCTGCCTTTGGCCCAGGCCATGATCCTGGAGTCCTGGGATTGAGGCCCACATAGAACTCCCTGCCTGAAGCCTGACTATTCTCTGTGTGTGTGTCTGTCATGAATAAACAAATGAAATCTCTTAAAAAATTGTGGTAGGAAGTTTTTTTTCTTTAATTTAGTAGATAGAATAACTAATATATTTATAACAAAATGTTTTTTTTTTGAGCTAAGAAAACAGAAGACTTTTTGAGACTTTTGTGGGAATTTGATCAAATCTGGGTATTAGATACTAAGAAATTATGATTAGTTATGTTGGCACCAGTTACAGTTTTTAAGGTCCTTATTTTTTTAAAAGATATTCTGAGGTAATTTGTGGATAAGATTGCTGGATTTACTTTAAAATATTTCATCAGAGAAAGAAAGCAAGAAAGGAAGGCAGAAAGGAAGGAGTGGATGGACAGAGGGAAAGAGGGAGGGAATAGAAGGACCAAATGATAGTTAAATGCCAAAAATATAGATGGAATAATATCAACAAAATATTGATAAAATGTACAGTGTATAGATATGTTTATTATACTGTTTTCTCTAATTCTGTTTTGTTTAAAAATGTACATTGAAAACATTTTCCATAAAAGCGATCAAACTTTCACTGAAGCATGAATTAACCTATTATTATTTGCCTTAATAATGCAGAATCACCTGAGGGGCTTGGGTAGAGTGTCACAATCTTGGGAAATAAAGCTGTAACATTATAGTGTAAGCTCTACGCCCAAACTTTATATGATTTTCAGTTTTTCCAACTATCAGACTGCTAACACAAATGTGAGAGATACAGAAGTGGAAAACAGATTTATGGAGATTTAACCAAACAACACAATGTATGGCGATTAAATCAGGAAAAAGAGAAATGCACCAGAACTATTTTGTAAGAAGTGAAAACATGTTTAGAATCCATTAATTGTGAAGAAAATGGTGCAGGTTTTCATGACAGAGTTCTGCTTTGATAATATATGACAGTTAAAATTCCAGGATCTGTACAAGTTTTACAAACCCCTCTATTCTACAAATTAAAGAAAAGATTATCTTAATTGTTCAATAATCTTCGATGTCAAACTAATAGGAAAATTAAGGTGAAAGTGGTGTGCAATCCTGGATTTATTCATATGAACTGGAAGGTCAGCCAGTCAGTCATTGAGAGATCTAGGTGAGAATGGGGTGATCTAACTATGGAGGGTTCAGAGAAGGCTTTATATAAGGTTCTGAGGAGTCAAAGCAGAGCCCGCAGAAGCTCGGAGAGTTGTGTTGTGTGTTTTTCTCCCTGGTTAGGTCTCAGCGAAGCCCCTCTGAGGAAGCAGTGTTGCCCTTCCAGAGCTTGAAGAGCCTCCTGTCTTTTTGAAGCAAATACACTCAATCTGATTTATAATCATTTGCTTCTTCTTCCACGGAAGGAAGAATTGGACCAAATGCTATTTTGATTCCGGTCAGAAGATTTTTCAAGCCTAAAGAAATTACTTCAAGTTCTTGCTTCTATTTTCTGGCAGGATTTCTCTTCAGTTATTACAAATATATGGATAGCTTCTCATTTCAACTTAGGTTCCCTTGCAGTCTCTAGCTAGTCCGTCCATCTCTGTGAGGCACAATGTTTATACATGGCTTAATAAGGTGTGCTTCTCTCGTGGGCTGAATCTTAGTTTCAGAGTGATTCAGTTGATTGAAGTGCCCAATCCATCACTGAAGATTTCACTTTTCTTTATAAGTCCTTATTTACTGCTTCTTCAGAATATGCTTTGTGGGATTTTAGAGTGTTCTACACTTAAATTATATATCACTTTGGTATTTAAATCAATGAATTTAAATTACTGCATAATCATTACTTTCAATTTGTCTTCACTTAAGGAATATGATATAATTAAACATGTTTGTTTGATCCGGTCTTGCAAATGAACCTATACATTTACATTAGGTGTCTATGAGATGAGTTAATTCTCTGGAGCTTTTTAAACCATTGGAAGAGGTTGTCAGTTCTTGGGCTGTCAGCAATCTCTCCTCCCTATCTCTTCTTTCCTCTATCTTTCCTCCCTTTCCCCTTCTTTTCCTTACCTCTTTCTCCCTGTCTCCATTCGTACTCTTTCCCCCCTCCCTTCTCCTACAGTGCTTATAGTGTGCCAGGCATGATGCTAAATCTTAGAATTAAGATATACAATAACTTTGAGGCTGATCTGACTTGCATATGCAACCAGGAACCAATTAAACTTGCTGTCATCATTTTCTGTACCCAAGGAACTTGAGAGTTGTTGTAGAAGTTGAAGGGGGAAACAATTTTATAAAGGCTAATATGTTTTAAACTTAGAGAGGTTGAGATGAATGAGAATTATAGGCAACTAACCTGGAAGATTTCATATATGCTGTTTCATCACTAGAAGTTCAACAGTGTCCATGCTTTAATATCTTCATGCTTCATTGTACTTTCATGAGAATATGACATATATTTATAAAAGCTATTTGATGTCCCAATCTAATTCTATCATCTGTGTAATATCTCCATTTGTTTCTCTTGGTTGATTTTCCCCTTCATTACGAGTTGTATTTTCCTGCTTTTTATAATGCTTGGTCATTTTTGATTGGATGCTAGACATTAGGATTTATCTTTTTTTGAATGCTGAATAATATTCTTAACTGTGAGCTTTGAACTGGGATACAACTAACTTAGTTGGAAACACTTTAATCCATCTCAGACTTGCTTTTAAGCTTTGTTATGTGGGACCAGAGTGCTTTCAAGTCTAAGGCTGATTTTGCTATACTATTGAGATAAAACAAACAAACAAACAAACAAACAAAACAAAACAAAAAAACCTTCTGAGTAGTCTCTCCAATGGCCTATGCATTACGAGGTTTTCCAGTCTATGTCACCAGGATCATAACTATTCTCAGCCCTTTGTGGGCTCTAAGGACCCTGTCACCTTATCCTTTCTGGCAGTTCTTTTCCAGACTCAGATTTTTTTTTTTTTTAACATGCATTGATTAGTCCTCAGCTGAAAACTCAAAGGAAGCCTTCTGGAAATTTCCAGAGCTCTTTCTGCATCACTTTCTTCTACGTGTTGTTCTCCTCTCCATCCAGCAGTTTCTGCTTTGTACCATATTCTTCAAGGTCTAGCCAAATGTGTTCTGAATTCTCAACTGTATACTTCATCTGAGAGAGTCTTCTGGGCCCTGTTTGGTTCTCTCTGTGCTATGGCCTGGAAACAGTCTTCAGGGAGTATGTGGAGGCAATCACTGTATCAGCTGGTCTGTTTCCCTATCTCAGGGATCACTACTTTGTGCTACAATTGTTGGGTAATATACATTTTGTCCAAATCTCTTAGTTTTTAAGTCAAGAGGGTCTATCAATCCTGTTACTCCATGTCGGCCAGAGGCCTATATATGCTATTGCAATCCTTAGAGCAAGGAGTTACTACTATATGTATTTTTATAAACAAAATAGCTGAAGCTTATATAGAATTAACAACTTACTAAAAATGCATGTTTAGTATGAGAAGAGTCAATAGGCAAACCTTGATCCTTCATATGTAAGTTCATATTTATTCCACCTTTGTATCTGACCACACATTCCTTATCTTATAAAATAGCTTTATATGGTGGGATGTAAAGAAGCTGATTTCCAAGAATTCAGAAGTAGGTGGTGAGAACGGAATGTGGTAAACATAGACATTTATTTTTCCAAGAAGTTTGGTAGTGAAGGAAGAAAGAGAAGACAACCTGAAATAAAGGAGAGGAACAGAAACCTCAGGAAAGTGTTAACACAGTGGGAAACTCTCAATCTGACTGTTCACAGTCATAAAGATAAATTAGCAATGAAGCACCTACCTAGAGCTTAAAACACTCAGGAGATAGTCTTATGAAAACAGTGTCAGGAAACCTTGCTGGAGGAGATGGGGTTTAAACAAGCCCATGAGATACCCATCAAGGAGGTAAAATAAAAGGCTCCAGGGAATTCATTGCAGAAGGACAGGGATAGAGGTGGGAAGAAAAAATATAATCCATATTTGCAAGATAGATAGTGTATAAATACAGGTAGCACAGGGAGTCTTGTTAACTTCCTCCTTTCCTAGATTTCATTCCAAGAAACTTACCCATGAGATGCACAGCCTGTGGCCAGTGATGAGGGCTAGGACAGCCCATTGGCTTGTCTACCTTCCTCTCCTCATACATATACCCTCAGCTATTACCCCATATGATTTACCATCCTGTCTTTACAAGGAAACTTAGAAGGTTTGGATGGAAACCATTAGGAAAATATTTAGAAAGTGATCAATAAAAGAAAAAGAAAGTGATCAATATGTAATTGATAATTTTGTATATGAATAAATGAGCTCAGTTTTTCTACGCCCCAAGAGCTGGAGAGAGAATATTTTCCTTTTGTCTCTGTTATGCATTATCTTCAGGAGAAATGCTTCATTCTGTCATCTCATTGCAGATTTGTATCTGCTATTCCTCCTCCAGTCACATTTTTCACCCTTCTTCATAAAAGAGAAGAGCTCTGTGCTAAGGGTAGAGATGAGGATTTAATTCATTTTGCTGTTTTGAATTTGTATTCAGTGTCTAGTCTACAACAAATTTGTGTTAACACACACATATACCCACACATATGTACATATACACATGTCATATTGTGGTTAACCAGTGGTCTTGTATCCATCCCTGTGTGTGTGTGTGTGTGTGTGTGTCTGTGCATGTGTGTGTGTGCATGCACACATGTGTAAAGGATCTTCTATATATTTACTATTTTATCATAGGGGTAACTGACCATTTTGGAGAGAGGGATATTTCAAAGAGCCTAGAGTCCTGAGAAATTAGCCTATTCCTAAGAAGTCATTCCTATTGGTTTAGGAAAAGTCAGTACATATTTCTGGGCTACCTGTGACTCATCTATAAAACAGGAATAAACTACCTGCCTTATTTACTTTATAGACTACCATGCCCTTCCCTTTGTGAGGAGGCCATGCTTGTTGCCAAGGGTCCAACATGGCCATAGCTATAGGGAAAAGGAGTGCACTGAGAGGATGGGAGGACCGCTAGGAGAGCTATAGTTGCAAAATTTGCAGAGGATTGTGCTAAGAGAAATGAGACCAGAAACAGGACAATCACACCCACAAGAACTGAAGGCTAGCTTTTGCTGGAGGTATAGTTAAGTGTCTGTTTTCTGTGAAGGTGGATATAATTAACTGCAGAGGGCTTTTATTGTTTTATTTGTTTCTTTCTGAGGTTGATAAACATGTTGGAGCCAAAGATGAATAATTTGGCACAAACTTGAATACAGTTACCCTTCATTCATGTAACACCCAGGCTATTTTTAATGTTAAATATTTATGAAATATAGCTCTGAAAGGGCTCCAAATAAATAGCATGTCAGGGTACCCCATGCTAATGTCCAGCTGTGCATCTCTCCAATATAGTTTTAGAGAAAGAAATAGGTTTGGATGGGGACAGATCAGGTTTCAACAAATAGCACCTGACCAACAAGGCAAAGAGTATCTCAGTGTGGCAGACGTAATGATACTTAATTCCACCCATCCAGTGGTTTAACCCTCAGGTTCTGGTGCCCAAAGATTCCTATTTAAATGATACACCAGAATTCCCATTGAGAGACATAGGCTAACTGAGGTTTGAACATGGGTGTGAGAAATAATTGTGCCCAAGAGAAGAGAGGTGACTAGGAGCCAGATATTTTCCATTTATGGGCAGGAAATATGACATGAAAATATAAAAGGGTCTCAAAGCCATATATCAGATGTTGCCTAAGAAATTAACTGAGTGTAATGCGTTTCATTTTTGTGAGAACATAATTATAACTTTGATTTCTGTGGAAATTATCTGAAAGAACTAGAGCATAATAAAAAAAAGACCAATTCCTTCCAAGAAAGGCAGCTCCACTCAGCCATATATTATGATATATACCTCCTTTTCTTTAAGCCTCATTCTAATTTCTATCTTGCCTTTTGGGATTCAGCTCATGCTAAAATTTAACATGCACCTCAAATACCTATGTCAGAAGTAGTTAAGAAGGAGAGGGGGTTAAACTATATAAAATAGAGCCACTTAAAGACATTAGTGTTCGTTGTTAGAGTGTTCTACTTAGTATACATTCTTTGAGTATATGGATTCAAAAACCTAAACTGAACAACAGTTTGGAAGCTGAAATTGACACATTTTTTTAATGTAAAGTTTTTCTATTCTTCAATTTTTGGGAAACTTTGAAAACCAAAACCAAACCAAAATACAACAACAGCAGAATATCCTACGCTGATGCCTGGCAATATTTAACAGAAAAAAAAATGATTTTTCTAGTGAAATTGTTCAAAACCACTGTCTCTCCATTTTTCTTTTAATGTACAAGAAAAGAGACGGTTGAGTAGGCTTATTAGAAAAAAAATGTACTTTTTTTAAAGATTTTATTCATTTATTCATGAGAGACACACAGAGAGAAGCAGAGACACAGGCAGAAGGAGAAGCAAGCTCCATGTAGAGAGTCCGATGTGGGACTTGATCCGGGTCTCCAGGATCATGCCCTGAGCCGAAGGCAGACGCTTAACCGCTGAGCCACCCTGGCGTCCCAGAAAAAATGTAATTTTTAAACTGACACTGAAAAAAGATACTGATAATATTGAGATTATGGATAGGTTTTCATAAAGATTAAAACGTAGAAAAGAGGGGTCAAGAAAGAAGCGCTCTCATAAGATTTCAATGCAAATTTTAAAATAATGTATATGTTGGAGTCAGAATTATCAAACTTTTGAAGAGGCAACTTGCTTATGTGGTAGCCTGAGACATTCCTTGTCTGCCATTTCTCCATAGAGTTTTAACAACAACAACAACTAAAACCAAATTATCCATACAAGTAGAGGAAGACTTTGGGAACAAAGTAGAGCTAATTACCTGATCCAGGAAGGACCTTAACACATACTTGACTCAGTCTTCTTTGTTCGCAAATGAGCTAAAAGCTCGAGAAGTCCTGTCAGGAGAGAACTTAGGAGGATATACAAGTTCATAGGGAAAATAAAGATTCAGGTATCAGCCACTGGAGAGCTGACAATCAGCCATGTGGCAGGATCTAAGAAAGTGTCCTCCTTATCAGAGGATGGAGCTACCAGTGAGATAGGCCCAAATACAAGTCTTCAATTCTGGGTGAAAACTGTTCAACATCCCCAAAAGGTTAACTGATTTTAATAAATGAACTGATACAAATGCTTGGACAATGAGAAATAAGAGGCAAGTCTGGATTTTCGGGGCCCGTGCTTCATTCATCTATCACTGCATAAGAAATTAGGCTAAAATTTAGTGGCTTATATCAGCAATAGTGATTTTATTTTGCTCCCGAATTTGCCATGGAGGTAATATGTGGCAGGGAGGGCTTACCTCTGTTCTATATGGTGCTTCAGCTGGGAAATTTGAATGGGAGTGGATAATTCACTGGTGATGGCCTTTCTCACCTTGCTCAAATGTGAGTGCTGACTGGGAGCTCAGCAGTGGAAAAAGAGCAGGGGATGCCAGTCCCATTCCATATGGATTTCTTAATGAGATTGCTGTGGCCTCCTTAAAGCATGCAGCTGGATTCTAAGAGTGGGAGTTCAAAAATACAAGAAGTGGAAATTGATATCTTAAATTACCAGCCAAAAACATGGCAGAAAGTTACTTTTACCATGTTGTTCAAAGGAGTTCCAAAGCCTGCCCAGACTTGAGGGTAGGGGACATAATCCTACATTGTAATTGGCAGAATGGGCCCTGTTTGGTCTGCCACAACCCGGGAGCCATGGGAATCTCCAAAATCATCTCAAGTAGTACCTTAGTAAGTATATGGTGGACCGAATACTAGGAAGTATTTCAAATGGACAAAAATGGAGAATCTTCTTTATTACTTAGGGGTTCAGAGGGAAACATGCAGGAATATGTGCAGGAAGTACCATCCACAGAATGGACATGGAAAATCACTCACATCCATAGGTTGGAGAAGCTAAGTGGCCACACTGGTCAGAGTGCTAAGAAGTCTCTAGATAGAATTTTAATCACTTTATAGTTATTTGCTGCTACCACTGAGGATCTACTTTTGCCAAAAATCTGATTCATTTGGTCATTCCATGTAGTTCTTTTCTGTACTTCTGGACTTTACACAATCTTCTTAAGTATGATATGTAGCAAGGGAGAGAAAATAATGAAATACTACTTAAGACAGGCAAACATACATATATCTTTGTCGTGGTAATAAGAAATAGGGTAAGTACTAAATAGAAAGAAAATATAAACACCTTATTACCTAGATATTTACAGATAAGCCATAGTTACTAAATATCATAAATTAGTACTGTATAATGAGCTAGGTAAATAAAAGTGGAAAATCTAGGACTTTGCCCACAAAGAGTTTTTCTACATACCTTAGAAATGATAGAAGTATTTAATCCAAGGACTACTATAAAGTGCAACAAAAGTAGCATGTATAATATACAGATGTGTGGTTGAAAATTCTGGCATTTGGCTAGAGTTCAAAGCAAGCAAACATACATAGCCATAAAAGTAGGTGGAGAAAGTTTTGATACAATAATATTAAAGTTGCAATAGGCCAGTGAGAATTCTAGTGGAGGTGGATATGCACAATTTTTGACAACTTTTTTTTAATGTAGTAACAGGGAGGAAAGTAAACCTAAACAGTAATTTCAAAGTTATTAAATGAAGTTTTCTTAAAACCAATTTAAAAAATCACATGACCAAAACCATTATTCCTCTGAGTTTTAATATTCTCACATATAAGAAAGAATGAAAGATGCTTTCAAATCCTTATTTTATTTTTAGAGAGAAGAGGCAAAGAAATCCAAACTGGTAAGAAACTGGTATAAAGAATTCAGTGAAATATATAATAGTTGCTGACAAGTTTAAGCCATTAAAGAGGCACGGTGTACAATGGGAGTTCAATTTTATTCCAACTGACAGATAAATCCTGTTTTAAAAATAGCTTTTTGTGATCTGAAAAATGATCAGAAGAAAATTCTGAGTATGCAAACACTTGTAATAAATCATCTGCATATAGAGAAACAATATATCAGATGATGCCAGTTTAAATATCTCATGAGGAATTGAATTAAGATGAGCAGCAAGGATCTCAACTAAAATTTAAAGCAGAAGGTGAGATAAAAGGCAGGTTAGTCCATGTCTGGTTCCTACTGCTCTGCAATGACAAAGTCGCACCTTGATTTGATAGCCAGGACATAAGGCTCAGCATTGTCCTCTCCCTCTTGCCCTTATTAGTTATGGAAGCATGGAAAGAAATGCAGATGACCTGCCTCTACTTTTGTCCAAATGATATATAAAAGTTATATGCTAATGTGTTACAAAGAGTCTCTTGCTTCATATATATGATTTCTAAAGAATTATACTTCTTTAGGAAAAAATCTAGTTCATAAGCACCCTGTAAATAATGTATGTGTATTTAAATAATCACACAATTCAATTTACTTTTTACTCCTTTTGTGTACAGTTTTATAATTTCTGTTTTTAATTTTATAATTCTATGATTTTGAATGTGTGCCCAGATTCATTCAGTCGTCACTCCTATTGGGACAATTCCTTCACCCAAACACATTCCCTCAGGCTCTGTATTACAGTCACATGTTCATTCCACCCCTAAATCTGAGAACCAATCTGCTCTCCATCACTAAAGTTTTATTTTCCAGATGACACATATAAATGGAACCATACAACATGGAACCATACAGCCTTTGAGATGGAAATCTTTTGAGACTGGCTTCTTTCACTCAATATAATGCTGTGACTTTCATTCAAGTTGTTGTATATATCGATAATTTGTTCTTTTTTTTATTAATGAATGAGATTCCATACTATGGTTGTACCATTGTTTACTTATCCACAGAAGGATATTTTGTTTGTTTCTACTTTTTGGCAATTACTAACACAGTCACTGTGTCTGTATGCATGTGCAAGGTTTTTTTTTGTTAATACAAGTTTTCTTTTTTTTTAAAAAAAATATTTATTTATTTATTTATTTATTTATTTATTTATTTATTCATGAGAGACACAGAGAGAGAGGGAGAGAGAGAGAGAGGCAGAGACATATTTAGAGGGAGAAGCAGATTCCCTGCAGGGAGCCTGATGTGGGACTCAATCCCAGACTTCAGGATCATGCCCTAGGCCGAAGGCAGACACCCAACCACTGAGCCACCCAGGCATCCCATTAATACAAGTTTTCATTTCTGAAGGATAAATACTGAGGCATAGGTGGCCAAGTCACATGGTGAGTGCATATTCAGCTCCTTAAGAAACTGCCAAATAATTTTCCAGGGTATCTGGAATTTAAACATCTCCGCATCTAAAACCTTGTCAGAGAATGTTATTTTTATGTGTTTAATTGTCCAGCATATTTTTAAAAACTTAAGTAGAGAAAAAGGATCTATTATATTTACCCAGATACTTATTGTATCTGTAGCTCTTCTTTTATTTCTCATGTTTTATATTTTCTTACTGCTATCATTTCCCTTCTTTCCTGAAGAACTTTTCATCCACTATTTCTCCAGATGATACCAGGGAGATTTTCAGAATTGTTCTTTCTGTTCTCCTTCTGGAATCTGATAATTTAAATATTATATGTTTTATTATAATCTCACAGTTTCCTGAGACTCATCCAGTAAGTTTGGGCAGTTGTCCTGGTTGGATTCGGGCCCCAAGTTCCAGCCATCTGTGTGCTGTGGCTCCAATGATCCAACGTTAGCTAAGCCTTCAAAGCTTTTACAGTGGTCTTGTCTCCTACTCAGTGGTCAGTCTGGGCCCTGAGTGGAAGTCTATCCATTAGTTCAGTCCTCAGTTTCTGGAATGATAGTTAGGATCAAATGCACACATAGGCAGTGAGGAGAGTAAAACCAGGGTTCATAAGCAACTTTATGGGATTGCGTTTCCAAGAGTTTCCTGTTTCTCTGTGTAATCTTCGTGGTTCTCTCTGGTTTTCCTTTTCAGTCCTCCATCCAGAAGCCATCCATTCATAGTATTGTTGATTGCGTTGCAGACTAAACAGGCATGAGAAGCATGGACAGTGAGAATAGTGGGGGCAGGAAAAGAGAAGAGAAAGGCCTCTGGAGAGACACAGAAAGAAAAATCAGGAGTTGGCCCTTCTCTCTTGAAAGGACAGTTCTACTCAGCCTGGAAGAAAGTTCGTTTCCTCAGAGTTTGGCTCACGGTTTTCCACTGTGGTTGATAGACTGTCGCCATAGGATTTCATGAGGACTATACCATGGCAGTTTTTAGAAATTACAGATAAAGCTACCATAAGCATTTACATATATGTTTTGGTATGTACAAATATTTTTATTTCTCTAAGTACAATAACCAGGAATAAGAATGCTGGGTCAAATGAGTGTGTATATATTTATCTGTGTAAGTATTGTCAGACGGTTTTCCCGAGTGACAGTAATGCAGTGTTTTCCCACCAGCAGTGCATGAGTTCTAGTTGCTCTGCATCCCACTCTGCACTTGGTATTATTTGTAATATTATTAGAGCTATCCTAATATTTGGGTAGTGGTATATCATTATGGTTTAAATTTGTATTCCCCTAATAGCTAATGACATTGGACATCTCTTCGTCTGATTTTTTTTTTTTTGCCATCCTTATATATTCTCTTTGTAGTGTCTATTCAAGTCCTTTGTCCATTTTGTAAATCTGAGATGTTCATTATAATTGTATTGGGGTTTGAGAGTTCTTTATATATTTTTGGATACAATTCTTCATAGATGTGTGGCTTGCGAATATATTCTTTCAAACCATAGCTAGTCTTCTGATTCTCTTGAAAATCTTTGACAGAACAACAGTTTTCAATTTTGATAAAGTACTGTTTTCATTTTTATCATCAAAAATCCTTTTGGTGTCATTTTTAAGAACTCTTGTTCTAGGCTCAGGTCATGGGGATTTTCTCCTGAAAGTTTTATAATTTTTAGTTTACATTTAGATTTATAATCCATTTTGAGTTGACCTTTGTGTGAAGTGTGATATTTAGGTCAAAGTTTGTTTTCACCTATGGATGACTAATTATTCCAATGCCGTTTGTTGTAGAGACAAATTTTTCTCCATTAACTGTTTCTTCATTTTTGTTAAATATCAAATGGTTATGTCTGTTTGAGCCTTTTTCTTCCTTACCTATCCTTTTCCAGTGATTGTGTCTTTCTTTCTGTTCTAATATCACCCTCTTGATTACTGTAGCCTTATAATGAGTCTTGAAATCAAGTAGCATGAATCTTCCAAACCTGTTCTTCTCTTATAAGCTGTATAGCATTTCAGTTCCTTTATTCTTGCATACAAATTTTAGAATCAGCTAAGACAAGCCATTTTAAGGAAATAATAATATATTTCTTTAATCTTAACCAAAAATTTATTTTATTTAAAAAGAAAGGTTAACATTTTGCCTTGTTTTGCATACTATACATTTGATGTCCACAGAAACTACTTTATAGAACATTAGCTATAAAAAGATATGTAGATATTTTATAAAATATATATATATATATATTAGACCTTCTACCAATTGCCTGTTATTGATTTATTTGAAATTCACTTATTTTCCATATACAATAGTATATTTGGTTCATATACAAAAATATAAATACCAAAGTAAAAGTAAATTTAATACTTAAATTTTAAAAGTCTACAGTTGAGTTGGTGAAAGTTTAACACATCTTCTAAACACCATTACCAATGACAGGATTTGGGTTTTGTAGCCCTCAAGATGAATAATGGTGTGTGCTTTGAAATACTTGGTCTTCCATTATGTCAGGCACTGTCTCTGGCCTAATTACCCCACTACCTTATTTTCTGCTAGATTCCATTAAACCCCATAGAAACAAAAATGCCAGACTGCTACTTTTTAAATATCTTTTATAACCATCCTATTCTGGAAAATGAGATCAAAGGGAACATCCACTTGTGATTTTTCTGGAAAAAGTTTTTCTCTGAAAAGACATATGGAAAAATGCTCATTGTCATTCTGCCTGGATGTGGCCATGTGTCATGTGTCTCCTGTGGCAACCATCCTGTGACATTGAGAGCAGAATCATGGCCAAGTGTAGGGTTGCTGATATAACAAGAGAAACGTATCATTGGTTACATTTCTGAGTTGCTCAAATCAACTCTGGGACTGCCATTTGCTTCCAGGAGTATTATTTAAAGTAATAAATTATCTTACTTTCTAAGCCACTTTGGGTTGGGTATCCTGTCATTTGTTTTTAGAGACCTCTGAATGGACCTATCTCTATAAATGTGCAACCAAAGCAAAATAATTTCATTAGAATCTCTTCCTTTCTTTTCTGGAGAAACTCTGATTTCTTACTAGATCAAGACATGTATTCAGGGCCTTTCAAAAGGCCATGAGATAAAAATACTACCCATGCACTCTGACTTCCTTCATCAGAAAACTATGCTACTTACTTATGTGGAATTTCACATTTCTAATTGTGTATAATTAAAATGGGATGATTTGGTGCAAAAAGGGCTGTACTGGGGTCCTAAGACCTCAATCCTGCTTCTGACTTTGCTAGTAATTTATTCCATTGATTTGGGTGACTTATTAACCATTCTGTGCCAGTTTCCTAAACTGAAAGATAACAATTTTATGGGAAATATTGTAAACTCTGTGAGAAATTAATTACCACCCTACTATACTACCATGCCCTAACATGCAAACACACTGGACTCAAGGAGTAGGAGCTCTGCTAATGTACAGGAATAGGAACTGTTGCTTTTATTGTACTTTTTTTATTTTAAAAAGATTTTGTTTATTTATTCATGAGAGACACAGAGCGAAAAGAGGCAGATACATAGGCAAAGGGAGAAGCAGGCTCCTCAAGGGAAGCCCGATGTGGGACTCGATCCCAGGACCCCTGGATCATGCCCTGAGCCAAAGGCAGACACTCAACTGCTGATCCACCTAGGTGTCTCACTTTTGTTGTACTTGATAGAAGTTACATATATATATACTACTATGTGTAATGCTGTTTAGAATCCCATTTTAGATTCCTATTTTTAGAAATCACAAATCTCTGTACTCTTTGGTTTGCTTCCTCTTGTCATTGAAAAAGCATGAGAAGCCTGGCATTGTCTCTCATTTAAGATCACTACACCCACCAGACAATGACTAGGTGGCCTCGGAAAATTCTGTTAGTGGACATGCCTCAATGGGTTATTTCTTCTGCAATTCTTGTGATTAGAGGTGAAAACAAATTAAGTCTAAGATTCTGTGTACAGATGGAGTGAAGAGACCAAGGAGTTCATAAAGCCAACTCTAGTTTTGTCTTAAGCTTGAGAAGAAAATAAAAGCTCTGCTTTCTTTAAATCATATCATAAGTCCTTGATGAAATGCTTTTTTAAATTCTCTTGCTGATTCTCTCAAAATGTCCACATATTCTCCAGGCCCTCAAGTAATCAAATCCTATCATCTGAATATCTGTTCCATCCCATGCAATCATGTGTCAGTGATTGGCACAAGCTAATGGAAAGAGCAACTGTTGATTAAATCTGAATGAATACATCTGCACTTTCTCATTGATAAGACCTTAGTCTTCGCCATAAACTGAGGAACTTTTCCCTCATTTAGAAATGTATAACTCTTAAATACATAGTGAGATACACATAAGAACACTATCAAAGATAATAAAAAAATACCATATCTTTAAACATTGGTTGCAACTGTAGTGATGGACAGACTGACAAAGTGAAGAGAATCAATGGAAGAACATATTTTTGAAGAAAGCCAAATGAGTGGTAATGTGAGATGTGTATCCAGTGATCCCATCTATGGGTTAAGATTCTACTCAAGACCTGCATGGGCATCAAAGATGCTAGTTTTTATATCATGATTAGATCATATATGAGATAACCAAAGCTCAAAGAATTTACTCATGCTTTATTTAGCAAGCACGAATTTCTGTATCCAAGGCACTCTAATAGTATGAGGATTACAATGATTATAAGGTCATAGTCTTCGTGTTAAATAGGCTTAAAATGTAGACAAGATGAACAATAATCACAAAAGTGCAATAAAATGTTCTGTTAGGGATGCAAACGCCTGTTACAAAGCTTGACACATAATAGTGATTTAATGAGTGTTTATTTAAAAATGAATAGAAGAATAAATAGAAGAATTGATAGTTATGTGATCAGAGGCAAGGTTTGGGAAGAGTTTATTAGAGGAAGTTGTCTAGAAAAAATGGTAGGAATTGATCATGGTGATCTTAGTGATCATGGTGTCATTCTCAAAAGAGAAAGACATTATAGGCAGAGGACTTCTGATCAAAGATTCAGAACATTATAGAATTGTGCTTATATTTGGCATAGAAACCTACCCAGAGGATGCGTAGGCATTTTGCAAATATGCAGAGCAAATATTCTGATGACTCTCTCTCTTTACCAAGATGAGAAGTATTTGTAGTCAGTTGCCCATGGAAACTTTCCTAATTATTCACGTTAGGAATTTGCCTAGTTAACTTTGAGAAAGCTATTTGTTCATTCACAAAGTCACACATTCTTCCATTCCTACTTATTTATTGAGTGAATATTTATGTGAAAATCTGTATTACTAGGGGTGCAAGGCTTTGCAGCTTAATTTGTTTCCCAGGAGCAAGAGGCATCTGCCTCACCTAGGAGCTTGTTAGAAATGCAGATTATCAGGGCCAGTCTCAGATTTACTGAATTAGAATCTGCATTTTAACAAGATTCCCAGATAGTTCATATGAATATATATTTGAGGGATACAAAGAAAGCTTGCTTCCAGCTTTCTAGGACTTCCCAGTCTGGTAAGGGAGATAAAACACATGTGCAAATAGTTATACTTTAATACCAGAACCCACATGGTGCATGCCAATATGTGTGACTCAGATTGGCACAGACTTTGAAGTCAATGCTAATTTAAAAAAAAAGTAGTTGCTTTCCATGTCAATTTGGACAAGTTATTTTTCCTTTCTCTGATTCAGTATCTTTATCTGTGGGTTCCTGATGATAACTATTTTCCTAGGCTGTTAAAGAATTAGGGATGTCCCATTTGAGTGCCTCTACCTGGAGCAGAATAAGAACTGATAAAATAGTAATGATTATTCTGGAGGCTTAAAAGTTAACTGTTTGCAGCTAGATATGCCACTGTAGATAAATTTTCATGGAAAAGTGATATTTTATCTGTGCCTTATACATAGTTTTAATGTAGGGTGTTGGGAATGCTCAGGGAATGGGATATTCAACCATCTAGTCATGATTTTCAACTATAGCAAGCTATATTTCTTACATATATAGATACTACTTGAGAGTCAAGGACCTCATATGTTAGAAAATTCATCGTGCAATTTTGACCAATCGTCTATCTGCAAATTTAATAACATAGCATAAATTAAATAAGTTGCTCAAATGCATTACTAATTTCATTGTTTCAGAATACCTTTAAAACAAAATCTTTTTCAAAATAAACTGCCTCTTATAGTTTTTTTTAGCTTAAAATAAAAATTAAATGGCTTTGCTTGTTTACTGTTGGAAACAGAGTGAGGCTTTATAAAAACCATGAAATTCAATTATGGGTATTCACAGTGAATGGACAAATACAAATCATGCACCTTCGAATTTGCTGCCATTTGTCAATTTAAAGATTTTTCCTGGTAAAATATAGACTTCCATGTATTATGCATTGTTTGATTGAAAACATTGTAACCGAGTAAAATCATTTCATCAAACTTACCTTGATTATGAAAGCCAGCATGGACAGTAAAAACCTGCCTTCTCAGTATTTGCTGGCAGGAACTGTCAGCTCTCTCACACTATGAACTGAGAAAGGTGAAGCATCTACGTTCAGCTGATGAGACAATGACAGATACTAGCCATTCAATTTTTCCATTATAATTTTACTAACTTTTTAGTTAAAAACACTAGGGTTAATGCTCATTGTTAAAATTGTCCAAATTATAAGTGAAAACAATGACAGTGCTATCCAGGGAGAAATATGAGTAGTTATTTACTATTCCAACCTTTCTTTCCTCTCCCAAAGCTCTGCCCAATGAAAATGACAGTGTCTTCAGAGGGCAATAGGAAGTTGCAAGAAGACTAGACACAGGTGTAGAAAAAGGACTTAGAGTCTCTTCACCAGATAATCTTGTGCCTCCCTGGTTTGTGCATTTCCATGTGGCTTAGGTTACACTTTTGATCAATATTCTGGTTTTCTACTTTTGTTTTCTCCTTTGGGGGCCCATAAAAGGCAATATTAAGGACTTCTATCTGCCTTCTTCCTGGTTTCTCAAGAGAGTAGAATTTTTGCTGCAAGTAGGAGATAGAGGAGCAGTTTGAACGCTGAAAAATTTTAGGTTTTGGGCTTGACAAAGAATATAAAGGAAGGATTTCCATAGTGTCCTTGTCTATTCTTTAGGCTACTGGTGGGTTTCCAATATATGGCAATATGTAATTATATATATATATATATGTGTGTGTGTGTGTGTGTATGCATATATATATATACACACACACATATATATATGTTTATAAGTGATCTAGAAACAATTTAGTCATTTTGCAAGAAAATAGAAGCAATTTGTTCACAATTATTTCACAAATGTAAGATTCAAGTGTTCAGTAAAATATCATTATCAGCTAAAAATATATTCTTTCAACTCATAGCTTCTCTTTTGATTCTCTTGAAAGTCTTTGACAGAGCAACAGTTTTCAATTTCAATAAAGTACTGTTTTCACTTTTGTCATCATAAATCCTATTGGTGTCATTTTTAAGAACTCTTGTTCTAGGCCCAGGTCATGGGAATTTTCTCCTGAAAGTTTTATAATTTTTGGTTTACATTTAGATTTATAATCCATTTTGAGTTGACCTGTTTTTATCAAAGGATATTTGGAATAGTTTCTTTCACATATCTTTAAGTTTACAAGTTGTTTCTTGCCTCAACTTAAGTATTTTCCCATTTAAAAAAATAATTGAAGTATAATTAACCTAGTGTATGTTAGTTTCCGATTTGCAATATAGTAATTCAATAATTCTATACATTACTCAGTGCTCACCATGATAAGTGTGCTTTTTTCTTAAAAGATTTACTTATTTATTTGAGAGAGAGAGAGAGAGAGAGAGAGAGAGCAAGTGTGACGGGCAGAAGGAGAGGAATAGAGGGCCAGAAGTGGACCCTGTGCTGAGCGTGGAGCACAACACAGGGCTCTGTCTCACGACCCTGTGATCATCAACCTGAGCTGAAACCAAGAATCCAACACTTAATCATTTGTACCATGCAGGCGGCCCACAAAACGTGTACTCTTAAGCCCCTTCACTTATTTCATCCATCTTCCCATCCACCTCCCCTCTGGTAATCACCAGTCTGTTCTTTGTATTAAAGAGTCTGTTTTTTTTTTCTTTTTCTCTTTTTTCCTCTGTTCATTCATTTGTTTTGTTTCGTAAATTCTCTGTGAGTGAAATGATATGGTATTTGTCTTTCTCTGACTTATTTCCCTTAGCATTATACCCTCCAAGTCCTTCTATGTTGTTGTATATGGCAGGATTATTCTTTTTTATGGTTTAGCATCAGGGAAATGCAATTCAAAACCACAATGAGATATCATCTTATACCTGTCAGAATGGCTAAAGTCAAAACATAAGAAATAACAAGTGTTGATGAGGATGTGGAGAAAAAGGAACCCTCATAAACTGCTGGTGGGAATGAAGACTGGTGCAGCCACTGTAGAAAAGAGTATAGAGGTTCCTCAAAAAAAAATAAAAAATAGAATTACTGTATGATCTGCTGTTCCACTAGTGGGTATTTGCCCAAAGAAAATGAAAACAGTAATTCAAAAAGATATATGCACCCTATGTTTATTGCAGCATTATCTACAATAGCAAAGATATGGAAGCAACCCAAGTGTCCATCAACTGATGAATGTATAAAGAAGAGGATATATATATATATATATATATATATATATCCCATTATATAGAAGAATATATATATATGTATATATATATAATGGAATATTACTCAGCCATAAAAAGGAGTGTTTTCTTATCATTTGAGTGCTACTTTCATTTGCTAAATTGGCTTTTCATTATTTGTGTTACTTTATATTCCAAATTGTAGTAAGAAGTCCAGTAGCTCAAAAAATAACACATTAAAGCACAAAGTAGCAATAAGTATAATGAAAGGTCATAAATCCTATTAATCCAATAAGATGACATAACATAAATCTGTGTATGTTTGCAAAAGTTTATCTGCAAATGGGGTAACTTTTTACAGATAGCAAAACCAAAATGTGAATAAGTATAATATAGACATCTGAAAATTAGATTTTTTTTTTTTTTTTGGTCAAGACACAAATTGTTCCACTAGTCCCCATTGTCTTGTCTGTTAAATATTTCACCATAGTGTCTTAAAGCCATAGATTATTTCCCTGACATTTTCAAATAAAACAGAGTAACTTCTCTGTTGTGTCAATAGATTTTCTAAACAAGTGCAAAGTAATGCTGTCCAGGATGATTTTGATGGATACAGTCACTAATGGTAGAGAAGGTAACACAGCTAGGAAGGCATCATTTGAAGTTATTTTCCTCATGACAGAAATTGGTCAGTTGCCTTGCATGGTAGCTTCTGAAAAACCACAAAGTTAGTATCCTTGTAGAGAAACAAAATAAACTATTTTCAAAATTCTTAATTAAGTTGCATTTGTGGTCATCAAATATTAAGTGTTTTTTTTTTTTTAAAGATTTTATCCATTTATTCATGAGAGACACAGAGAGAAAGAGAGTGGCAGAAACATAGGCAGAGAGAGAAGCAGGCTCCATGCAGGGAGCCTGATGTGGGACTGGATCCTGGGCCTCCAGGATCACGCCCTGCCCTGAAGGCAGATGCTCAACCTCTGAGCCACCCAGGTGTCCCTATTAACTGCTTTTAATAAGAAATGTAGGCACCATCTTGTGTGCAGACTTGAAGATATTTAAACTTAAATTTAGCCAAAAGTGTAGTGTATGAATCCATACTTAGCACATATATGGTGAATACATATTTATTATTTGTAAGCCTTTATATAGCTGTTCACAGTTTTATTGGAATCAAGGCTGATGGAGCCGTGATGTAAAAAGGATGCTGTGACATGAATACAGGTTTGCCCCTGAGTGCTTGTGTGCCCACTGCTTTAATCACAGGAACCAGTTGGAAGATAACAAAATGCTCTCTCATATTGGTTTGGTATTAAAGAAAACAGTGCAAATTGTAAGTACAGTCAAATCACAGCCATAGAGTGGTTGTTTTCTTTGAAGTCTTTGGAGAAAATTGGCATAAACAAAAGACTTTACTTTTCCATTCTTAAATAAGCCAACAAGTGGACAAGGTTTTCAAGTAGGCTATAAATTATGGGTAGGTTAAAAATGTCTTAATGACACTAGTAATACTAATCAAAACCATGTATATTGTTTTCATATATTGCTCAAATGGAATATTTCAGTAATATTGATTTCTAAAAAGAGTGTTAACCTATTATTTTGAATCTAAAATATGATTTCAATGTGGTAGATAAAATATCTGGGCTTAAGAGGCAGACAGAATCTTGGTACAAGTGACTCCATTGCTGAGAAAGGTATTCTTTTCCAGAACATGATAGCTGTTTTCATTTATCTGTGAATCACACCTGAGTATTGAAACAGAATGTGATGAAATACTTTCCAGAGCTGCAAGCAATACATAAACAGATTAAGCATTTATTCAATCCTACCTCCCAAGTTGAACCATTTTAACTGCCCAGTTTTTGAATATAATAGGCTTGTCAATTTAGGTTATGATGTAGCCCATGAAAAGAGTTTTTTATGTAAGACAGTCTTTTTTATTTTATGATTTCATGAAAATGATCCTACTATGGAGAACTAACATAGCCATCAAATGCTTCCATTTCAGATCACATATAATAATTATGAACCTCTGTCATATAATTTACCAAAGGAAAGAATAATAAAAGTAACCAAGAGGATCATGGTGAAGCTACTTATCATGAAATCAGATAAAGAGAATTTCTAAAAAGAATGTTATATCATCTCAGGACTCTCTTCCATCCACAGCAATCTTGCTCTTCTGAACTTCTAAATCATTTCTTTTCTATATTGATTGTTTTCTCATTTTTCTGTGCTTGGCTTAGGTTTTCTTCCTCATTTGACCTATATTCATGTTACACGTGACTCTTAGTATGTATTGAAGGGCAAACTGCTAGTATAAACAACAAAACCCACATTCAATTGTTTATGTTTTGTCTATGCCTGTTTCAGGTCAACAGCATCAGAATTTAACTGTTGTGACAGGAACCACATAGGTCAGGAAGCCAAATCTATTTCTTTTATCCTGCTACTTTATGGACAGATCTTTACCGGGTATACGTTGTTCAAGGCCAGAGATTTAGTAATTTTTTTTCAAATACTTGATAAATGGGTTTTTTCAGGCTTAATAGCATCTGATATTTTTATAGTGAATTTATTCAGCCATCTATAATTACCCTTATGGATACTTTTACCAGAATGTCACTCATATTCAAAGTATCTTCAGTCAGGTTAAAACCCAGTTGGACTATCATGAGCAGTTATGCATGAATCAGACATGTTATCCTATTTACTACTGGTATGGTAAAGTAAGCCTGGTAAGTTCTCTTGGGACTGAAGCAACACATTTTGACAATTTCCAATTAGCCACACCAAACTGATTCTCCAAAAGAAGACTGTAGCTCCTCAAAAGACCCATGTTCTCCCCAGGCAGAGTTGAGTTACTATAAATCATAGTGACACAGTGCATTCACCCATAAGACCTAATACAGGGATAGTTTCCTCAAGCACATTCCAATTTAGCCTTATCCTAAAAAGCACCTTGGGGTACACTGAAAACTCTATGGCTACTTGGGTCTTTTTATCATTTATAAGTGAATGATTTTTAAATGCAAATATTTTCTGTTAAGATAGTAAAGTAAAACCTGCATATTTTGGAACATTTTACTATTAATAGTCAGCTTTGTGGATGATGCAGACTGAGTTCAGGATCATTACATTTTCAGTCACATCCAGAACCTCCAATCTATAAGATTAAAGGCTGTCTATTTTTAAATTCTTGCTGCACATCCCCACATTAGTTTACTCACATAAAGGTGGGGTGCCATTTCTTTATTTGGTTATGGGAATAACATGGTTATTTCAATCATGTCGCCATAATTTTTTTTAGCTTTGCATATATGAAAGTTATCTTTCTGGTACCTAAAGTATTTCCAGAATAAAGAGATAATTCAATGTTTCAGTATTTTTAAAAATCAGACTCCTAACATACATTTAAGCCATAGTTTTAGAGACAGACATGCTTTTAAGGAACAACTGGTCAAATGTACTCATTTCGTAAATTGGGGGGTGGGGGAGTAAAGTGATGTGTCCAAAGTCCAGTAGCCAGTGGGCAGACGAGGCTAAGACTACTTTGCCCCAGTTCCTGATCTGACTACTACATACTGCTGTCTTCATATGGTGTTAATCCCCAAAGAAGATTTCAGCTGTTTTATATTTCTTTGAGAGAAATTGGATGAGATTCCACTGAGTCTGGCTAGAAGAGATAGGCACCATTGTTCACACATGGCAGCTCACAAAATTGAAGATTAGACACGAGAACTGATTTGCCCAAAGCCATGTCGCAGGTAAGGGCTTGAGTACCTTTTCTACTATTCTCTTTACCAGACTCCCACTGAGATTGCTAGTTTCTGCATGAAAGCTTATATCAACAGTTTTCATTTCACAGACAATCAAATGATGTATTTTGTAACTATATGGCCACAGGTTATGATTAATTGCACTATGCCCTAATTTAGAGGTAGAAATTAAAGGGTAATTATGTGTCACTAAAATTATCTGCTCACAACATCGATTATTGTAGACTACTATAGTTGGCAACAACACTCCCCTATAGAAAAAGTAGAAAAATACACTTCTCTAGGACAAAATTTTCATGTTTTACTTATCAAGGTCATTACATATCACTAAGTTCATGAAAAAGCCCCAACATAGTCTTATAAAATGATAATTTGCCTTTATTTTCCACAGTTTTTGTATCTAAGTGTTGACTTCAGTATTAGTTTAC
This sequence comes from Vulpes lagopus, assembly GCF_018345385.1. NCBI lineage: Eukaryota > Metazoa > Chordata > Mammalia > Carnivora > Canidae > Vulpes > Vulpes lagopus. The sequence continues at coordinate 105,943,792 of NC_054828.1, forward strand.
TTTTGTTGGATTATAAGCAGTATTTTGTTGAGGAACAGAAATTGTGAAACATGAAAATATATATCCAACAAGTTATAAACAAATAAATAAAATCGGATATCTTATCTTAATAATGTTTCCTCCAAAATCCACTTTTCTACATTGAAGTCAGTGCTAATAATGTTTGTGTTGGTGGAAGGAAGGTGAATGATGTGTGTGTGTATGTAGGATGGATGGCTACTGCTGCTGATCAAACCAATTTAGCTATTGTAATAGAATTGGATATTTTTTCCTCAGACATGTTTTGGCAATTACCATCCAATCACATAGTACAGATTTTGTTTGCTTTCTTTCTTTTGAAATATTTAGAGTTGTCATAGTTCTTTTTTTCTCATAAAATAAGCAATGAGGTAGAAGAAAGTCAGGGTTGAGTTTTATTTTAATTGTACATTATCAGCATTGTAACTTCAGCACACATGTTTTTGTGACAGATGCTAATTAAATGACCTTTAATCCAGGAACGTCTATATTTAATTGTGTGTCATGGAGAGCATTTTTTTTTTTTAATTCTAGATGCCAGCCATGCCTAACACCTCCTTCTGAGGAAACTCATGACAAGAAGCTATTTCTGTATAGTTTTCTCTCACTTTTTTTCTTTATTCTTCTGTGTTCTGGTCAAAATAGATTGAATCTAGAGCCAGAGGCAATCATTAATTACTTGTTAATTAAAAAGAGGTGATTTGATATAAGATCTCTCAATATTGGGGTACTATATTCAAAAGCATAATCAGGAAACATTGAAAGAAGGTCCACGTAGAAAATATAACACAAGGAAAATACAGCGTATTCTGAAAAGTTTTAAAGAAAACTGGGTCATTAGAGTTGTTCATATACCCTGAGGAACTGTGAGACTTTCCCTACTGTCTTTGAAATTCTGACATATTCCAGTCTTTAAATTTCTGGGTCCCATGACTGTGCACCATGACTATGAAGTGAATATAATAGTCCCATAGTACTTTATCCCCCTGTGATTTCTTGTAATGATCCTTATATCAAAGAAACAAGACAATGGGAAAAAAAAACAGGAAGTGTAAAAAAAAAACAGTACAATTACTACACTTCAGAAGAACACTTATGAAACTGGAAGGGAACATAGAGGTCACCAGTGATAATCTGTTTATCTTCCTTAGTAGTAAAAGGGGCACTAGAATCCACATTTTCAATAGTCTTTCCTCCGCTAACCTAACTTTCTAGACTTATTTCAGAGTACAACCCCATCTTTCATTATTCGCTCCGAAATAATTACTCAATGATTCACTCATAAGTCATAGCTCACAGCACACACTCTTGTTCTAGTTCTTTCCAGTTCTCCTTTCCCCTTATCTCTTTGACAAAATCCTACTCACCTTTTGAGATCTGGTCAGAATGCCTTGTTCACCAACAAATCACCCACAATACACAGACACACTGTCTTCCTCCATACATGTGCTTCTCTTATATATTGTCTCATATTTCAGTAGCATTAGCACTTTTCTGCTTCTCTGAAGTGATTATCTGCTTTTTAAAGAAGTGACATGTGTCTGCCTACATGTGTCTGTCACTATTCTACAGGGACTAGAACAAAGGCCACCATATATTGCTGATGTTTCAAAAGTAGGATGAGTTGAGCAGAGGTTAACTGACTCTTGCTCTTTCTGTACAGTTGTGTTGTGTGTGCTAACAGGGTGAAAATAATGAACTCTATCATACAATATCATATTTCAGAATAGTTATTTGTCTCTGATTTTTTTTCAAAATATGGTTTAAGGAGAAAAAAATATCCTCTATTAAAACCATATAGTGACTAAAAACAAAAGTGAAATAAAAGATTTCCTAACCGTGTAACAACACGAAACTCAGGAACTAGAATGGGTCTTGCCACTGGCATAAGTCTTTTAATATTGTATCTCCTAGTAATTTGTTATCTTTTTCCACCAGCATTTTCCACCAGCAGATTTCTGAAACTTCCTCCTAAATAATTCTTGTGCTAAAAAATGAATTATTTAGTTACTCATGACGGGTATCAATGGTGTAAACTGTGAAGAAAACAACAATTGGCCTGCTTTGTCTGATTTAAAGTTTTGTTTGTTTGTTTGTTTGTTTTATAAACAATGTATTGCAATTATTTTAGACTTCCCCCACTCCCTTGATTACAGTGCTTTCTCTTGTTCCTGAGGCTTTTGGTGCCTCACTTCTCCCAGACTACTTTGTGGTTGTGGGCTAGCCTACCTGTTCCTTTACATTTTATCCTTGAATTCAGGTATATGGCTCACTAATGTGATCCTCAGTATCTATCAGAAACCTACAAAGTGCTCAATAAATGTTTGGTGAAAGAATGAAATCTTATATTAAATATACAAGATAGTCTCTGATTAACAACTATTTCCACTCAATAAATTGCTTATGTCCAAGTTGAATTAAGTCACAAATGAGATTTTCCAATATTCATTAGTCTTTCATCAAGCAGTAAATTACCTTAAACCTTGTTGTCTTTTCTATTCTTATTCGAATTCTCTCTTTTAGAAAACCACTCCCAATCAGCAACCAAAGCAGAAGCAAAATGATAAATATCTAAGTAATCCCCCTAATTTTTTTCACTCTTAAAATTCCTACAGAGTAGTTAGAGCAGCATTGTTTGACTTCCTGATTATACAAAGCATGATTTCTACAAGTAAATTCATTCTAACCAAATTCAATAAAAACATAATTGGTGCTTCCATGATTCATGTTAAATATGGTAGAATGTGTTCTCTAAGTGGTTATTGGACGTAAATCATATATAAAATACTTTTAATATTTTCATTGCATTATGCTAATAGCTTAAAAATAAAGTTATTTCTAAAATATTTGTTTTGTGCTTTCTCATTTGCTGAATTGTGGTTTACCATTTTTAGAAAATGACTGGGAGTAAAAAGAGTACTTCTGGGTTTTTTGCTTGTTTTCTTTTTTCTTTCTTTCTTTCTTTCTTTCTTTCTTTCTTTCTTTCTTTCTTTTTTGTTTGTTTTGGACTAAAGGAAAAAACTTGGAAATCTCCAAGGAGATCTGGCTTTTAGATTTGTGCGGAATGGCCACAATGCTTGTCTACAACCTTGGCTTTTCCTTTACATTTGCCATAGGTTGAGCATCTATTGAGAAATGCTATATAATACTCTCTGTAATTGTAGTCTATGTACTCTATGTGTAAACTTTTCTAGGATGTTTTCAGAGATTGGAACTGGGAGATGGTGTTACCTGACAGATGGATGCAGTTATGAAAAAGAGGGAAAGATGTCACATTTTCCTACTAAGTACAAAAATGAGTAAATTATTAGCTTCTTTCTGCCTTTCCTTTGATTTTAGGATTATAAATTTCATCTTTTCTTCTATACTTCATTAAAGGAGGATATAATCTTCATTAGAATAGAGATTTTGTATGTTTTTGTATGTCCTATTACTCCTGGATATCCAGAACTATAAAAATATCTACCACATAATAAGTGAAAAAGTATGAATTAAATGAAAGAAATTGAGTGATTTCTTTATATTCTTTGAATTGAAAAGATTATACTTTGTATCATTTTTTCTACATCTAATTTTTTGTGGCTCCATCTTCCTTAAACGCTTAAATGAAGGTAATTTACAAAAACAGATTTTCTGCACTCAGGATCACTTACTTTCATGACTTGAACAATCTCCTTTGCAAATAGCTTCTCCCTCTCCGTCTTCTCCCCACCCGATTTCTGTGAACATCAGGTCTATATTTTATTTGAGTCTAACTTTAGGTTCCCTAATGTCAACAGTCCCCGGTTGGAATCCATTTTGTCTCCAAAATTATCATCTGGGTTCCCAGTTTGACAGCTTACTAGACATCTATGCTCTACTGGAACTACTTTTGGTGTTTCGTTTTTGTCCTTTTCTACATTCAATAACTTAACACACTCTACTCTCTTCTGTTTATCTTTCTCATCTCCCTTACATTTACCATAGTTGCCCCAGGCCTTTATCATATCTATTCTGTTCTATTGCAATGAATTATCTCTGTAATTAAATACTCAAAAGCCAACTATCCTTGTATTCTTAAAATACAAGATAGGTAGTATCACTACCTTTCTTAAGCCTTTTAATGTCTACTCATTGCCTAAAGAATAAAATCTAACTATTTTGACTGGCTTTCAAAAGCCTCTAAAATTTAGCATATTTTCTAGCTTCATTTCATCTTATATATCCTAAAAAAGTCATAAAGGACTTCCTTTGATCTTCAAAATGGCCATCTGCTTTAATACTTCCAGATATCCAACTAGTGAGTCAAGTCAAATGCCACTTCTTGGATTAAGTCTACTCTGCATCATTCTGCTAATCCTCTATTATAGCACAAATTTTTTTTCCAACACAGTTTTCTATTTATCTATGCCTTTTTCTGTATAGCCTAGGAAGTTTTTGGGGGCAGGGATTGTGTCTTATTCAGCTTTGTGCATTTCACAAAGTGTAACATGTTTTATATATAGTGTTGTTCGAAGAATTTATTTGAGTGTGCTGTTTCTTTCCCACAGAGACTAGCATATTACATCTTCAACCCATTGATTAGCTTAGTCTGTGAAGAAACTGTGCCTGGCCAGAATTATGTGGTAAAGCTGAGCTCTGTCTTAGATATCAGTGCAGGTCTATCTCTGTATTAGATAATCTGTTAAAACAAATGATATAATAATACTGAGCCTGCTGTAATTTCCTCATCAAGAAAAGGTATCTAGAAACAAATTTTATTTTTGAATTATAAGTGTTCTGAGATGTAACGACAATTTAGCATGAAATGACAGCTTTTGACTGATCATGCCCTAGGGTCCTATGACCACCTCTGTTACTACAAATGTTTTAATATCAACCTAGTTACCCAATGCATGGAACCACTCCCTCAACCAGTCTGTGCTACAAGAGCATTTTCTGATTATTTTATTTTAGTTTTAGTTTTGTTGTATTTCAATTTACAATGTATCTAGTATGTGAAGCCATATGACAGTTCGAATAGAAAACTACCCCAGGGAAAGCAACTTGTGACATTCAGAATCTTGATTTTCTTTCTTTCTTTCTTTTTTTTTCTTTTTTTCTTTTTTAAGAATGCTGATTGAATCAAATGTAAAGAAATAAAACTATTTAATTTGCAAAAATGCAAATAATATGTGTTAGCCAGAGGCTTAAAGTGGATGAAAGCACAGTTTCATTTAAGGGTCATCTGTGTAGGTTTCAAATAGTTTAATGAGCTGTAAAGCCAACCACAGTGACACAAAAAGAAAAATATATCCCTAAAATAAGGTCACTGAATATGGAAGAATTTCTGGGGGACATTCTCAGAAAATGGAACCAAGGGGAAAAAACACTTGATAATTTAATGCCTTGCCCAGGAATCTAGGAAAATAAAATTATTGGATTTTAGGATGAACCTTGAGTTCATATTAAAGACCCAATAGTGAAAGTTCAATAAACACCTCCCTACCTACTGCAGTCTATCAAACCCATAGAAGACACCAAAACAAAACAGATATTTCTTAAAAGCCCTGACAAAAAGTTTTGGTGGTTCAAAGAGCAGCAGAAATGTTTTGCCACCAAAATTCTCTGTATGGAAATTCCCTCCCATCCCAGACAGATTTGTTGCCTTTTCTCCCCTACTATCTGATACTTAGTACTATGGTAAAGCCTCTCCCATTATCATGCAAGCAATTTCTTTACCTTTGTGACTTCTCCACTAGCCAGCTAACAGTTTTATTCAGCTGGTGTTTGACATGACATGACTGGATGAATAGAGAATGAATTATTTCATTGAGTAAAAGGAGCACAATTTGCAATATTCTCTCCATTGTCATTCTGTCCTGTGTTACCAATTGGTGTATGCACATGTGTGTACATGTGCACATGTGTATGTCTTCGTGATCATTATTACTATAAACAAGGATTTACTAAACAGTAACTGTGTTAATAAGCACAGGGATACAACTATGGGTAAGAGAAGTCCAAACTCTATTGAAGTTTATCTTGTAGAGGAAATAAGGCATTTCATGGGATTGAAAACCAGCTTTCCATACCTTACTAAAATCTAGAGGATTGTTTGTGGATGAGGCCAATAGATCCTCATTACCTTCATTGTTACAAAATCTAACTTGGAGTGAACCTACCTTAACACTGAAATCTACCTACCTTAACACTGAAACAGAGGATACTATACTATATTTAAGAAATTATTTTCTCCTTCTTACATCTCTGAGCAATATTGTGGCCAGTCTTTGAGATCTGTGTGTATATGTGTGTAACCTGTTTGAAATAATGCTTCAATTCCTAATTAGATGACTAAGAATATGTAATCCCTCCAGTCACAGTGAAGAAATGCCTAAGGCAACAATGCGTACACTGAATTTTTCTTTCCACTTTATCAGATGAAATCTCGACTGAACAGCTTAGGTTTGCAAAATATATTGCTGAAGATCATTGCATTTCAAGTGCCATAAACTGAAGAAAATGGATACATAATTTGCATGACCAGCATTTAAGGCAGGAGGTGAGATTTGCTAAAGATGGTGATATTTGTTTGATAGAGGTTGGAAGGAGTCACTCTCATAGGAATGAAAACTCTGAGGGCACTGAATTTGAGGGGTGTGCAAATGCAGATTCCCTGCACAAACTTGATCTGTGTCTATATGTTTTTACAAATGAAAGTTTGTAAAATGAATGAAAGTTTCATGAGAAATTTTCATGTGAATCATTCAGTTCTATGTTTTGTCCATGTTGCGTGGAGTCCCTTAATTGACTCCTGAGTCTTGATGCTAGTGTGTAAGGATCAAGAATCAACACAGGGATGGAGGCCCACTCATTTCTGTATATGCTAAGCATTGAAGTAAAAATTGCCCGGAACTGAACTGTGACTGACCAGTGAGAAAGAGCAAACACTGGGTAATCACCTGGTAATAGATGTGAGAAAATGTTCTTTCTTAGATATGCTGATAAAGGACTATGGCCTGACTAGGGGCAGTAGGGTTGGGAAGAGAAGCATGCTCATGCTTGAGTTGCATACACATATAATTGAAAATTCTACAAGGCAGTGATCCTAGATGCCAAAGATGTCACAAAAAGAACTTATGTAGAAGTGGTCTAGTTGGGAGAAATCTCATGATGGCTGTGTGGTTATATGTGTACACTAATATAAGAAATATTGTGACAATGATAATGATCACCTCTTGTGTAAACCTTATAATGTAGGCCCATTGTGGCTTTCAGTAGACCCAGCAAGAATTTATGGATGTGTCTCTTATACTGATTCCACATGAGAACAGAATGTCAAAATGGATGAGAAATATTTAGTTAATATTTCCAGATGTTTTATCTATTTTTAAAAATGATTTATTTATTTATTGGAGAGAAAGAGAGAATGTGTGTGTGTTAGCAGGGGTAGGAAGAGGGGGAGAGAATCGCAAACAGACTCTCTGCTGGCCTGGAGCCTGACATGGGGCTCAATCTCATGACCCATGACATCATGACCTGAGCTGAAACCAAGAGTCGGACATTCAACTGACTGAGCCATCCAGGCACCCCTGTTTTATTTTATACTAAATGCTTGGATGTTAGTTCTATCAGGGGAAAATACTATGAATAAATGATAACAGAAGATAAATTTTCCCTATTCAGCAACCTGTTGCTAAATCCTTACCACTGTAAATCAAGACAGAAATGGAATCCACCCTGAGTGCAAGATTTTTAATACTATCCACTTTTCCCTCTTTTTTAGATTTAGACCAAGAATTGCCATACCATTCAAATGATACGATATATTCATGATGATTCTACTACCTACTTCGAAATCTATCTCTATAAACTTTATATTAGAATATAAATTGGCCTTTCAAGTGATACTATTTGCTTTGCAGCCTTTTTGCCTGAGGCCTTCTCTAAATCTAAAGTCTCTATAGAGGCTTAGGAAAGCTGCATTTGAAAATACCATCTGCTTTAATATGATATTTAGCTTTTCTTCTTTAATGAAAACATTTTCCATTTATATGCAAGTCTAAAGTTTTTAAATTATCATAATTGTGCAATGTTAAGGTGCATTATGATGAAAAGTCATTTTATTAAACAATATTTTTCCTCAGCACTAAAATGGCATATACATTTCAGATCTTAAAGTTTACAATATTCCCCCTCATAAGAGTATTGAAGCCAGCAAAGATGAAAAGGAGGCAATCTAATTTAATGGTTTGCAATTATAGTTGATGAAGAAATGTGTTAATCAGGAAAAAAATAACACAGATGACTTCCTGTTGGAAAAAAAATGAAATCAAAGAAAGTAAAATGAAAATTCTTGTCTTCAACTTGTTCTTTTCCATATTGACAAAGTAGATAAGCCATAAGCCAGACATATGTCAAGCATAGTATCAGAGTAATGGAGTCCCATTCTAAAAGTACACCTAAATTACTTGGAGTTATGCCTTTATAAAAGAAAACTAAAGAAACTATTTAGACAATTGTGAATATAAACACTAAACGTGGCATCATAGCTCAGGAAAATAGAACTAAAATGAACCTTTAAATCAAATTTATCAATGAAACTAAGAGCATATTTTATTTCAGTAATTCCCCAAATGTACAGTCATGGATTATGAAAGGTTGTAATACGATTTTTTGGTCATACTGTGAAATAAGCTATTCAAAATATGAAGTACTATTGCAAAAGACGTAATCCAACTTTCATTCATGATCTATAACTATCAATTTCATTATGGTAATAGAAAATGATATTCATTTTCATGAACTTGTATATAGGTTGAACGTGCAGAGGTAGAGAATTTTTGACCTTGCATTGTGTTGGTAGACTGTCTTCAGGTGGTAAAAGATACTCATCCACAAACAGTGTAATGAGGCATCTGGAAAACAGATTATCTCACATTCTCAAAAAGGTAAGAAATGTTTTCTCTGCTGAATCAGAAATTGTATGATATGGAGATAGAAATTATTTGGGGCTGGGACGCCTGGGTGGCTCAGTGGTTGAGCATCTGCCTTCAGCTCAGGACGTGATCCCGGGGTTTCGGGATCGAGTTCCTCATCGGGCTCCCTGCATGGAGCCTGCTCCTCCCTCTGCCTCTGCCTGTGTCTCTGCCTCTCTCTGGGTGTCTCTCATGAATAAATAAATAAAATTTTTTTTAAATGAAGAAATGATTTGGGGCTAACAAGGAGTGTAACAAACGACTGAGCAGGACCAGTGTAGAGTGTTTTGTACGTTGTCAAAAATGACAATTGATACTTGATAAAGGGGATATTAGGAATTTAAGGTATCTAAGAAAACAGGCTGGAAGAAATCTTTGTATGCTTCATTTTGGATTCACTTGATTTTAACATAGTTTAAAAGTACCAGGCATACTATTTTTTTCAGTCTACAAAGTTAAGTGAAATTATTAAAATAGAAACATATTTGGAGTTCAACACTCTCATTCTTGCTACAGGACTTCATTTGACCTATTATTCTACCAGTAAGGCAGAAAGAATTATTCCCACATTGCTGGCTCCTGGATGTAAATGGAAAAGTATTGCCATCTCAAGACAATGCTAATGGTCTACTTAGATGGTGTGAACCATACTTTTTAGGTCACACTGTGGTCCCAGAACACTTATTAACAGCACCCCTTTACTCTCAAGTGTGTTCCAATTTCCTGAGGCTGGTATTTCTAAATACACTCACTTTTTCCCCAATTTGTCTACATTCTATTTCTTGTTCTCAGTGTCCCTGTTGCCCACAAGAGATGCATAATATACATGTGTTAAATAAAAAATGTGCACTCAGTTAAAAATGCTTAAATTACTGTAAGGTAGAAAGACTTCAACAGTTTTCAACAAAAATTCTGGGGGGGGGTGCATAACAAGTTCATGATGTATTTTTGTTGTTATTAATGATAATGTTTATTTATTTTTAGTCATATCAGATTCAGATCTAAATTCCAATAATATACCAAGAACAAATACAATTTATAATGATAATCATATATTATTCAGCTTACTATAGAGGAAATACCATGTGTATATGTATATATGTGTATGTACATGTATATATAATTTGTTTGGCTCATGCATTGTTAAAAAATAATTTGAATGAGCGATGCAGAGGCTCCGCGGAGGGGGCTGCGCGGCTCCGGGAACAGCTCGGAGGGGCTCGGGCGGCGGCTCCGCGGAGGGGGCTGCGGGGCTCCGGGAACAGCTCGGAGGGGCTCGGGCGGCGGCTCCGCGGAGGGGGCTGCGCGGCTCCGGGAACAGCTCGGAGGGGCTCGGGCGGCGGCTCCGCGAGGGGGCTGCGGGGCTCCGGGAACAGCTCGGAGGGGCTCGGGCGGCGGCTCCGCGGAGGGGGCTGCGCGGCTCCGGGAACAGCTCGGAGGGGCTCGGGCGGCGGCTCCGCGGAGGGGGCTGCGCGGCTCCGGGAACAGCTCGGAGGGGCTCGGGCGGCGGCTCCGCGGAGGGGGCTGCGGGGCTCCGGGAACAGCTCGGAGGGGCTCGGGCGGCGGCTCCGCGGAGGGGGCTGCGCGGCTCCGGGAACAGCTCGGAGGGGCTCGGGCGGCGGCTCCGCGGAGGGGGCTGCGCGGCTCCGGGAACAGCTCGGAGGGGCTCGGGCGTCTGTGTTCTCACATGGTGGAAGGGACTAAGGATCTTTGTGGAACCTCTTTTATAAGGCACTAATCCCATTTATGAGGGCTCCACCTTCATGACTTAAGCACTTCTCAAAGGTTCCACTTTCAAATACTATCATGTTAGGAATTAGGGCTTCAACATATGAATTAGAGAGGAAACAAATATTTAGTTCATAGCAACAGACATAGCATTTCTTGTATGACTACCTCAGTTTCTTCTTCTGTAAAATGATAATAAAAGCATCTACCTTTATGAATACATCTAGATTATTGGAAATGTGACAATGAAACTCTACAAACATCATAGACACCATCCTAGTCTCACAGAACTCTAGAAAGATTTCTATATAATAAAATACAGGGGGGAGGGGCAAGACGGCAGAAGAGTAGGGTCTCCAAGTCACCTGTCCTCAGCAAATTACCTAGAAAACCTTCCAATCATCCTGAAAATCTACGAATTCGGCCTGAGATTTAAAGAGAGACCAGCTGGAATGCTACAGTGAGAAGAGTTCGAGCTTCTATCAAGGTAGGAAGACGGGGAAAAAGAAATAAAGAAACAAAAGGCCTCCAAGGGGGAGGGGCCCCACGAGGAGCCGGGCTGAGGCCGGGGCGAGTGTCCCCAGGACAGGAGAGCCCCGTCCCGGAGGACAGGAGCTGCACCAACCTTCCCCGCGGAAAGGCCTCCCGGGGAATTGGAGCAGGATCCCCAGGAGGGCGGGGATGCCCTCGGGCTCCCAGGGACACTAACAGGCGCCTGCGCCCCGGGAGAGTGCGCCGAGCTCCCTAAGGGCTGCAGCGTGCACGGCTGGACCCGGAGCAGCTTGGAGGGGCTCAGGCGGCGACTCCGCGGAGGGGGCGGCGCGGCTCCGGGAACAGCTCGGAGGGGCTCGGGCTGCGGCTCCGCGGAGGGGACTGCGGGGCGGGAGCGCGAATCCAACAGCGCAGGCCCCGGAGCACAGGGCGCCAGGACACAGCCCAGGATCCGGCCTCCCCCCGGGACAGACAGAGGCCGGGAGGGCCCAGGACAGCAAGGACGCTCCTGCCTGGAACTGAGCAGATCAGCGGCCCCGCCCCGGAGCCCCCAGGCCCTGCAGACAGAGAGCCCCGGTGCTACTGCGGGAACTGACTCCAGGGTCCCAGAGCTGCCGCCGCCACTGTGGCTTCCTCCCGGGGCCTCACGGGGTGAACAACCCTACTGAGCCCTGCACTAGGCAGGGGCAGAGCAGCTCCCCCAAGTGCTCACACCTGAGAATCAGCACAGCAGGCCCCTCCCCCAGAAGACCAGAGAGACGGACCAGTTCCAAGGGAAGTCAAGGGACTTAAAGTGTACAGAATCGGAAGATACTGCCCCGTGTTTTTTTTTTTTTTTTTTTTTTTGCTTTTGTTTTGTTTTGTGCTTTTTTTTTTCTTTCTTTCTTCTTGATTTCTGATTGCTTCCCCCACCCCACCCCACCCTTTTTTTTCCTTTTTCTCCTTTCTTTCTTTTTCTTTCTCTTTTTCTTCTCTTTTCCCCCCCTTTTTTCCTTCTTTCTCTTTTTTCTTTTTCTCTTTTCTTTCCTTCTCTCTCTTTTTCTCCTTTTCCCAATACAACTTGTTTTTGGCCACTCTGCACTGAGCAAAATGACTAGAAGGAAAACCTCACCTCAAAAAAAAGAATCAGAAACAGCCCTCTCTCCCACAGAGTTACAAAATCTGGATTACAATTCAATGTCAGAAAGCCAGTTCAGAAGCACTATTTTACAGCTACTGGTGGCTCTAGAAAAAACCATAAAGGACTCAAGAGACGTCATGACTGCAAAATTTAGATCCAATCAGGCAGAAATTAAAAATCAATTAAATGAGATGCAATCCAAGCTAGAAGTCCTAATGACGAGGCTTAACGAGGTGGAAGAACGAGTGAGTGACATAGAAGACAAGTTGATGGCAAAGAGGGAAACTGAGGAAAAAAGAGACAGGCAATTAAAAGACCATGAGGATAGATTAAGGGAAATAAATGACAGCCTGAGGAAGAAAAACCTACGTTTAATTGGGGTTCCCGAGGGCGCCAAAAGGGCCAGAGGGCCAGAATATGTATTTGAACAAATCCTAGCTGAAAACTTTCTGAATCTGGGAAGGGAAACAGGCATTCAGATCCAGGAAATAGAGAGATCCCCCCCTAAAATCAACAAAAACCGTTCAACACCTCGACATTTAATAGTGAAGCTTGCAAATTCCAAAGATAAGGAGAAGATCCTTAAAGCAGCAAGAGAAAAAAAGTCCCTGACTTTTATGGGGAGGAATATTAGGGTAACAGCAGACCTCTCCACAGAGACCTGGCAGGCCAGAAAGGGCTGGCAGGATATATTCAGGGTCCTAAATGAAAAGAACATGCAACCAAGAATACTTTACCCAGCAAGGCTTTCATTCAAAATGGAAAGAGAGATAAAGAGCTTCCAAGACAGGCAGGAACTGAAAGAATATGTAACCTCCAAACCAGCTCTGCAAGAAATTTTAAGGGGGACTCTTAAAATTCCCCTTTAAGAAGAAGTTCAGTGGAACAATCCACAAAAACAAGGACTGAATAGATATGATGACACTAAACTCATATCTATCAATAGTAACTCTGAACGTGAACGGGCTTAATGACACCATCAAAAGGCGCAGGGTTTCAGACTGGATAAAAAAGCAGGACCCATCTATTTGCTGTCTACAAGAGACTCATTTTAGACAGAAGGACACCTACAACCTGAAAATAAAAGGTTGGAGAACCATTTACCATTCAAATGGTCCTCAAAAGAAAGCAGGGGTTGCCATCCTTATATCAGATAAATTAAAATTTACCCCGAAGACTATAGTGAGAGATGAAGAGGGACACTATCTCATACTCAAAGGATCTATCCAACAAGAGGACTTAACAATCCTCAATATATATGCCCCGAATGTGGGAGCTGCCAAATATTTAAACCAATTAATAACCAAACTGAAGAAATACTTTGATAATAATACACTTATACTTGGTGACTTCAATCTAGCTCTCTCTATACTAGATAGGTCTTCTAAGCACAACATATCCAAAGAAACGAGAGCTTTAAATAATACACTGGACCAGATGGATTTCACAGATATCTACAGAACTTTACATCCAAACTCAACTGAATACACATTCTTCTCAAGTGCACATGGAACTTTCTCCAGAATAGACCACATACTGGGTCACAAATCGGGTCTGAACCGATACCAAAAGATCGGGATAGTCCCCTGTATATTCTCAGACCATAATGCCTTGAAATTGGAACTTAATCACAACAAGAAGTTTGGAAGGACCACAAACACGTGGAGGTTAAGGACCATCCTGCTAAAAGATGAAAAGGTCAACCAGGAAATTAAGGAAGAATTAAAAAGATTCATGGAAACTAATGAGAATGAAGACACAACCGTTCAAAATCTTTGGGATGCAGCAAAAGCAGTCCTGAGGGGGAAATACATCGCAATACAAGCATCCATTCAAAAACTGGAAAGATCTCAAATTCAAAAGCTCACCTTACACATAAAGGAACTAGAGAAAAAGCAACAAATAGAACCCACCCCCAGCAGAAGAAGACAGTTAATTAAAATTCGAGCAGAACTCAATGATATCGAGACCAAAAGAACTGTGGAACAGATCAACAGAACCAGGAGTTGGTTCTTTGAAAGAATTAATAAGATAGATAAACCATTAGCCAACCTTATTAAAAAGAAGAGAGAGAAGACTCAAATTCATAAAATCATGAATGAGAAAGGAGAGATCACTACCAACACCAAGGAAATACAAACGATTTTAAAAACATATTATGAACAGCTGTACGCCAATAAATTAGGAAATCTAGAAGAAATGGACGCATTCCTGGAAAGCCACAAACTACCAAAACTGGAGCAGGAAGAAATAGAAAACCTGAACAGGCCAATAACCAGGGAGGAAATTGAAGCAGTCATCAAAAACCTCCCAAGACAAGAGTCCAGGGCCAGATGGCTTCCCAGGGGAATTCTATCAAACGTTTAAAGAAGAAATCATACCTATTCTACTAAAGCTGTTTGGAAAGATAGAAAGAGATGGAGTACTTCCAAATTCGTTCTATGAGGCCAGCATCACCTTAATTCCGAAACCAGACAAAGACCCCACTAAAAAGGAGAATTACAGACCAATATCCCTGATGAACATGGATGCAAAAATTCTCAACAAGATACTAGCCAATAGGATCCAACAACACATTAAGAAAATTATTCACCATGACCAAGTAGGATTTTTCCCCGGGACACAAGGCTGGTTCAACACTCGTAAAACCATCAATGTGATTCACCATATCAGCAAGAGAAAAACCAAGAACCATATGATCCTCTCATTAGATGCAGAGAAAGCATTTGACAAAATACAGCATCCATTCCTGATCAAAACCCTTCAGAGTGTTGGGATAGAGGGAACTTTCCTCGACATCTTAAAAGCCATTTACGAAAAGCCCACAGCAAATATCATTCTCAATGGGGAAGCACTGGCAGCCTTTCCCCTAAGATCAGGAACAAGACAGGGATGTCCACTCTCACCACTGCTGTTCAACATAGTTCTGGAAGTCCTTGCCTCAGCAATCAGACAACAAAAAGACATTAAAGGCATTCAAATTGGCAAAGAAGAAGTCAAACTCTCCCTCTTCGCCGATGACATGATACTCTACATAGAAAACCCAAAAGCCTCCACCCCAAGATTGCTAGAACTCATACAGCAATTTGGTAGCGTGGCAGGATACAAAATCAATGCCCAGAAATCAATGGCATTTCTATTCACTAACAATGAGACTGAAGAAAGAGAAATTAAGGAGTCAATCCCATTTACAATTGCACCCAAAAGCATAAGATACCTAGGAATAAACCTAACCAAAGAGGTAAAAGATCTATACCCTAAAAACTATAGAACACTTCTGAAAGAAATTGAGGAAGACACAAAGAGATGGAAAAATATTCCATGCTCATGGATTGGCAGAATTAATATTGTAAAAATGTCAATGTTACCCAGGGCAATTTACACGTTTAATGCAATCCCTATCAAAATACCATGGACTTTCTTCAGAGAGTTAGAACAAATTATTTAAGATTTGTGTGGAATCAGAAAAGACCCCGAATAGCCAGGGGAATTTTAAAAAAGAAAACCATAGCTGGGGGCATCACAATGCCAGATTTCAGGTTGTACTACAAAGCTGTGGTCATCAAGACAGTGTGGTACTGGCACAAAACCAGACACATAGATCAATGGAACAGAATAGAGAACCCAGAAGTGGACCCTGAAATGTATGGTCATCTAATATTCGATAAAGGAGGAAAGACTATCCATTGGAAGAAAGACAGTCTCTTCAATAAATGGTGCTGGGAAAATTGGACATCCACATGCAGAAGAATGAAACTGGACCACTCTCTTTCACCATACACAAAGATAAACTCAAAATGGATGAGAGATCTAAATGTGAGACAAGAGTCCATCAAAATCATAGAAGAGAACACAGGCAACACCCTTTTTGAACTCGGCCACAGTAACTTCTTGCAAGATACATCCACAAAGGCAAAAGAAAGAAAAGCAAAAATGAACTATTGGGACTTCATCAAGATAAGAAGCTTTTGCACAGCAAAGGATACAGTCAACAAAACTAAAAGACAACCTACAGAATGGGAGAAGATATTTGCAAATGACATATCAGATAAAGGGCTAGTTTCCAAAATCTATAAAGAACTTATTAAACTCAACACCAAAGAAACAAACAATCCAATCATGAAATGGGCAAAAGACATGAAGAGAAATCTCACAGAGGAAGACATGGACATGCACATGAGAAAATGCTCCGCATCACTTGCCATCAGGGAAATACAAATCAAAACCACAATGAGATACCACCTCACACCAGTGAGAATGGGGAAAATTAACAAGGCAGGAAACAACAAATGTTGGAGAGGATGCGGAGAAAAGGGAACCCTCTTACACTGTTGGTGGGAATGTGAACTGGTGCAGCCACTCTGGAAAACTGTGTGGAGGTTCCTCAAAGAGTTAAAAATAGACCTGCCCTACGACCCAGCAATTGCACTGTTGGGGATTTACCCCAAAGATTCAGATGCAATGAAACGTCGGGACACCTGCACCCCGATGTTTCTAGCAGCAATGGCCACAATAGCCAAACTGTGGAAGGAGCCTCGGTGTCCATCGAAAGATGAATGGATAAAGAAGATGTGGTTTATGTATACAATGGAATATTACTCAGCAATTAGAAACGACAAATACCCACCATTTGCTTCAACGTGGATGGAACTGGAGGGTATTATGCTGAGTGAAATAAGTCAATCGGAGAAGGACAAACAGTGTATGTTCTCATTCATTTGGGGAATATAAATAATAGTGAAAGGGAATATAAAGGAAGGGAAAAGAAATGTTGGGAAATATCAGGAAGGGAGGCAGAACATAAAGACTCCTAACTCGGGGAAACCAACTAGGGGTGGTGGAAGGGGAGGAGGGCGGGTGTTGGAGGGGAATGGGTGACGGGCACTGAGGTGGACACTTGACGGGATGATCACTGGGTCTTTTTCTGTATGTTGGTAAATTGAACACCAATAAAAATTAATTAAAAAAATAAAATAAAAAGTTTAAGGACAAAAAAAATAATAAAAGTTGCACCAAGAACTCAGAGAACAATTTGACAGAATTCAAGCCAACTTGTGTCATTTATAATACAATTGACTTCAAGGACTGTGTGTATAAAACAGATTAAAATGACTAGTCTCTGGAGAAAAGGGATTTGAATGCATAAGTACTTTTCTATGTCAGCCATGTTTTTAGTAAAATGTTGAGAACAGTTTAAAAGCTCACATTTGGTACTAAAACTTTTCCATTTCTAGAAATGTAGTTCATGCAAATAAAGGTTTCTTTGGACCCCCCCCAAAATAATAAAATGCAAATATAACAAAGTTTTCCTCAGTCTGATACTTGGTGATCAAGGCAAGGATGTAGGAAAATAGAAAATAAATCCACTACTTTTTTTTTTTACCTCTAAGAATATTCATTTCATTGATTCTAGGGTTTTGCTCATTCATTCCACTTTACAGACTGTAGTCTCATCAAATGAGCTAAAGATGAGCTGGTTGCATGTGTCCTGCATCTGTCTTCATAAGAAGTGAAATTCACTACATACGTCTTTCCAAGGACATGGGTCAGTGCCCCCTAGAAAGAGAAGTGGCATTCCCCGCCCCCTGACACACATACACTCCCACTTCTTCTACACTTTCTATCAGCCAAGAGCTAATGCAGCACCAGACATCTGACCCTGTGCTCTACTTTCCTTGCTCAGGGGCTTGAACGCCAGCGTATTCTCACTTGTGCTTTGTTCACCTCTGCCCATATAGACATAGGTAGACAAAGCTTGCACAAGGAGAGTTTGGGATTAAAAGGGTAAAAGACACTCAAAGATTTTAAAGAACACTTCAATTGGCCTTTTCTCCCTTTTGTTACATTTCACCCAGCAACTGAACTGACATTCGCTTTCAACCACTGAGCCTCCAAAATCTCACAGCTCTCCCTGGGCCATTTGAGAAATGAGCCCGGGGTAGTGCCTCACTCTAGCTAGACTGTTCACATGATGATCACTGATGCGGCTCCCTGCTTTTCGTCTCTACGAATAAAACTAGCCAACTCTTTGTTAGTTAAGCTCTCCTGGTTGACTGAATGCCACAGTAATATTGCCCAAAGATGTTCAGAGGGGAATTGAAAGAGCTCAGAGTAGGAAAAGGCAAATAAAATCAGTGAAGAGTGACAGACAAGTAATCCTAGGTCTGATTGCTTGCCCATATTTAAATGTTGAAATGTAAAATTCTCAATTCTGCCACAATGCAGCAGCCTCCCCGAGCCCCATAAATTCAGAGGCAGTGTATGAAGCTGAAATCCAAGAGTCACTGTGTGGCTGAAAATAAAAAGGCCAAGGTAGTTTGTAGCTGTCTGAAATTTCAGATCTTACCTTTCCATTATATTGGGACACAAAATTGATCATTATTTCAAAAACAGAGATTTTAAGTTAAATATTATTTATATTAATGCTGAATAATAAAAGTAAGCAATAACTAGTTAATTAAAATGAAAATTTAAAATCCACTACACATTTTGATTATATATTCTCAGAGTTAGTAGGCACCTCAACATTTATTAAGTCTAACCTGCTGTCCAATTCTGGTACTTCTGCAAGAAGTTCTTATTCAAACTTGCCTTGAAAGCCTTTATGGTTTCAAGATCTCTTTTGGCTGTCCTTTCAATATTAAAGACATTTTACCTGAAAGCTATTAAATGTCATCATTTCTTCAAGATTAGACAATTCACTTCTTAACTATGTATTTTTTTTCCTTTTGATTACAGAACACAAATAGCCTAGGAGTCAATAAAATAATATGGCAAACATTCTTATGCTCATCACTCAGGATTAGCTGGCATTAACACATTGTTATATTTGCTTCAAATTCATTTTAACATAAAAGAGACAATAGAAAAAGTGAAATATTCGTTATAGTCTTCCCCAAACCATTCCCTTTACTTATTTTCCCAGAGGAAGAGATGACCATAAATTTAATGTGTATTTAGTCCATATTTAAGTAATTTAACACAAACATATGAGCCCATAGAATATAGTTTTACTCTGTTTTTTTTTTAATGTGCATTTTACAACTACAGTTTATTCTTGTTGTGGTAATTATCAATATTGACACATATTGTTCTAGTTCGTTTGTTTAACTCTTACATGGCAGTTTACTAAGTGATTATAGACTGTCTTATCTCACCATTTCACAATCAATGTGAATTCGTGTGATTTCCATTATGTTACAAACTGACATTGGTGCCATGAACATCAGTGTTTAAGTATCCTAGATGTGAAATTGCTGGTCTAATAGAAGTATTCTCAGTTTTATTAGTAATTGTGAAAATGCCTATAAAATATTTCTATTAAACTATAATTCCCCCAGCAGTGTTTGAGAGTTCCTGTTACCTCACACTGTCCCACCAAAATGTGGCAACTTATAAATTTTTCGATTGTATGGATATGGAAATATATCTCCCTGTTTACCTAATTAATAGTGAAGTTAGCACATTTGTATGCGTTTATTTTCCAAGTGATTTTCTTCTTCTGTGAAATGCTATTTCACATGCATTGCTCATATGTAGCTATATGATATTTTCTTATTGATTCAAGGAAGTACTGTCTGCATTTGGATATTTACCCTTTCCCAGTGATAAGCTGTATAAATAACATTTTGCCATCTGTCACTCGTTTGGAATTTGACTGTAGAGATTTTAGTATTAATTAATTTTAATTTTATGTAGTCAAATTTATTATTCTATCCTTTTATGTGCAGTGTTTTCTTTATAATTTATGTGTTTTCAGAAATTATTTTCCTCCAATATCGTAAATATAATCATATATATTTGGTTTGCCTTACATGTCTTTATTTTTCAGGTTTTAATCTATATTATTTTGAAATAAAGATTTTTCTCTCTTTTATGTGGATAACAAAATGTCCCTGAATGATTATCTATATGGTAATCTTTCAAATACAGAATTATCACATTACCTTAAATCTTCTAGGCCTGACATTCTCATTTTCTTTAGCTGCTTCTCCTTGCAGAATTTTTTTAGTTCTTTTAAAATTCTACTGCTCTCCTTACAGTATGTACCATAGCTGTTCATGAATATGCCAAATAGAACTTTGAAGAATAAATTAAGTTATAATCAATTTATTAAATGTAGAGCAGGTTTACTCTTTGTTTGCTTCAAATGTAGTCTTGCTCTTCATGCAACCAAAATTCCAATAAATTTCAGTATTCATATTACACACTTGAGGCCTTTTGAGTGCCTGGCAATTAATACCCTTTTGTATCTTTTTAATGGTCTGCGACTAATAACACCTTCTAATACTTCTGAAGCTTGCTGGAATTTAATGTATTGATATGGATTTAATTAATGCTGATCAAGCTCCATTTTAAATCACAAAACATACTGTATCAATATGACATGGACTAGCTAAATTCTGATTTTGTCAACTAGTATTTGTCCCATTGCCCAAGTTGTGTGTACATGAGTGCAAGTGTATGTATTTAAGAAAGAGAGACAGAGGGAGAAAGAGAGAGATTGGGATTTTTGTTTTGTTTTGTTTTTATTTAGGATTCTGGCTATCTCATAGTTTGAGAAATTATATGAATTTGGGAAATTTTTTCATGTTTTATCAAAAATGTTCCAGAGTATCAGTTGAATAGGGATTATAGTATGTATCTAATCTTACTTATTAGATTAGATAATATATCTAAAGCCCCAATACACAGTGGCAGGATGAACATGGGGAATTGTTCAGTGTTACTTTCCTTCATTTTTATACTACAAGATGTGTGTGTGTGTGTTGTGTGTGTGTGTGTGTGTGTGACTTAATTGCTTTCAAAGTGGGAAACAGTTGATACTGATCTTTCTCATCTCTTTATTTCTTTTCCTGCTCTGCACTCTCTTCAGAACTGCCTGAAGATACTACCAGGTATTCATCAGTAAGCTTTGCTTTACTGTCAGTGTGCTATGCTACAAAGATTTTCCTGTTTCCTCCCCATGAGAACTAACTTGCCATTGGGTCCATCCCCTCACAGCCCTGCTATATCACTGCCTGCCTGACTTATTAAACAGATCAAAACATAGCTAGTAGATAATAGCTAAAATGATCATTTAGTTCACCAAAAGCTAATGATTATTTAACTACTTCCCCTAGATAACATTCTGTAATCAGGGAGACATAAAAGATTAAAGAAATATTAGTATTTGAGGAGATATACATATTTACATATATATGTATATATGACTTACATATACATGTATATATGTACATATTAACTTTGTGGAGCTGTGGTAAGAGGCCGAAATTCCCCCACTGTTTCTCAAATAAAGCTAATGAACAGTTCAGTTCTGAATACTTCAATTTAACATCCCAGAATAAAGAAATCTAATTTCTAAGCCCAGTTGTGATTTTGACACGTTATTCCATGAAAACAGTGTCATAAATTGTCTGAACAGTTTCTATTTATGTACTGAGATTATGCATTTTCACTGAACCCCTCCACTGCATCCCACCCCACCCATCCTACCCCCCAAAAAAGAAAACTTTAAAATGCCCAAAGGTTGGTAGGACTAGAGAAATCAGTGAGTGCTTGGAAATCTGTGCCATTTGAATAGGCCCAGTGGCCTCCTTCTTGTCCCTGGCCAAATCTTGGTGTCTTAGGCCTAATTGGCATTTCACCTCCAGGGATTTTTATTGAATTTTTTACTCTGCTGACACATTTGAACAGTGTTGGAACCAATATTTGAAAGGGAGCTTTAATCTTATGAAGGTGATGAAATGCTGTCATCTTTAGACAAAGTGTCTGTCACAAAAGGTTCAGAACAAAACAACAAAGGAGTCAGGTGCTGGTGAGGGACTGCCTCTTGAGTTCCCCTTTGTATTTCTCAGGTGTTCTCATCTTGTCTGAATGCAATGGAATGTGTGTTTATTTACTTTTTAATATTTGTCCAAAAACTTTGATTAGAAATACTACGTGTATACAAACATAAATACATTTATACATACTTCATAGCAGACACTGTAAAATATAATGCATTTCTAAATTCATTATTAGAGCTTTAATTACTCTCAGATCTGGACTTTCTTAGAAGACACAGAATTCTGAAGTTCATTCCCTTGAAAGTGAACAAGTGTTTGTCAATGACTGGATTCATTTAAAGATCAATGACTTTATGGATTATTCCTGGCATATTCCTCTACGGTGTGAGAGCTGATTGTTTAATTGATGGCTACTGTCTTTATTAAAGTCTGTTAATATATCAAAAATGTTTTGGTAGAACTGAGATAAGGGTATGTCTCTATAGATATGTGGCTTCAGCAGGAACCATCAATGATAAATGTCACTTTAGTTTTCAAGGACTCTTTACTTCCTTTAACTTTTGTAATACTTCTATTACAAAAATGTGCTAGCAGATCCTTATTAAATCAATAAAATAAACAGACAATCAAATTATCTTGGGAGAAAACTCTCACTGCCAGCACAATTGATACATTCACTCATTCATTCGCTCCTTAAATACATACTTATTAATGATTAGTTGATTCAAGTTTATTGATATGCAGCAAGGGTGGCACAAAAATATGTGTGTTATAAATCTTAAAATCAGGGAAATGACTCATTGGAACACACAGATACACACACACACATATAAACCTACCGTAGCTTTATTATAAGCACACTATAAAAACTAAGCTTTGTGCCAGAATTTCCTCAGAGAAGGGGAAACAACTTCTAAGCTGAGGGGATCAAGGAAATCTGATAGTTAAAATTACATTTAAATTATATCCTGAATCGAAGATAGCGTCCAAGGATCAGCAATAAGTTTTGAAAAACAAGAATATTTCTATGGTATGATCAAAGACATAATGAGCAAAAGATCAAGAAATTTCCAGGGACTGGTAAGCACTTCAATTTCAGAACTATAATTTTGTTGATTTGCAGAAGGGAAAAATATAGGTTGAGTACATATGGGAAAGCTGTGAACGCAATTAAAAAGTTCAGACTTCATTTGAAAGATTGAAGGGAATTCTGAAAGGTTTTGGAGTAGAAGAAACCTGATTCTTAAAAGATCAACTTCATTGCTTTGTGTGAAATTGATTGTGGGAGGGACAATGAAGTGAGGAGAGAGATCAAGCAGACAGCTGCTGAAGTAAGCTGTGTGAGAGGTTGTAAGTCAAGGTGTTTACCAGAAGTGATCAGCCTGTAAATAGGAGGCATTACACAGGTTAAAAAAGAATGCATAAAGCAGAATTAAATGTTATCTAAGGTTTCAGATCTTAATTACTGTAAGGCACACTACCCAAATTTAAATTCCTACCCTACTGTTGGCTAACTGGGGGTTCTTGGGCAAGTTACTTTCTTTCAGTTGGAATTTCTTCATTTGTTGAATGAGAATGACAATAATAGTAACTATATCATAGGTCGTTGTGAGGATAAAATTAATTAGTATAGTTAGTAAAAGTTAGTTTTAAAAAGTTAGTAAAGGGATGGCTGGGTGGCTCAGCAGTCGAATGTTTGCCTTCAGCTCAGGGCCTGATCCCAGGGCCCGGGATAGAGTCTTGCATCGAGCTTTTTGCAGGAAGCCTGCTTCTCCCTCTGCCTATGTCTCTGCCTCTCTTTGTGTGTCTTTCATGAACAAATAAATAAAATCTTTAAAAAAAGTTAGTAAAACTCTTAGAGTAGTTCCTGGTCCGTTGTCAGAAAAATAATGGGCAAATTGTGCTCTAACTCTATTTTGTTAGTCTTCCAACATTGCCAATAATCAAGGCCAACTTTGTGGTTAAGGAGAGGAAGCAGCTTTCTACACGGTAGTATTATAGTGTAATTTGCAAGATACCTTGTAAAATTCCATCCAAAATCTGTCCCCCATGAGAAGATGGTAGCCAAAATGCTTGTGGGTATCTTTTTTACACTAGTGTTCCAATGTCTAGCCATTGCCATAATTTTATAAGCCATATACCCCAATTCTTTAACATATTTGAACCATTTTATAGATTTTATAGATTAGCAATTATACTCCACAGAGCTATAGGATTTATCTGAGATCATGCATGTTGAAAAGTAGTACAGTCCTGAATTGTTTTTAATCCAGAGGTTCACAATGTTTATTCTCTGACTTTTAGCTCTCATTTCAGAACTATAGAATTGTTGAGCAATTAGGTTAAATCAACTTTATAGACTGTAATCAGAAAATCTAGGGTCAAGTCCAAGTTTTATTATTCAAATCCTATCAGATAAAACATATTTGGTTAGTAATAGAATAAAGACTAGAGAGCAAGCCCCCTGACTCCCTTATAGGGCTCTTTACACTATACCTCATTTTTAATGTGAGTGTCCTTTTTTTTCCTGTAGACAAATAAAAACTACTAACACACAAGTAACATGCACACACAAATGCACTATGTCTGTGTTTACCCACATAAATGCAAATAGAGTAAAGAGCTAATTAACTTCATTTGCTTTCTCTTGCCTCCTTATGCTTTAAGAACCAACCTTTGCACACATTCAGACACAGTATCTTGTTGGAGAGTTTGCCTTCAAAATAAATTCAAAAAAGGGTGGCTTAGGTGGAAGATTCCCAGGTAGAGCATTTACACTGTCAAAAAAAGTCTAAATAACAGTGTGATTTTTGAGTAAGGAAAACAATGAGAGCATTGTGCTTCATATGATCCTATTACCAAGCTAAAGGTAGACATGTATTCTGGGACTCCACTGCTATTCAGTCATGTCAATGGCCTGTAGCAAATTGGAAGAAGCAAACCATTCAACCATGTCAGACTCCAGGGGCCTGTATAGACACAATCTTGGAGCCTGGCAACTTTTCCACCAATCTTTTACCACCTAGCCATGTCTGTGCTCAGAATGGTAATTAGCACCATCAGAAATGTTCTCAGCCAAAAGCAATGCATTCATCTGTTGCTTTAATTTAGCTTCCTTTGCTGACTGAATGACAAAGTTCTATTTTTATTTTGGACTGATTACACTTGGGATTTTGACTCTCCAGGGAAATTCATACAAGTATTTTAAGTTTCTTTAGTTTATATATTAAAATTGCCTGACAGAGTGTGGGCAACATCATTAATATTTGTTGTTGTTTTGGTTTAACATGCTAAGCACTTAATCCTTCCTTTTGTCCTTTCTTCCTGCCTCCCTCCTTTACTCTTTTTTCTCTTCTTCCTCTTCTTCCTTCTTCTTCTTCCCATTCTCTTCCTCCTCTCCACCACCTCCTCCTTCATCTTGTTACTATTCTCTCTTTCCCTCTCTTTTAGAAATTTCAGAATACTCCTTGGCAATGAGTTTAGGTGGTGACTATTGCCATGACCTAAAATCAAAGATCTGAATGAAATCCCTTATAGAGAAAATATTTTACTTGATTTGAGAGAAAATTTTTGTAAACTTGCTTAATAACCTTTAATAATTTTTTTTAAAATTTTTTTAATTTTTTATTTATTTATGATAGTCAGAGAGAGAGAGAGAGAGGCAGAGACACAGGCGGAGGGAGAAGCAGGCTCCATGCACCGGGAGCCTGACGTGGGATTCGATCCCGGGTCTCCAGGATCGCGCCCTGGGCCAAAGGCAGGCGCCAAACCGCTGAGCCACCCAGGGATCCCTTTAATAATTTTAAATTCATATGTTACTAATCAGATTTTTGAAGTTAAATGAGCTTTTTAAATTTAAACTGAAGCAACCCCATATACAATGCACATACTCCCCTAAAGTATACTTATGCTATTTACCCCCTTCTTTTGATATAGAGGACCATTTCTCATCAGCTTTATATACAGCCCTCTTCAGTGCCTCTCACTGTATCAACAAGAGATATAACATTATATACATTTAAAACCAACATACAACTAATTTCAAAAGTGTTCCCTATAATTAAATATCATATATAGTCACAAATATGGATTTTAAAAATATGTATCATATTTGTGTATATGCACACTTACATGTATATTATATATATTATATATAATATTTATAAAATTGATTGAGTACTCATAAAGTACTCTAGAAAAAAATTATGATAACGATAAATAAATCTATGAGATTTTTTTGGAACAAACTAATAGGCAATCTATAAAAATAAACACTTTTATAAACAGACGAGGGGCTAATTATTCTCATAATTCAGACAAGACATTTTAAATAATGTACTTAATCACTAGCAAGGTCAGTGTTATGCTAAATATTAGAAAATATTTTACAGTAATTGCCTTATCATGCATCAGCTACCACTAACCTTGGGTCAGAAGACAGAGAGATATGTAAGATACTGTTGGCTGATAATGTGGAGATTTACAGATAATTAAATAAAATTACTTTAATTATAAGCTGGATAAATAGTGAGCTTAAACTTTGTCTGTATCAGAGGTTTTCAGACTGATCTCCATCTGAGCACAGGACTTCCTTGGTGTAACTTCAGAGGATGCTTTGTCCTAGAAGGATCAGTGCAGTCCTTTCTAACTTAAAGAAAGCACCTTGGATTTGACCTGCTTTATACATTGTAATTTCACATAAGATTTTATTTGAAATAGTTGTCTCTACTACTAAAACCGTGTTGAAAACCAGTGATCCAAATACAAACTATATTGACCTTTCCTTAAGCCCTTCTAAATGCTTTTTATTTATGACTAAGTTCTGAACCCTTTATCAAGGTTGAAAGACCTCACTTCTTCTCTCCCACACCTCCATTCTAAGCGACCAACACGTCGAACTAAGGCACTGTATTTCCCCAGTGTTCTCTCAAGATTCCATTTTTTTTTTTTTTAATATTCTGTTTTCTTTCCTTGAACTGATCATGTCTGGCTTTTCCCATGGCTGCTCCTTCTGTACTTTTTCCTCTTCTTTCTTAATAAAAAACACATAACATAAGGTATACCCTCTTCACAAATTTTTTAGTGTACACTATAGTACTGTTAACTATAAGCATGGTGTTGTACTGCTTTTCATCTGCTATGACTGAGATTCTGTACTACTGAATGGGAGCTTTCCATTTCCATGATCATTCAACCCTCTGCCTTCATGAGGCTGACCACTTAAGATACCTCATATAAATGGAATCCTGCAGTATTTGTCCCTCTATGGCTTTCTTCCAGGTTATAGCATTTGACAGGATTTTCTTTATTTTATGCCCAAATAACATTTCTCCTCTAGTTTTTCTTTCTTTTTTCTTTTTTAAAAATTTTTTTTAATTTTATTTATTTATGATAGTCATACAGAGAGAAAGAGAGAGGCAGAGACACAGGCGGAGGGAGAAGCAGGCTCCATGCGCCGGGAGCCTGATGTGGGATTCGATCCCGGGTCTCCAGGATCGCGCCCTGGGCCAAAGGCAGGCGCCAAACCGCTGCGCCACCCTGGGATCCCCTTCTTTCTTTTTTAATATGCTTTTCTTTCTCTTTCTTTCTCTCTTTCTTTCTTTCTTTCTTTCTTTCTTTCTTTCTTTCTTTCTTTCTTTCTTTCTCTTTCTTTCTTCTTTATTTCTCTCTCTTTCTTTCTTTTTCTTTCTCCCTTCTCTCTCTCTTTCTTTTTCTTTCTTTCTTTCTTTCTTTCTTTCTTTCTTTCTTTCTTTCTTTCTTTCTTTCTTCTTTCTCTTTTTTTTTCAAAAGGAAGTCTCCATCCAACGTGAGACTTGAACTCATGACCCTGAGATCAAGAGTCACGAGTCCTACCTACTGAGCTGGCCAAGTGCTCTTCCTCCAGTTTTTCTTAAGTCATGATTAACAAAGCACTTACATCTGTCTTGTTACAGCTCTTAGTGTTTAAGTATTTATTCAACTTTATTGTGTTTGCCTATTTGCCTATCTTTCTCCTTTTCTAATTTTAAGGCTTATTCAATTGTCTGTTGCTCCTACTATAGTGTGTAGCACACCTTAGACAGTAAATAAATGGTGTCACATTAATGGGAACCTTAGGAACATTCTTGAAACGGTATGTAAGAATGGACCAGCTTTCTTAAGTACCTGGTAATCAAATATTTAATGAAAACCTACTGTGTCTTCACTCAATAAAGAATAATTTAGTGAGCAGTTCATGACTGTAAACATCTCCGGAGCAGGAAAAAAAAGTGAAAAGGAAAGACATAAGTGGGGCTTAAGTTAAGATCTCTTGTGCTCCAGCTCTCGGACTGCCCAGTGCTTTACATCCCTGCAGCACAGTAGAATTACCAGAAGCTTTCAAATACCCTTGATCATTCCCCACTCTAGACTGATTTCAACAAGTTGAAGGAGGGGGTGTGGAACCTGAGCATCAGTTTTTAAAAAAAACTCTTCAGATACTTATCTTTTAAACTAGGAGAGAGAACCTAAAAACAGTGTTAACCAGATATGCTCAAAGCACTGCATTCTTCCCTGGGGAGCTAGATTACACTCCTTGTTATATTCTAGGAACTGGAATGGCATTCTTTGCTTCAGAAAGGTTATAAAAAGCTACATCTTACCATTGTTGGGATCAATGGCTTCAAAACTGTGTGGAAGTTCCTCAAAGAGTTAAAAATAGATCTGCCCTACGACCCAGCAATTGCACTGCTGGGGATTTACCCCAAAGATACAGATGGCAGTGAAACCCCGGGACACCTGCACCCTGATATATTTATAGCAGCAATGTCCACAATAGCCAAACTGTGGAAGGAGCCTCAGTGTCCAGCGAAAGATGAATGGATAAAGAAGACGTGGTTTATGTATACAATGGAATATTACTCAGCCATTAGAAACGACGAATACCCACCATTTGCTTCGACGTGGATGGAACTGGAGGGTATTATGCTGAGTGAAATAAGTCAATCAGAGAAGGACAAAAATTAGATGGTCTCATTCATTTGAGGAATATAAAAAATAGTGAAAGGGAATAAAGGGGAAAGGAGAAAAAAATGAGTGGGAAATATCAGAAAGGGAGACAGAACATGAGAGACACCTAACTCTGGGAAATGAACAAGTGGTAGTGGAAGGGGAGGGGAGTGGGGGTTGAAGTGACTGGGTGATGGGCACTGAGGGGGGCACTTGGTGGGATAAGCACTAGGTGTTATGCTATATGTTGGCAAATTGAACTCCAATAAAAAAAAATTAAAAAGACAAGTCTTATCTATAGGAAGATGAGAAAACACATACCTAGCCAATGACCAGAAACTGAAACATTCTTTTCTCCTGCTTCCGGGTAAATACTGCAATATCAGTGGTTCAATGATAGGACCCAAATCCAAGAAATCAACATATCCATGATGTTAACCAGAACACACTGATAGAGGCAATACAAATTTGTTAGAAAATGTGGAATGAATGCAGAGAGGAAAAGTCAAGCAAACAAATGAATCTCCTAGCCAACGTGAGCTTATAAATCAAAATGGAAACAAACACACGATAAAATTTAATATTAACAAATATATCTGCATTAATAAGAAATATAGCCCTATATCAACAATCATAACTTGAAAATATTATATGTAAATTAAAATAACACAAAAATAAACTACTTTTAAATAAGTATTATATTTACTCTAATACTTTTAAAGAAGTTTAAAATTACTTTTCAAAGTGTAGAAATAATACTCATCAAAAAAAAAAAATATGTCCTTTAGATACTGGTAATATAGATATTGGTACTTAGATATTAGATATTGGTAGTTATAATAAAGAACCAAGCATAATGTTTTATGGTAAAAATACTGTTATTTAAATTTAAAAAATATCAGTAGATATTATGATTTCAGACTGGACAGGTTAAAAGGACATTTAGTGAATTGATAAATTTACTGAGGAAATTATTCAGAGATTAATACAGAGGATAAAACTAAATGGGAAAGTATTAAAGAAGAGTTTAGAGATATGACGAATAGACAGATAAAAAAACTAACATTTATCAAATAGGAGTTCAGAAGAATAGAAGAAGAGGAAAGGTAGAAAAACATTACTTGAAGAGGATTTTCTAGAAGGGAAGATAACAACTTTGAAAATGAAAAGTCTACCAAAAATCTATCAGGATAAAAGAAACAGATCCACGTCTAGACTCATAATAGTGAAATATATAACATAAAGAATAAAGAAAAGATATAAAAATTACCAGGAAGAAGATTATGTCTAAAATAAAATTTAAATTGAAAACAGACTTATGATGAATAGAAAAATAATCTCGAGTGCTAAGGTTATGTATTTATCAGTCTAAAATTCTAGTCAGCCAAACTATCTTTAAAGAAAAAAAATCTTTAGAAGAAAAGACATTTTTAAACATAAGCATACTAAGTTATCATATATAAATCTCTTACTACTAATAAATATAAATAAGAAAAAGATACTGAGAGCGCAAATATGACATAAAAGAAATGATATACATAAAACTGAAACCAAAACAGTGCATATTATGTATGTGTGTATATATGCACATATATAACAATAATATACATATTTTGTATATATATAACAATTATTTACAAATATATCAAATTTGAAAATATTGTTTGAGTATAAGTATTCTAAAAGGGTAGCATAATCTTTATGACAAACATACCAAAATAAGAGATTTAATCATGCAAAGGAAAGTTACAGATTAAATGTTAAAAAATCGATATCTTCAGTGAATAAAAATTCTCATCATATATTAGTACTTCAAAGGATTTATCCCAGCAATTTAAAACAATCCATCATGTTAACATATTAAAGAAAAAAATAAATGCATCATGACATATGAAGAAAACTCATTTAATCAAGTTCAATTCTTATTTGCAATGGAAAGAATTGTCCAAAAAAACTAGAAATATATAGGAACTTTAAGAAACCTCATGAAGAAGATCTATGGAAATTAAATAGAAAATATATTTAGGGGATCTCTGGGTGGCGCAGTGGTTTGGCGCCTGCCTTTGGCCCAGGGCGCGATCCTGGAGACCGGGAATCGAATCCCACATCGGGCTCCCGGTGCATGGAGCCTGCTTCTCCCTCTGCCTGTGTCTCTGCCTCTCTCTCTCTCTCTCACTGTGTGCCTATCATAAATAAATAAAAATTAATAAATAAAAAGGTTTTAAAGAAAATATATTTAATAGAAAACTTTAGAACTTTTAGTATTATCAGAAAGAGGTAGAAGATGCCTGCTATTGCCTCCATTCTTCAACATTGTAATGGAGACAGGAGCTTCGGAATTAAGAGTACACTGGATTTAAAATAATTAGGAGCAACATGACAAAAGTGCCCAGCGAATTCAGATAATCTGATGACAAACTATAAAAAAGTTTAATAAGTTCAAAAATAAAAAATAGCTTACAGAATTCAAAGACATACCTATACAGTAGTAAATATAATTTAATTAATAGTTAAAATGTTCAGTTTAGAGTTATAGCAAGCATAAAATACTATATGAAGAAAATTGTAAAACTACTAATGGATACATTAAAACAAAACCTATATAAATATGGATATAATATTTTCATTGATGAAGAGACTTATGACAAATTTCACTCATCTTAATCAATTTAATTCCCACACATAATCTGCAAGTTTTCTTTCTTTTTTTTTAACCTAATTGAACAAACTGAACTTAGAAATCAATTGAAGAATAAATGAATGAAGAGATATAAGACAATTTGAGGAACAAAGGATTTGATATTTATTATATCATTAGCCTAGGTAAAAACCAATACAATTAAGTAGAGATTTAAAATATACCCTGTTGGGCTGCCTGGATGGCTCAGTTGGTTAAGCACCCAACTCTTGATTTCAGCTTGGGTCACAATCTCAGGGTAATGAAATCAAGCCCCACATCAGGCTCTATATATTTGCCCTGTTATTTCTTGTATTGTTGATTTTACACATTCTGACAGCTGTTAGGTGACATTTCATTGTAGTTTTGATTTGCATTTCCCTGTTGATCTTTTCATGTCTCTGTTGGCCATCTGTATGTCTTCTTTGGAAAACATCTATTCATGTCTTTTGTGCATTCTTCATGGACTTTTTACTTTTTGGGTGTTGAGTTTTACAAGCTCTTTATATATTTTGAATACTAACACTTTATCAGAAATGTCATTTGCAAATATTATTGCCATTCCATAAGTTGCCTTTTAGTTTTGTTGTGTTAGCAAGGATGTGGAGAAAGGGGAACCCTCTTGCACTGTTGGTGGGAATGCCAAGTTGGTGAGTCATTCTGGAAAACACTATGGAGTTTCCTCAGAAAGTTAAAAATAGAGCTACCCCCTACAATCCAGCAATAGCACTACTAGATATTTACCCAAATACAAAAATACTAATTCAAAGGGATACATGCACCCCAATGTTTATAGCAGCATTATCTACAATAGAAATTATAGAAATAGCCCGTGTCCATCGACTGATGAATGGATAAAGAAAAGATGAATATATATGTATATATATTACTCAGCCATAAAAGAATGAAATCTTGCCATTTTCAATGACGTGGATTGAGTTAGACAGTATTATGTTAAGTGAAACAAGTCAGAGAAAGACAAATACCATATGATTTCACTCATATGTGGCATTTAAGAGGCAAAACAAATGAGAAAAGGGGTGGGGGGGGGCAAACCAAGAAACAGACTCTTAACTATAGAAAACAAACTAATGATTACCAGAGGGGAGGTAGGTGGGGGGATGGATTGAAAAGGTGATAGAGATCAAGGAGAGCACTTGTGATGAGCACTGGGGGTTGTATGGAAGTGTTGAGTCACTATACTGTACACTTGAAACTAATATTTCAGTGTATGTTAATTAACTGGAATTTAAATAACAACTCAAAAAAAGTCCCCACAAAAATATGAAAAGTTTTTATATGAGAGAATAATACACATAATTAGAGACTAAATTGATATAAATAAATGTTTTCAGAAGAATTGATTATTCAGTTATATTATTTCAGATTCCTAGATAATAGCACATGTAAAAATGAAATGCAGATAAATAAATTACCTCACTGTGAAATTCAAAATGTTGAATATTTCAGTAAAATATAGCAAAATATCTTCATGATATTTCTTTTTTATTTATTTATTTTTTAATAGATTTCAATTTGCCAACGTATTATAGCATAACACCCAGTGCTCATCCCACCAAGTGCCCGCACTATAAGGCAATGAGTTGACAAATCTGATTCAGTAAGATTTAATTTATGCAATGAAAAAATATCCTTAATGTGCATATTTAACATAAGTGTAGTACTCACTATGGATAAATAACTCTTAGATATCAATATGAAAACGACAAACTATTCAGTAAGAAAAAGTTCCAGAATATGAACATGTAAAGGTACCGGAAAGACTTTAACAAAAGATCCTTAAGAGCACTAGTAATTTGTGAAATACAAATTAAATACACAAGATCCTGCTTCACACCAATCAAACTGGCAAAGTTTTAAAAGTAAAATAAGTTTAGAATTACCTGCCTATACCTGCCTAATTGTAGGCAAGCATGTGGATAAGGAAAAATTGTTGTTTAAGGGAGCATACATTTGTAAAATCACAGTAGAGTTCAATTTGGAACTATAAATGAAATTTAAATATGTGTATTGAACATGACTTATTTGTTTCCCTAATAGTTGTATACACTAGATGATCTCTTTTCAAGCTCTACTGTATAGAACAATGACCTGAAGAACATTAAACCTGTCAAAACTAAAATTCTAGGACTCCACTTGTTCACAAGATTCTGACTTAGGAAGTTTGAGCTTAAATCTGATACTTGCTTGTAGGAAGTTCCCAAATGAGGCTAACATTGCTGCTACAAATCTAGGGTGGGGCCCAGGAATGTGTGTTTAAGAAGTTTTGCACCTTTTCCATGTGCAGGATGAAGTGTGAGGAAGACAGTTCTAGAGAAAGCTTTGCAAATAGTCAGAGAGAAATAGGTTCAGGGATGTTCTTTGTAGCACTTAGTTTATTCAAAATAAAAGCCCATCAGTTAACATATGGATGAAGAAAAGTATTACAATAAAAACCAAAATACTATAACGCAGTTAAAATGAAGAAATTAGAGGACTGAAAGGAACAAATAAATACATCTCAAAAAATTAATACGGTATCAAATTTAAATGATTGATCTAATTTGTCACTAATTTATGTTACTTTGTTTTAAAACCTACATCTAAAACTACCTTTTTATGCAAGCATAAGTAAAAAAAAAAAAAAAATCCATAGAAACTATAGACTCTGACCCAAGGATCCTGGCTACTTTTGTTAAGGAATTAAAGAAAGGTACTCTTAGGAATTTTGGACTTCATCTGTAATGTTACATTTCTTAAGACCAAACAAACCAAAATATGTGCTATTATAATGCCAAAATATTAAGTCTTATAAAAGGAAAGTTTTGGGTTCATGAGTGATAATTACATTGTTTTACTTACATGTGAATATTTGAATAATTTCAGAATAAAAACAAAATGAGAGATGTAAAAAGTCAATTTCTAAAAAGGGGGGCGACAACTTAAGGATCAGATAAAAGTTTTCACAGAGTCATGGATAGAGTTCATGGTCTATAACCCTGAAGCTTCACCTGGACTCATACCTTTTTTTCTGGGCATTCCACATTTATTTTCATGAAAGAACAAGTTAGTTCTGCAAATGAGCAGGTAACTATTAAACAGGTAATTAACACTAGTGGTATTTTACAACAGAAATAGTAGAATAAAATAATCATTCAGGAAACTATTTTCATTACAATGTTCACAAAAGGAATAAAATGAAAATCTAGAATATTAAATGATTTGAATATTCTAGAAGTCTTGAAGCTCCTATTTGATTCTTTCTTGAGGAATATTAATAAAACATTTAAGGGTAGTCAATGGATCAAACCCTGTGAAAAAAAGCTATCAGCACAAATAGTTGATTAGTTTGATTAAAATGCTAATTCCTAATGAACTTTGGATCCAAATGATTATTCTATATACATTCCTATCACAGCCTTTCCGTATACATTATCCATGATAATTTATGAATTTATTCCTACAAATATAGTCATTTATCTTTTCTGTTTCCATTATCTTATCATGTTCAGATTATTTGAAACATTCCGAATCACTTCACCCAACCATCCAAAACTTTATTTTGTGCAATTTTCTAACTTTTGACCTCCTGTTCTTCTCTTCCAGTTGAACACCTCTTTATTTTTCAAGATCTTTTCCAGAAGATAGTAACTATCCTTTCCAAATTCTTTATACAGAGTTATCTGCTTTATGTTTATGTGTTGATAGGCACGTTCATTATAGCTATAGTCATGTTTCAACATTGTGCAACATACTGCATTGTTCTCCTCCTCTGGCTTTTTTACTCCAGTGTTTGCCTGAAGGTCAGAGACTCAGGAATGTTTATTATTCAAGTCTTCCAGACATCCAGACCTAACCAAGTATCATGGAGACAATAGCTACTTCAAACTGGATGTTGGACAGATCCCAACATTTTCCTAAGAGAATTGAGGCTCTGTTGTGAAACTTTGGGGAAGTTTTCTCTACTCAGCATCTGGAGCTCAGGGAAACAGTATCTGCCCTGTATCCAAGGGTAAAACGTTGATCACTAGTTAAGCCCCATCTCTGATCCGATTTCTGGACTTCCCAGTCTATTTTTTTTAAAATTTTATTTATTTATTCATGAGAGACACACATAGAGAGGCAGAGAGAGAAGCAGACTACATGCAAGGAGCCTGATGTGGGATTTGATCCCTGGACTCCAGGATCACGCCCTGGGCCGAAGACAGGTGCTAAACCGCTGAGCCACCGAGGGATGCCCCCCAGTCTAAATCTTAGGCACACTCCTTGAATTGGCAGATTTCTGGGAATGTTTTCCCATCAAAAACTGCAATCTCTTACTAATTCTTTCTTCACAAAAACTGATTTAACTGTTAATTAGACTTCTGGGGCTTCTTAAGCCCCAGGGAATAGATTCATTTAGGGATGCATGTTTACCATTGATGTTAGCTTAAAAATAGTTGTTTTAATAGCATGGGTTTTATCACATGTACTATTTTTTTGTATCTTACTTTTATTGATTCATGATTTTAAAAAAATGACTCTAGGTTAATATGTTATCCTTTTCATTGACTTTGTGACAGTTACCTTGCTTGGAGAAACAACAACTATAAGAAAATATGTCTTCATTGTTAATAGTTCCCATGGTGAGGTTCAGTAAAGCATCATCAGGATCTTAGTGACATTTTGATATTCCTTCTTATCAAAGAGAGAAAATCTATGTCATAGAAGAGAATCTAAAAGAAATAACCTCGTATATCACTGCTTTCGTTCTCAGTCATTTTGAGTCATTGGTCTTCAGGCTGCTTATCTTTCTAGACGGAAGATGCTGGATGTGCATTTTGGTATTTTTTCCTTAAACTAATAAAATCCATTACCTACTAGAATCATATGGAGAAATACATTTACATTTTATGCCTTAAATATAAATTATAGAGAAGATGTTTGTTTGATTTAATTATTATAAATATTAGCCCTTCTGGCATGTCCTTTATTTTCCAAACAAAAATATTTTTGCTCATAATAAAAACACATGCCCTTTTGAAATACTTTTGGAAATTTTATAGAGGGACACCTGGGTGGCTTAATGGCTAAGTGTCTCCCTTGGGCTCAGGGCGTGATCCTGGAGTTTCAGGATCGAGTTCCAGAACAGGCTAACCGATGGAGCCTGCTTCTCCCTCTGCCTGTGTTTGCCTCTCCCTGTCTCTCTGTGTCTCTCATAAATAAGATCTAAAAAAATTTTTTTTTAAAAAGGAAATGTTGTAGAACACATGTTCGACATAATCTTATGATATCCATAATTCATAAAATTCATAATCAGTAGATGATAAAATACTTGTATTTAAATGATGGCCTTATATGGAACAAATTAGAGGAAGTTGATTTTTAGGTTCAATCATTAAGTAGGAGCTTGCCATGACTTTTTCCCTCTTTATTCCTTTATTTAAAAATTATTCTGTGGAAGTTTGCTTGTGGAAAAGAATATGAACTGTCAAATCTTGTTTTGTGTTGCTTCGTTTTTTCCAACTATTCTTGGTGCTTAATCCCTTGCTCATCTCTTTTCAATTATTCTCTATTTACTTTCTTCTTTCTTCTCTTGATGGTCACCTGATTTTTTTTTTCTCATTTATACTGCAGAATCCAAACCGCTAGGCAAACACATTTAAGTCTGAATTCTCTACTATAACTCTGACTTTCTGTGATGTTCCCCAGTTGTCCAAGGTCAAGGGTCATTAACACCTTATTTTTTCTTTCTTGATGAAAATATTTATGCATGTAACTAAATCATTGAGTTTTTCATAAAATCAACTTTTAAAAAATGATGTGCACATACTATACATGTTCATATACATAAATGTTCTAGTTCTAAGATATGTGTACTATTAGCAATCTAATTAAACTAAATATATCCATATCGCCCAAGGAATATAATCATTATTTTTTAAGCTAGAAAATATGAATAAATTAAAATACTTATAACTA
This sequence comes from Vulpes lagopus, assembly GCF_018345385.1. Classification (NCBI taxonomy): domain Eukaryota; kingdom Metazoa; phylum Chordata; class Mammalia; order Carnivora; family Canidae; genus Vulpes; species Vulpes lagopus. Next base: position 105,981,481 of record NC_054828.1, read on the forward strand.
TTTTTATTACTTCATGCATATTCATCTATATCTATCTCTAATATGCCCATATCTGTATATATTATTTTTATCTATACCTAGAAAAATAATGTTACATAAACATTATGCTTAATTGCTTTTGTCTATATTGTTAAGGTATAACAATTGATACATTTTTTTCTAGAAAAAAATAATCTTCTCTGTGTCTCCACCTACCTAGCTAGCCAGAAATGCAATCTATATTATTTTGCATATTCTCTTTCCTCTCTATTAAATCATATTAAAATCTCAGCATTATAGAAAAACACAAGACAAACCTAAATAAATAAACCATGCTGGAACAGGCGGACTTATGCTGAGTCCACATAAATTTCTATCTTATTTGTTACAATATCTTTTGCTAAATGCATTTGTTAGGGGACGTTTGATGTTCATCTCCAATAGGTACTCTCCTGTGACTACACACTCAGTCTAGTAACATTCCTTCCATTCAGTCATGCACTTTTGCCTCTGGAATATATCAGTGAATAAGGTAGAAAAAAATTATCTTTATAGAAATTTACTTTCTATTGGGGAAATTGGGAAAGATAAGTAAATACATGAGAAAGATGACTTTCAATCACTACAAGTGCTACAAAAAGGTAATAGAGGGTTAAGAATAGCTACTTAGCTATAGTGAAAAAAAAAGTCTTTCAAGAAAAATTCATTGAGGTAAGATTTGGATGATGAGAAAGGAAAATTAAATATCCTGATTCAAACTTGCTGTGATGAAGTAGCAGGACTCATTGTGTATATATATATATATATATATATATATATATATATATATGCATTATATATAATATATATAATGCAATGGAATATATATATATATATATATATATATATATATATATATATATATAATGCAATTTCATTTTTGCCTTCCTCCACCTTGTATGTTTATTCTTCTTGTATGTGTTAGTTCTCATTTTGCCACTGGGTAAAAAACTCGGATTGGACCCATGATTTACCTGTCACTTTTAGGAAATTATACCATTCTTCTAACTCACAAGCCAGCAATTATCAGTGTCTTGTCCAAAATATGTATCTCTATTCACAGATAACAATCAGGGTAGCTAGGGCTAGTTCTAGCTCTACAGGTGTTTCTATAATTTATTCAGGGATAAGGATGTGGTTTCTCCACAACTCTTTCTATTTCTTCTCTTCTTTCACGTTGCTAAACAGTGATCCCACCAGTATCATAAGTGAAAGGACAGAGAAGGGTCAGTGAGATGTAAGGTTCACCACTAACTGTGAATTTCTGTAGATGGATTTGTCCTTTCTGGGCCAGGCAGGGATTTAAAGTTGAGCCTTTCTCTTGAGGATGATTTTCATGGATGCTTCATACAACTTGCCCCATAGTATCCAACTGCTTCCCTGTGATGGTGAATAATTTATCTATAACTCTCTCCATTACTCAATTCCTAGCCCTTTCCTTGGTTTTATTTTTCTCTTATTTCAGGTTTTCTTATGGATCACCAATACCCTTATAGTTGGTCTTTTGGAACAGGATATTAAATGATTTCTGGTAGCCTCTTTTTCTGGCATGAGCTGCTTCTCTTCTGTGAAACACACACATGTCTCCGGCCACCAGAAATGTAGCTATTTCCCAATACAACAGAATTTCTCTCTCTCCTCCTTTGCCAGCTCAAACCCATTGCCATACATTTATACCTTTACACATTTACACATTTAGATTCCTCAGGTCCATGTCAAACACTAGCCCTTTGTTCTCATATATCTCCAGGGGATATATATCAAGTTCACTGAGTGGCTTCCATAAGGCCCACTACACTTGTGGTTAGTGCAAGACAACCCATCCTTCTGCTTTAGAAAAGAAAAAAAAAAACACGTAGAATAATGTATTGACTACAGACATCATTGGTCGGAAATTTCTCATGATAAAAGGGATTCCTTTTTAAGTTTCTGCTTTTATTAAGAAAAATTTAGAAAAATGGGTTATTAGGCATGAGATCATGGTCAGAAATGCATTTTAGTCTTCCCCACTCCTCTCCCCATTTGTCCTTCTCCAAGGTACCCCTTAAATAAAGAGCCACCTTGAGAAAGACAAATTGAAAGGGCAGGACATCGTTTATCAGGAGAAAGCCCTTCTGCCTAATGGCCCCTTGAGTAAAGTGTTTCTTTAAGACATCACAGCCTGTGTGAAGGCAGATTTAAAGGCCAGGGCATCAATTAGAAATCCAGTCTTGCTGCCTAATCGCTGTTTGTACAGCTTCTTTTAGCAAGATAAAAATACCATCAAAATGGAAAATGAGACTTGCCAAACAATTTCAGCACTTCCCTTAGGCCACAAATGCTCAGTACTGTCAGACACAGCATTTCTGAGGTCCTGGTGAAGTTGGGAAAGATTTCGTGATATTTTATGTGGTTTGTTACTATCTGCAATGCTGATTTAAAGAAAAAGACATCAACAATGAACAATTCAGGACTGCAACATCAGCTCTGGCACTGACAAGTTTCAAAATCAAAGTGACAAACTTGAAACCTGTGAAGATTTCTTTATTTAGATAAAATGGGCACTAAACATAAACAGAAAGTCAACATACAGACTTAATAAAAATTAAAATGTACTTTTTTCTGAAAATATGCCATTAAGGAATATAAAAGTAAGCCACAGGCTGAAATGAAAACATTAGCCTTCCATGTATTTGTCAAAGGACTTCTCTCCAACTTTTGCCTCAACAAAACTGACTTAATACACAGATGCACACACACACACACACACACACACACACACACACACATGCCTTAGTTGAATGTATGGATAGTCTTTGTGCAAACATGGATATAAGAATACCCCCAGCTCCTGAGGTATTATTCTCTTGATGCTATTTTGTAGCTATAATTAAGGTGGCTTACCTCTAAAATGGAAGAACAGAACCTCAATAACCTATGACACAGTGTCAAGGAGGCTAACAAAGATGTAAGTTGAATCTCAGAGAGAGAAAGAGAAGGATATAGAAAATATAACCAAAGAAATATTAAATGAAAATGTCATATATGTAATAAAAAACCCAACAGACCCAAGAGGTTCAGTAAATTTCAAACTAGACAAGTATGAGGAAGGCCATATGGCAGTAGATTATTCATTATAACCTCACCTCTTGATAAATGTTCTTTTTGCCTTCTTACCTGTATATCTGAATGGCAGAAAAATACACACAATTAGTCACATTTATATCATTATAATTCAG